>NC_045426.1:64509172-64880006 GCF_902635505.1 Sarcophilus harrisii | reverse complement strand
AGCTGCTAAAAGTTTCTTGAGTGAAGAAGTGACATAAAAGTGGCAGATTAGTGCTTTAGGAAATTTATCTTGGAGGATAGTTTTAGGGAAGGGAAAGATTGGAGTTGGGGGACCTATTAGAATATTGCTGCAATGATTCAGGAAAGTAGAAGAATTGAATAAGGGAAAACTTATGTAAATAGAGAGAGGGGATTAGATGCAAGATTCTGTGGAGCTAGAATATGAGGGGTGAAGGAGAAGAAAGACTTTTAACTGGGAATAATAATCCTGAACTATCTACTTTGTGTTATTGTCATAAGGAAAGGTCTTTGTTTTATTCTGAGATTTCTTAAAGCACTATAGAAAGGTGAGTCATCAGTGAGTGGGCTTTAGCTAAATGATCTCTGCATTGTCTTCCAACTCTAACAATCTATAGTTCTATTTTTTAAGAGCTATTGTATGATTTAAAGAGGCCATTACATGGATATTTGCATGACCTTGAGACCTGGATACATGATGCTTCTCACAGTCAGCTACTGTTAAAAGTATAGTTTGTGGAAACTTTTTTTTTGAGGGGACTCATCTGGAAAGTCCTTGAGCTCAGCCTCATCAGGTGTCAGTTCAATAAGGAGATTTATAAACTGCCAATTGAGTTCAGCCAAGAGAAATTTTGTTCAAAATTATTCTTAGAATCAAGTTCCTTGCCACTATTCATAGCAAAAGCCTGTTGGAATAGATTATGGAAGTAAAAAAATAAATGTTCTCAGGTTTTGGAGAGGGAGATATAATAAGGAACAGCCTGGTATAGGTAAATTAGATGCAATAGTTTTTCTACATGTTCATTGTCATATATTTGTAAAAAAAAAAAAAAAAAAAAAAAAAAAAAAAAAAAAAAAAAAAAAAAAACTTGCATAGAATAACCTGTATTGTTGACCCTTATATGAAACTATTTGGGAATGCAAAAGAGACATTTAGGCAGTGCAATGATAGAGCAGCATCTGTAGTCAGAAGGACTGCAGTTTAAATCTAGATAGTTACTAGCTATATGAGCCTTAGTTTCTTCATTTGTAAAATGAGTTGGAGAAGGAAATAGCAAACCATTCTAGCATCTTTGCCAAGAAAACCTCAAACAGGATCATGAAGAGTTGAACACATGACTGAAACAAGGGAATAAATAAAATACATAGAAGTAATATTTGACACAGGTGGGATTTGATTTGGAATTTAAACCTAACTTGACAAATTACAATCTTCCAGAAAACCCCTTGAGGAGCAGCTAGGTGGCACCTAGAGCACCAGGCCTGGAGGCTCAGAAGGACCTGAGTTCATATTCTGCCTCAAATATTTACTAGTTGTGTGACCCTAGACAAGATACTTATTCCCCAATTGCCTCAATGAGAAAGACAGACAGAAAGGCAGAGAGACAGAGATAGAGAGAGGTAGAGACAGAGACAGAGATAGAAACAGACAGAGACAGAAATAGAAACAGAGAAGGACGGAGAGACAGAACCTTGTGAGATAAAGATTGGGAATATGGTGTTTTATTAGACATGGGATGCCTTTGATGTAGGGAGTTCACAGTTAGGAACTTGGCAGCACCTTCTATGCAATTTAAACATCTTAACTTGCTGCCTGGACAATGAGAGTTGTTGTGATTTGCCTTGGGTCAGAATATGACAGGGACCAGACTCAAACCCTGATTTTCCGCATTACAAGGCCAGGTATGCCTCTAGCATAGGTATTATCATTCCATTTTAGAGATAAGGAAACTGAGATTTCAGCAGTTAAATTGACCTGTCTGAAATTAAGCAATTGGCAAATACCAGAGCTAAGATTCAACCCAGGTCACCTGAAATTGGAATCAATGTTCTTCAAACTTTACCCTCCAAATTGCAAGCATAACAGATAATAGACCTCTAAGAAAAGGTATGAGGCATTGGGATCCAACAAACTCCTCAAACTGGGCAATGGACCTGATGCGATATTTTTTTAAGTATCTGTTGACCTTCAAACCCAGAACTGCTTAGATGGCACCTTTTCAGAAGGTTAACTGATTCCTTGATGAGGCAAATAGTGTGAGCTAAGACCCAGAATCAGAAACCGGTACAGTATTATATGAATAAAAAAGAAAAGAGCTGTCAGAATGTATTGAAAGATATGATTTGGGAAGGGCCGAGGAATAAGGTAGCATAGATAGAATGGAACTAGGTAAAAGAGGTTCTTGAAAGTCATTAGCGAGGTACCAAATGCAGGTCCTTGAGCAGGACAAATGAAATAATCAAAATCATGTCAGAAGGTGAAATTGATATCAAGGAAGTAAGAGTTCCAGAAACATAGAAACTAATTAGGAAGTTTTTGCATTCAGCCAAATGTGAAATGAAGAAAAGCCACTTGAAAGTAATAGCAGAAGAAATTAAATGAGTAAAATATATACCAGCAAGCCCAACTCTAAAGGAAATTTCCACATTCTGTCTCTTCTTTTGTTGGATCTGTTTTCCCCTTTCTCTTGGGCAGTGCAGTGTTTTCATAATGCTGAGTTTCACATAGTTTGGCTAGAAACTAAGAGATCTGGGGATGAATCCTGTTTCTGACACCCAATAATAACCCAATCTGGTTTTAGCATTAGTATCTTTCTTGTTTTCCCTTCCAAGGGAATTAGTATTTTAAAAGAGAGTGAGCAAAACTTAATCCTAGATGTTTTCTATGTCTAGGTCTAGCCATCCAAGACTCCTCAATGCTCACAGTGATTATCTTTAGTTTTCTCAAAAGCCAAGCTTCACCTACAGGAAGCATTTTGAGCTTTAGATCCCTAACCAAGGGCAGGTGATTAACTTCTCTCCTCTTCAGTGTCTTCATTTGTAGAAGACAGATAATAAAACTTATACTATATGACCTCACAGAATCAATGGCAAGAAAGTGCTCTGTAAACTTTAAGGCAGCTAGTAGACTCAGTGGATAGGGGGACCTGAGTTCAAATGTGACCTCAGAAATTTATCAATTGTGTGACCCTGGGCTCCAATTAGCCTCTGTGACTCATTCACAACCTGTTTGCCTCAGTTTTTCAACTCTAAAAATGGGGAATAATAGAAGCAATCTTCCAATGTTATTGAAAGGATTAAATGAGATAAAATTTATAAAGCACTTGCATAATGTCTGGCACATAGTAGGCTCTATAGAAATGCTTCTTCCCTCCCTTGCTATATATGTATGTGTTGTTACTCTTATTAATATTCACTCTCCATTTGCAATTAATATTGTAAGCTCAAAATACTTCTTGTAGGTGAAGCTTGACTTTTGAGGAAGCTGTAAAGACAATCACTGGGACCATTGAGGAGTCTAGGATAACCAGACCTAGAATTTCACTACTAGAATCCATCAAAATTAAGCTTTGCCCACTCTCTTTTAAAATATGAATTGCCTTGGGAGGGAAAACAAGAAAGACACTAATATTGTAATTGTAATTTCCTTTATCAGATCTTCTTTCCTCTGTGACAAAAGACAGTACAGCATGGGAATACTGGGTGGTTGGGCCAGTGAGTTGATCTGTTTTCTCTATGTAGGACCCCTTTCCTCTGTAAGTGTAGCCCATCCTTCAATTCTTACCTGCTCCATGAAAGTTTTCTAACTTGTTCTAGCCCATGTTGACTTCTACATTCCCTGGATTTCTGTAACTACATCATGTCTTAATTATATTCTATCTTTTACTGTTCTCTATTTCATTCATGTGAAAACCACCCACCCTGGCTTATGCCTTTATTAGCTCCTTTCCTAGACTATGATGTTATCCTCTTAACTCATATCCCTAGTTTCCATCTTTTCCCCATGTGCTTCAACCCATTCTGAGGATTACCACCACATTCCAGTAGCTTCCCAAAATATAATTTTGGTCCACACCACTTTTCAAAAATCTTCAAAGACTCTTTTTTGCCCCAGGGATAAAGTTGTTGTTCAGACCCCATTTGGAGTTGTCTTGGCAAAGATTCTGAAGTGGTTTGCCTTTTCCTTTTCCAGTTCATTTTATTGATGAAGAAATTGAGCAAACAGGATTAAGCCCAGTGTCACACAGCTAATGTACAAACTATTTTACCTTGCTTTCAAGGTCCTTGGTGACCTAACCCCAAATTTTATAGTCATGTTCCCTACTACTCTTCTATGGGAATTCTCTTCTAGGCAGAGTTTCATGACAACTAAATCTGGACCACATCTTTGTACAACCCATTCTTCTGGCCTGAAGTGCCCTCTCTAACTTTGCCTTTCTTAACCCTATCCACCTCTTTTGAGAATGTTTCTCTGGTTACCCAATTCACAATAATCATGATCTCTATTCCCTCAATTCCCAAACAAATTACTTGGGACCATAACATATTTTTAAAGATAACTACAATGCAAAGAAATATTTAAATTTTTAAAAAAAGGAAGAAAGAAAAGAAAACTCTAGACATTTTTCCTGCTACTGATTGATTACCTATTCTCACTTGGAGAAGATGTTTTCCTTCTCCATCCTATCCCCCAGGGAATTAATGTACTAATTCAAATTTTAAGATTGACCTTGAGGTAAAGCTTTCCTAATTCAAAAGTGAATGAATCAATGTACTCAACAGCCTGCCATAAACTAAATTTCATCCCATCAATTCATCAAGAATCTTATCTTCCCTGTCTGCTTTCCCACCACCACCACCACCCTCCCACCTTCTCCACCCACTTTTTGTCTCTAGTTTAGGAAACAACAATCAATTCAACACCACCCTTGCAACTGGATAAGTCATTATTACCTGATATCTCCACTCAAAATCACTGCAATTTCCTGGAGTAAAATTTCTTCTTTTGTCACTGCTCTGAGTGAGATATGGTTGTATTTCCATAGATAATAAATAATGAATAATCATAGATTGTCTATCAATTGAACTTGAAGAAAATAGTAGATGCAACTGTTCTGCCCTCTTGCAGGAAAAAGATCTAATCAATGCATCAGTCTTTAACCTATATGATGCCAGACATCAGAGTAACTGGAATTATCTTTATGATATAAGTTGAATTTCTTATTTATGATAAAAATGTTTGAGGATGCTCATTGTGCCTTGTTCTCATCTATACAGATAAAAATCACATAAAATAGGCAAGCTGATAAATCAATGCTAATAAAAAGCCCTCTCGAGTCTCCTTGAAGAGGATGTTTTAAAGTATTTTCCCTAAAACTAAATAACTGTGCATATGAATCATACACACAAAATGAAAAATAAACTCATGGCTAGAACTAGAAACTCTAATTTATTTCATTATTTAAAAGTTTCATGAACTTAGACAAAATAATATCCATAGTGTCTTATTTGTGTCTCTGTCACCTTCCTTTTTTTTTTTTTTTTAAAATTGTACGTAGTTCAAATTTTTGCTAATCAGGGTCAGGGTGCATGTGGATGTTCTGTTTCTTTGAAGTGGTTTTCAGGGAAGACTACTATTTGAGGAGCACTGCTTAACAATTCAATGGCATACACAATTCAATTCCATATGTAATTATTGATTGCTATAGTTGCAAATGTATTGCCATGTAGTATCAAATAGGATCACATTTAGAAAGCACTTAGCACACTTCCTGGATTAAAGTTGGTGCTTAATAAATGATTCTCTCCTTTCCTTCCTTCCCATTATGCTTTGGGGATTTCAAGATGAAAAATAATATAATTCTTGATGCCAAAGATCTTCTAATCTACTCAGGCAAGAATTGCATATGCCTAAATTTATAAGTGATAATGATAAAGGAAACATCCAAAATGGTTTCTAGAAAGACCAAGACGTATAGTTCTCGTGTTTATGGATCTATTTTCTTAGAAATTAGAAATTCTCTTTTCCCTCAAAAATCACAAGAATTAGGAAACCAGAAACAGGAAAAACTTGAGATTTTTTCAAATCCTACCCCTGATACTTACTAGTCTCATAACCATAAACAAATCATCAAACTTTGTTATTGTTGTTGAAGCAATTGGGGTTAAGTGACTTGTGTAGGATCACACAACTAAAAAGCAGTAAGTGTCTGAGATCACATTCAAATTCAGGTCTTCCTAACTTCAGGGCTAGTGCTCTATCTATTATGCCATTTTAAAAAACATTTTCCTTTTTTTTTTCTTTCTTTCTTTTTTTAATTAAAGCTTTTTAATTTCAAAACATATGCATAATTGACCCTCACCTAATACCATATACCAAGATAAGGTCGAAATGGGTTTATGATTTAGACATAGTGATATTATAAGCAAATTAGAAGAACATAGAATAGTTTACTTCTCAAAACTGTGGAGAAGGAAGGAATTTGTGACCAAAGAAGAACTGGAACTCGTTATTGAACACGAAATAAATAATTTTGATTATATTAAGTTAAAAAGTTTTGTACAAACAAAACTAATGCAGACAAGATTAGAAGGGAAGCAATAAAATGGGAAAACTTTTTTACATTTAAGGTTCTGATAAAGACCTAATTTTTGAAATATATAGACAATTTACTCAAATTTATAAGAATTCAAGCCATTCTCCAATTGATATATAGTCAAAGGATATGAACAGACAATTTTCAGATGAAGAAATTGAAACCATTTCTAGTCATATGAGAAGATGCTCTAAATCACTATTGATCAGAGAAATTCAAAATAAGACAACTCTGAGATATCACTACACAACTGTCAGATTGGCTAAGATGACAAGAAAAGATAATGACAAATGTTGGAGGGGATGTGGGAAAACTGGGACACTAATACATAGTTGGTAGAATTGTAAATGGATCCATCCATTATGGACAGCAATTTGGAACTATGTTCAGAAAGTTATCAAATTGTCCATAACCTTTGATCCAGCAGTGATCTTATTGGATTTATATCCCAAAGAGATCTTAAAGGAGGCAAAGGGACTTACATGTACAAAAATGTTTTTAGCAGCTCTTTTTGTAGTGGCAAGAAACTGAGAAACTTAGTGGATGCCCATCAGTTGGAGGATGGCTGAATAAGTTATGGTATATGAAAATTATGGAATACTATTGTTCTATAAGAAATGATCAGCAGGATGATTCTAGAAAGGCTTGGAGAGACTTATATGAAGTGAAATAAGGAGAACCAGGAAATCATTATACATGTTGATCAATTATAATGAACGTGGCTCTCTTCAACAATAAGCTGACTCAAGCTAGTTCCAATGGTCTTGGGATGAAGAGAGCCATCTGCATCCAGAGAGAGGACTGTGGGAACTGAGTGTGAACCACAACATAGCATTTTCACTCTTATTGCTGTTGTTTGCTTGCACTTTGTTTTCTCTCTAATTTTTTTTTCCCTTTTGGATCTGATTTTTCTTTTGCTATGAGATACGTGTATAAATATGTATAAATATATTGGATTTAACATATATTTTAACATGTTTAACATATATTGGATTACTTGCTATCTAGGGGAGGGTTGCGGGGAAGTAGGAGGAGAAAATTTGTAATACAAGGTTTTGCAAGGGTCCATGTTGAAAAATTATCTGACTACATGTGTAAAGTCCAGGTTAGCACCCTGGATGCCTTAGAATCAGCCAGAGTCAGGATAAGCAAAAGTCCTTGGTCTTTAGGGGGAGAAGTAAAGGAAATGGATGAAACTCCATGAGGCTGGCTACTAACTTTCCTTTGCTTTGTCCTGCAAAGTGACTCTGGCTTGTCTTACTCCACCCCCTAATCCCTCCTATGATTATCTGTATACCCCAAAAGATCAAGCCAGCACAGAATAGTGGAAAGGGCCATTTTCCAAGCATATACTAATAGAGTATTGTTCAATAAGTAATTAGCCTTAAGTGTTTGATTGTCTGATTCCAGTGCACCTACTTAGAGTTTCAGCCCTTTACATCTCCTGCTTTCTTTTGTTTTAGAACACAGGTGGTCATGCCATCCCTGACTTCTCAGGGAGATGAAAACCCCAAAAAAGAGGTGATCACGCCCTCCCTGACTTCTCAGGAAGAGAGATGAAAAACACCAAAGGGAAGGGGGGAGTCAAGTCAGATACTGTTAGCAGAAACAGGTATGCATAAACTCAACAGCATGAGAGGTATTACACAAGCACATAGCAATAACACACAGGCTATTAGTGATGACTCTCCCCACAGTCAGTACAGGCTCAATGTGGCGTAACAAACATGAAGTGTACATGCAAGTAGTAATATAACAAACAATATAAATCAACATGGTGTTGTAAAAGATTTCCAGAAGTCCTAGAAGGAGGGTATGTAAACAACAATCACACATACCCCTTCTTCAGCAGCCAAGAGATAGTCCAAAACCAATGTATTGTCCATTGCTTCCATTGTCAGGGAATCCAATGATACCCACAAGTTTTTGAAGTCCTGCAACAGTCTTGTCATTTCTCAAAAAATCCAGGGATTTCTGAGGGTTTTCAAGTCCTACAATAGTCTTATCATCTCTCAGAGAATCCAGTGATTCTTGAGGGTTTTCAAGTTCTGGATCTGTCTTATCATGTCTCAGAGAATCCAATGATTCCTGAGGGTTTTCAAGTCCTGGATCAGATTTGTCATGTCTCAGAGAATACAATAATTCCTGAGGGTTTTGAAGTCCTACAACAATCTTTTCATTTCTCAGGGATTCCAATGATTCCTGAGGGTTTTGAAGTCCAACAATTTTTGATGTCCATGAGGCAAATGACATAACTGCCATGCTCTTTCAGTGGTGGGCACAATCAGTGATGGAACCACCCAATGTTTCTTGGGTCTTCTCCTTTGTTTCAAGGGTTTGCTCCATCTCTCTCCAATGGACAAGGCTAATACGGTTCGTTGTCTCCCATCTGGTTCCTTCTCCATCAGTAGAGATACAAGCAAACCCTCTCCCCCAAGCAGTTAACCTATCTGGTCCCTTCCATTCACCAGTTTCTGGGTTTCTCCACATCACCTGGCAATTATCTAAAGATAGTGGAGTTACTCGCACTGAACACTGCTCTTCTGATGGGTCTGCTGGAGCCAGTGCATCTTTGTCAAAAATCAAGAAGTTGATAGTATAGAGAGCTAGATTTAGAAGTTCTCTAGGGTTACCTGTGGCTCCCCCTTTCTTTTGTTTTTGGAGCAACGTCTTAATATCTCTGTTTCTCTTCTCTACTATTGCCTGTACTTGAGGATTAAAGGGTATACCAGTAGTGTATAAAATCTTATACTGTACACAAAAGTGTGCAAAATGTTTAGAAGTATATGCAGGTCCATCGTCAGTTTTTATTGCTTGTGGCACACCCATAATTTCAAATGCTTGTATAAGGAATTCAGTGACCACTTGGGCTGTCTGTTTTGCTGCTGGTATTGCAAAGGTGAATCCTGAAAAGGTGCCTACCACAACATGGATAAAAGACAGACAACCAAAAGATTTATAATGGGTCACATCCATTTGTCAGATTTCATTGGATCTCAAACCATGAGTGTTCTTCCCTGGAGGGAGTGTAGGAATGTGGAAAGGAAAGCAAGCCATATAAGCTTTTACTATGCTCATAGCTTCCTCTCTTGTTATTCCAAATAATAAATGTAAAGCTCGAGTAGCCTCATGATATTTAAAATGAGATTCTTGTGCTTCCTGAAATAAAGGAGTATTGGCCAACATGGCTAGAAGGCTATCTGCCTTTGAGTTACCATCAAAAATAGGACCTAGAAGTCCCCTATGAAAGTAGACATGCAAGATATAAATCTTATCTGGATGCTTTCTCACTTGCTCTTGAAGTTCCTTAAAGAGCTGATATATATTAGATGGAACAAAGTTTATTTGGGCTGTGGCAATTCTTTGTACCACACCTACTGAATAGGCTGAATCAGATATTATATTTATATCTCCAGGATAACAAGTAAGAGCTAGAATGACTGCAAACAATTCATTCTGCTGAGTGGACTGAAAAGGAATTCTGACTACTTTCTTTATAGTTAAGTCATGAGAGTATACAGCACAAATATTATGTTTTGATGCATCTGTAAAGAGAGTTGATCCTTTAAGAGGAACTTTAGAAACTTTTTCTTCAAGAATCCATCACCAATTATGTAATAGTCTGGTTATCTTTAATGGAGACCCATGTGTAAAATTTGGAGCCATGGACAATAGAATTTGCCAATCTGGGATGGTTTCATAACATACATTAATTTGTGCATTAGTATAAAAAGTATATATCTTATCAGGTCTTATCCCAGATAATTATACTGCTCCCTTAGTGGCCTTTAATAAAATTCTAGCCACCAGCATTGGGTAAGGAGTAAAACTTTGTTCTGGTTGTGCTGGGAGGTTCACCCACTCTATCACACTGTCTCCTCAATGAAGGACTGCTGTGGGTGCCTATTGTGTAGCAAAAACTGATATTTCCAAGGGTTTTTGAGTGACTCTTTCTACAACATTGGATAAAACCAATTCAACTTTCAAAGCCTCTTGAGCTTCTTTTGAAAGCTGGTGTGGTGAGTTTAAAGCACTGTCTCCTCTTAAAATGTCATATAATGGTTGCAATTGATAGGTAGCCAAGCCTAACACTGGATACATCCATTGAATATCTCCTATCAATTTCTGAAAGTCATTTAAAGTGTTTAGCTTCTCTGTTCTTAAGGAAAGTTTTTGTACTGTAAGCATCTTAGGGTATACTTCATATCCTAAATATTGAAAAGGAGCATGTCTTTGAATTGAAAAGGAGCTATGTGCAATTTGTAGTTCCTTAGTGTTTCTATGGTCTTTTGTAGACATGCTTCTAACATTTGTACTTCAGGTGCACATCCCAATATATCATCCATGTAATGTAATAACATTACTTTTGGAAATGTTTTTCTTATTGGAGTAAGAGCAGCAGCAACATACATTTGACATAGAGTAGGGCTGTTTTTCATTCCCTGTGGCAAAACTGTCCATTTATATCTTTTATAAGGCTCAGCTAACTTAACGCTGGGCACTGAAAAGGCAAATCTTTTCCTATCCTCCTTATCTAGAGGGATAGAATAGAAACAATTCTTAATATCTATAATCCAAAGAGGCCATTCTGAGGCAATTGAGTAGGAGATGGAAGTCCAGCCTGAAGAGTTCCCATAGTTTCCATCTGTTTATTTACCCTTCTTTAAATCAGTCAACATCCTCCATTTTCCATATTTCTTTCTTACAACAAATACTGGGGAATTCTAAGGTCTTAGAGAAGGTTGTAAGTGTCCTTGGTCAAGTTGCTACTATATCTAATAAGGCCTGAATTTTATCACTAGCCAAGGGCCACTGTTCTATCCACACTAGTGTATCAGTTTTCCATTGGATAGGAACAGGTGAAAGTGTTGGCAGGCCTTCAACAGCAGCCCTGCCTAAAAAACAGAGGTACTCATTTTTAACCCTAATTGTTGTAAAATGTCTCTTCCCCACAGATTGATGGGGATTTTTCATCTATAAAAGGAGTAAAACCTCCTGTTTCACTTTCAAAAGTCCATCTCAAAGGGGTAGCACTAACTTCAGCTGCTATTGATCCTCCAACGCCAGACATGTAGGTGTCTGCCTTAATCTTTGGCTAGTGACTGGGCCAGTTGGCACCTCTAATGCCTGTATGATCTGTACCTGTGTCTACCAATCCTTCCAATGGTAGGGCATTTATATAGATAGTGAGCATAAGTCAGTCAGCTGTCACAATTGTCCAGAATATTCCTGGATTTTGTTACTTGGAGTCAGAATCTGGGTGACTATCACCATGTTGCTTATTAGGAATCTGTATCAGTAAACCTGATGCAATTACTTCTCCTGGTTGATAAGTCACACATTGTCTACCTGTATTAGTGACTGGGATATTATCTACACATTCCCCAGTTTCCCACATCAGTGTATGAATGAACACTGTTTTGTAACTACTCTCAGGAGGTGAAATGGTCAAGCCTACTGTGCCTGGAGGCAAGGGATCCATAGGCTGGAAAGAAACAGATTTCACTTCTCCAGGGGGTATCTCAGTTGCCCCAGCTGCATACAACTCTGTTCTCTCCAATTGTAATCCCTTTCTCCCATCAGGTTGCTTCATAGCTGATTGATTATGTCATCCCTTTCTCCCATCAGATTGCTTCCTGGCTGATTGGTCATGTCTGAATATTGAACTTCTAAAGGCTCTCTGCATGTAGCATCGGCTGCCATCATGCCCCAAGTATTTTTTGCCTTGGGCTCTGGAGCTGCCCCTCTCATCCTATTTTCCTGAATCAGCCTACATTCTCATGCCCAATGGAAGCTTCTGTTGCATTTTGGACATAGGGTTAGTGTTGTTCTCCCACCCTTTTTTCTCACTCTGTCTCTATGCCAACCTTGAGCTTTCAGATGCCCTACTTTACCACATTGAAAGCATTGGCGCGTCTCTCTGGAAGTCCCTTGCCAAACAGGATCCTGTCTTCCCATGTTTGGATCTTGGGAAGTCTTCATCATAGCATGGCTATAAAAGGCATTTGTGCCCACTGTGGCACAGCGTCTTATGATCTGCTCTAAAGGAGCATCCTTGTGCAGTCCTAGTATAATTCTTCTGCAAACCTCATTAGCATTTTCTTTAGCAAGTTGCCTTATCAAAATGTCTGTTACTGCATTTTCACCAATAGTTCATATGACAGTGTCTGCAAACATCCCACAAAATCAGCAAAGGGTTCATTTGATCCTTGTGCTATTTTTGTGAAGGCTTCACCCTTGTCATGGTTACTGGGGAGAAAAGTCCATGTTTGATAGTAGCAGCAGTAATTTTCTCACATGCTGCTATGGGGCAATTAATCTGTACTGAAATGTCTACAAAAGAATCTACAATTATTAGTTGGTCATAGGTGATTGGAGTATTAACTCCACTATGACTATTTTGTTGGGCTTGTATCCTACAGAGCTCACTATATTCAGAAAGCCACAGCAAGTTTTGTCCAGGTTCTAAGCATGTCCTTGCTATAGATTTCCAGTCCCTAGGTGTAAGACTTCATAAGCTAAATTCTGTAATAACATTTTAACATAAGCTGATATAGCCCCCATAAAGAGTACAAGCCTTTTTCAGGTCTTTGAGGATTTCTAGAGTGTATCTTCTACTTTCTTGACCTGAAGAGTTAAACTGTTGAATCACAGGATACATTTCCATTCTCAAATCAGCTGTATTCTGCCCTTCCTCTGTGCCTTTAAGTAGTGCCTTTTGTAATCTAGTTATAGGCGGGGGTAATTGCTGGGGGTGGGGGGAAGGTGCTGGTGGTATCACTGCCCCTCCCACTACTCCTCCTCCCTCCATCCGGGAAGGTGGAGTTAATGGGGGCATGTCAATGACCTGCTCAGTAGGCAGAGTTGAAGCTGCTTTGTGAATCACCATGCCCTTCAACATTACTTAATTCCTCATGCCTTCTGGTGATATTGCCATTAATCTGTCCCTTGTCTTCCTCTTTTTCCTCACACTTCCTCATCTGGCTATTCTTAAAACTTTTCTTTTTTCCATAACTTGCAGGATTCTTTAAGGCCAGTTGTATTATGTTGTATATATAGAATGTTTCCTTGGAAATTGAATAAGGACCTTTATCATTGTAGTATTCACATAGTTGATCTCCTACTAGTTTCCAGTTATCTGCCCCTATAGCTTCTTCCTTTAAGAACCAAGGGGAGGTGCATTCTAATGTACCCACGCCTCCAGTCATGTGCTCCCAAGTTATAAGTAAGCCTTGTCCCTTGAT
Source organism: Sarcophilus harrisii (assembly GCF_902635505.1). Lineage (NCBI taxonomy): Eukaryota > Metazoa > Chordata > Mammalia > Dasyuromorphia > Dasyuridae > Sarcophilus > Sarcophilus harrisii. Next base: position 64,866,368 of record NC_045426.1, on the reverse strand, counting down.
CAACTTAAGTATGCTTTCTATAGCACCCCCTCAGGTGGGGGTGGGGGTAGTGCTGGAAATGGGGGAGAATCTTTTCCTAATATCTGCCCCATTTCAGCTAAAAAAGGTTGCCAGTTTAGCTCTTAACAAAGTAAGTTCCCTGTTTGTCTATTAAAATACTCACCCTATTTCCTGGTCACCAGGGACTTCTTCAGTGAAATTAGGGTCCTTGGTTCACATGTTGGACACCAAATATGAAGTCTGGGTTAGCACCCTGGATGCCTTAGAATCAGCCAGAGTCAGGATAAGCAAAAGTCTTTGGTCTTTATCCTCCATCTTTAGGGGGAGAAATGCAGCAAAAGTCCTTAGTCTTTAGGGGGAGAAGTTAAGGAAATGGATGAAAATCCACGAGGCTCACCATCAACCTTCCTTTGCCTTGTCCTCCTGCAAAGTGACTCTGGCTTGTCTTATTCCATCCCCTAATTCCACCTACAATTGTCTGTATACACCAAAAGATCAAGCCAGCACAGAATAGTGGGAAGGGCTATTTTCCAAGCATATGCTAATAGAGTATTGTCCCATAGGTAATTAGCCTTAAATGCTCTGGTTGTTTGATCCCAGTGTACTTATTCAGAGTTTCAGCCCTTTACACACATGTTTTGAAAATAAAAAAGCTTTAATTAAAAAGAAAATTTTAATATGCATAGATAATCTTCAACATGCACCCTTGCAAAATCTTGTGCTCCAGTGTTTTTTTCCCTCCCTTCTCCTTATCCCCTTACTCTAGAGGTCAAATGATCCAATATATGTTAAACATGCTGTGCCATCTTTTTTAGCTTCAATTTCTGCATCTGTAAAATGAGAATAATATTATTTGTACAATTTACTTCAGAGGATATTGCTAGAGTGACTGTGGTTGTTGTTGTTGTTCTTGCCATTGTTGTTTGTCCTTCATCTCAAAGAGGACCAATTGTCAGGGTAATAATAAGTGGGATTTATACAGTGTCCCAAAAGTCTTGGTGCATTTGTAAGCTTTAATAGCTTAATAAACTTCAACTATATTAATCGTCACATTGATTCATAGTGTGATATAATAGGGCCAGCCTTGGAGTCAGAAAAATCTGGTTTCAAGGCCTAACACTAGTATCTACTGGATGCAGAAACATGGTAAGGTCATTTAATCTCTCAATGCTTCAAAATATTTAAGTTGGAAAGTTATAGAGTAGTTACCCACATGCACTGTTAGAAGGAGTTTCCACACCAAGAATTTTAAAAGATAGAGATAATCATAAGTCTGTCTCTCTAACCCCTTCCCACACCACCCCCCCAAAAAAATCATTAAATTATTCATTTAGACCTCTTTCCTTATCCCCTCAATTGCTAATATTCCTCTAGAGAAAACTACTTATCTTAAATTCCTTTGTATGAATTCTCTTTGTATTTGTTTTGTACAGACTTAAATATGTTCATGTCTCTCCCATTAGGATATAAGAGGTTTGTATGTAGGAATGGTTCCATTTATGTTCTTTGTACCCCCCCAAAGCCTAATACCGCAGGCACTTAATAAATCCTTTTGGATTGATTGCATCCACACTTACACAGAAATGATTGAACCAGAGAGTACTCCATCCAGTTATTCACATCCTCTCCACAAGCTAAATGAATCACTTTGGAACCAAACTTGTTGATTGCTGCTTAGTCATTTGGGCAACTAGTCAAAGATCTTCAGTATCCTCTCAGATGGACACTTAATGTCACATTATGTAGATCTGTCCTCTGGCATTGGTCTTACCTTAATGTACCTTCATGTTCCATCGAACCCAAAGTTTTTCACACCTGCTTTTCAAAATTCTCATTTCTTGGCCATTAAAAACACAAATCTGACAAATGGAAAAAGCAGACTGGCCCAGCCATGTCTGTTTCAAATCTGTCACATTTTCCATTATAAAACCAATTTTGGATAAGCTTACTACTTACTGTAGTTGTTTCGTTAAAGGTAGAAATTTATAAATGCAATTTCTTGGACTCTTGAGCAGAGCACAAGTTTGTTTGTTGTACAATTTTCTTTTAGTCAGTAGGGCCCTTCCTTAATTAAAGACCTGATATTATCCTTTTTTCTTCTTCAATTGCCACAAGGATTTTCCTTTCAAATCTGTCACCCCAACAGTCAGGAAAGCTGAATTCAGCTGTGTGTTTGCTTCATTTACACCCAAAATGAAAGAGAGCTTTCAGGTTTTAATCATTTCAAAATGAGTTGAGTCAACTTTGGAAGGTTGCCAACTAATTAAAAACAAGGTGGTAATTTCTCCCATTCCCCCATTCACCAAACATGCCTCTCACACATTTTACTCCGCACTTGGTGCCACACCAAAGACACCCACACCAACACTTATACATAAATGAACCTTTCATTTAGTCTGTGTCCTTGTTTGTACAGTCAAATATGTGTCTCCATTCACTTGCAAGGTGCAACTGTAAAAAAATGATGAATTTCCACAATATGACAGATTGAAGAAAATTTAGAGATCACATTGTTCAATCTCCTATTCAGTGGAAGAATCCTCTTTAGACAATCCTGTGACAGAATGTTGTCTAGCTTCTTTTTGAATATTTTAGGTGACGGGAAGTTCATTGAGTCTTTATATTTCTTCAGGACTCAGCTCAACTTCCATCTTCTACAGGAAGTCTTTCGTTGTCCCCCCAGATTGCAAGGGCCTTCACCACTATCACTACTTTCCAAATACCCTGAATATATCTTATATATTTTAATTATTTTCTTGCTATCCCTTCCATGAAAATGAAACCTCCTTGAGAGAAATGACTATTTTTGCCTTTCTATGCATATAGTAAGCATTTTAATAAATGCTTGTTGACTTGATTCCACTGTGAGAAAATTTGTGATTTTGAGCACAGTGTCTTAAAGCTATTGGTTACTTCATGGCTTGGTCAAATCAAGTCAATATACATTTCTTAGTTTAATTTAATTTACTTAATTAGAAAGTTCTTCCTCTTTACTGACAACAGCTTTTCATCCTATGACAATTGAGGAGACAACCAGGAAATCCATTCAAAGTAGTAACTCCAAATAGCTGTCTTTAATGTATGTATTGAAGCAAAATTTACCAGGGTGACTCATGGAATCCACTCTTTACTTTGTAGTCAAATCTCAAATGTCTACATATATCCATGATAAGAAGAGAGAATTTCACATGAAATGAGTTGAAGTGGAAGGAGACAAATCATGGTTAGATATAACAGAAAATTTTCTAACAATAGAAAAATGGGATTGCCTTGGAAGCTAATCAGTTTCCCATTTCTTTAGGTGTTTAAGTGTTAAGTGGAAACCAATTTCTCAGAAGGTTTAAGAGTACATTGCAATTCAGATCTCATTTGTACTAAATGACTCCTCAGGTCTCTTTCAAACCTGAGATTCTGTTATTCTCTGATCAGTGTTGTTCATTGGCTTGGTCTACATTAAGTCCCAACAACTTCTAACTGATGATTTCACTGGCCTTACTAGTTCATTAAGCACAGAGTAAACCCAGGTTTTGGACATCCTCTAGTAGCTGGTATGGCAGAGAGCACAATGTCTCTAGGGTCCTTTTGCAATCATAAATATGTCTGGATGGCATTTAGGCTTGTTTGGTGATTATCTGGGGAAGCTGTTAATGTTAAAATATGCTATCTATATTCACAAAATCATCCACATCCCATATGAAAAGAGTGTCATTCCTAAGGATCAGATGTGATGTTATTTGTGGTATACTTGATACATAATAAATGAAACAAATGTGGCCAAGTCGCTCACTTATGCAGATCCCATTTTGAATTTTCTGAGTAGGGTTCTTAATTCTGTTACTTTGTAATCTAGAAATTCTGCAAATTTTATTTTATAGAAGTTTTAGTGAAAGACAACACTGTGATAAAATGAAAACATCAACAGAGAACATAGCATTGGCTATAGCAGGGATTGAAAGACACTTTTAATATTTTTTTACAAATAAAAATTTATTCTTTATAGTCTAATAAAAGATATTTAAGTTTCATAGTAGTGTCTTCTACAGCCCTGCTACTTATTTCTTCTTTTTAAAAATTCAATTTTTAAAATTTCCAAATTATCTTTTCCCTACCTTTCCCCTACCTATTGAAAAGGCAAGAAAAACAAATATGTATAGCCATGCAAAAGAGATTCCGCTATTAACCATATTGAAGAGAAAAATATAAAGAAAAGAGAGGAATTTCTATTTGTAATCTAAGTCCAAAATATTTTTATCTGGAAAACAATAACATGTTTCATTATGAATCTTTTGAAATTGTAGATGCTCATTCTTGAATTGTACTTCATTGAAATGAAACTATTCATTTCAGTTTGTATCAGTTCAAACTTTCCCAGTTTTTTTCTGATGCTATCCCACTACATTCACAAGAATCTTATATACTAGTGATAGAGGATTCTTGACATAGCAGCCTGTAGATTGCTACATGATTTGATTAAACATTTACCTGGCCTTCTTTTGAAAGACTCAATGAGATATAATGGAAAGGGTACCAGATATGGAATTAGAAAACATGAATTTAAATTACAGGATCACGGAATCATAGATGTACAGCTAGAAGGGACCTTAAAATCATCTTGTTCCAAGCACCTTATTTTACACATAAGGGAAGAGAAACTGAGAGGTCACAAAAGCATCAGAGCTGAGATTTAAATCCAGGTCTCCTAACTCCAAGATTAACTTTCCCATACAGGTATATTTTAAGACCTGTGTGATCTTGAACAAATCATCTAATCACCTTGATCTTCAAGTTTCTCATATGTGAAATAGAAGAGTGGATAAGATTACCATTAAGGTCCTATCCAGCTCTAGGATCTATGACCTAATATGCTCTAAAGCTTCTTCCAACTTCTACATTTAACAATTCACCTTCTTCATCTGTGAAATAATTATTAGACACCTAATAACATATTTGTGAAGATTTTTTAAGTTCTTTAATTATCTTTTTAAGTTCTTATGATTTCTTTTGAATAATGAAGAATAGCCTACATAAGTCATCAGTATTTCTTTATATTACCAACAAACCTTTCCAGGAAGAGATGGAAAGAGAAATTCCATTTCAAATAATTGCAGGCATCATAAAATACTTGGGAGTCTACCTGCCAAGACAAACCTACGGACTATATGAATACAATTACAGAACATTTTTCATTAAAAGAAAGACAAATCTAAATGATTGGAGAAATGCTCATTGCTTGTGAGTAGGCTGAGCCAATATAATAAAATGACAATTCTATCTAAATTAACATTATTCAGTACCACACCCATCAAAATATCAAAGAATTATAGAAATAGGAGGGTAAATGACAAAATTCATCTGGAAGAACAAAAAGTCAAGAATACCAACAGATTCAATGAAAAAAGTAAAGGAACATGGCTTATCAATACTAATTTCAAACTGTACAAGGTGATAAGCATCAAAACGATTTGGTACTAGATAAAAAAATACAGTCGTGGTAGAGTAATTGACCTTAGTAATTTGGTGTTTGATAAAGCCAAAGAAATGTACTTTTGCTGCAAGATCTCATCATTTGATTTCTAGGGAAACTGGAAAATAGTTTGGCAGAAACAACATAAAGCAAGTACAACAACATGGTACAGTAGATAGAGCACCAGGTCTGAAATCAGAAAGAGCTGAATTCAAATTCCTTTTCAGACACTAGCTGGATAAATCCTTTTTTTTTTTTTTTTTTTTTTTTTTTTTTTTTTGCCCCAATTACCTTACCTGTGATATGAGCTAGAGAAGAAAATGGAAAATCACCCCAATATCTTTGCTAAGAAAACCCCAAATGGAGACACAAAAAATTAGGCATGACTGAAAACAAATTAAAAAATAGGCATCAACCAAAATCTCACATTATATAGCAAAATAAGGTGAAAATGGATAAATGACTTAGTCATAAAAGGTGATATTATAAGTATATTAGGAGAGCATAGAAAAAATTTACTTATTAGATATATAGATAAGAAAAAGGTTTATGTTCAAAGAAGAAGCAGAGTGGATCACAGAAAGTAAAAGTGATAATTTTGATTACATGAATTAGAAAGTTTTTGCACAAACAAAACCAACATAGCTAAAATTAGAAGGAAAGCAGGAAACTGAAGAGTGTGAATGAAATTTAAAGTAAGTTTTTCTGATAAAATGTTCATCTCAAATATATAAGGAAGTAAATCAAATTTGTAAAAAAAAAAACTGTTCTTTAATTAGTAAATAGTCGATGGATATGAGCAGACAATTTTTAGAACTCAGTTATCAAAAGTCACATAAAAAATTCTCTGTCATTATTAGAGAAATGAAAATTAAAACAGTTGCCACCTTATACCAATCAAATTGGTTAACATGACAAAAAAGGAAAATGCTAAATGCTAGAGCAGATGTGGAAAATAAGGACACTAATGCAATGGAGTTACAAACTAGTCCAATCATTCTGGATAAAAATTTCAAACTATTCCCAAAGGGTTATAAAGCCTGTTGACCCAACAATACTACTACTAAATCTGTAATCCAGAGAGATCCAAGAAAAAGGGAAAGGATATATATGTATAAAAATATTTACAGCAGTTCTATTTATAGAAGCAAAGAATTGGAAATGGAGGAAATGCCCATTAATTGGGCAATGGCTGAACAAGTTGTGATACATGATGTGATAGAATACTATTGTGCTATAAGAAATGAGCAGGATAGTTTCAGAAAATCCTGAGTGATATATATATTGATCCAAAGTGAAGTAAGCAGAACCAAGAGAATATTGTACACAGTAACAGCAACATTTTAATGATAGTCAACTGTGAAAGACTAGGCTATTTTATTAAATACGACGATCCAAGACAATTCCAAAAGGATTTATGATGAAAGATGTTATCCATCTCTAGGAAAAGAACTAATGAACTCTGAATGTAAATTGAAGCATACTTTTTTTTTTACTTTCTTTATGTTTCTTATTTTATTGTAGTTTTTAACATGGATAATAGGGAATTAAGTTTTTGTATGACTTTAAAGGTATGATTAATATCATATTGCTTACCTTCTCAATTGAAGGAGGGTGGAGGATAGGAGTGAGGGAGATAATTTGCAACTCAATTGTTTCACTTACTATCTTACTTTTTCCAATTACATGTAAAAATAATTTTCAATATTCATTTCATAAGATTTTGAGGGGTTTTTTTCTCACTTCCTCTCTTATCTCTCCCCTCCCCAAAAGAACAAGCAATCTGATAAATCATTTAAAACATATTCTATATTAGTCATGTTGTGAAAGAAAAATCAAAAGGAAAAATCATGAGGAAAAAAAGTGAAAATAGTATGCTTCAATTCACATTCAGTCACCATAGTCCTTTCTCTGGCTTCAGATGCCATTTTTCATCCTAAGTACATTACAATTGTCTGGAACTCAAATTAAAAAAAAAAAAAAAATTAAGTTAATTTTTTTTAATTTTAAAAGAAGCATTGAACTAAGTTAAAGAAATTTGGCTTCTCCTTTCTGTCACTAGTTATGTGAATTTAAATAATTTGGATTCCTTTTATGGACTTCCATTTGCTGATCTATAAAACAGGATAATCAGAATTGAATGAGATAATATCAAAATTTCTTCCAGCACTAAAAATTTTTGACACCAATCTAATTTTTTCAGAAGTATGAGTGTATTCTTTTCAGAAACATAATGCTTAGAAAGATCTATCTTAACCATTGAGCTACTTTGGAATTATCATCTAAAAATAAAATGTTGACTTAAAAAATCACAAAAGAACCTGATGTTTTCATGTACTTTGAAACATGAGTCCATTTTACTTTATTTTGAACTTCTGAACATGGAGTGAAAAGGCAAAATTACAGTTTCCCAAAAATAATTCTATAGAGAAAATAACAAGAGAAGGCTAAGTGAAAATTTTCTTTAAATATTATATGTGAAATAGAATTGATTTGAAGTTTAGACTCAGAAAGTAGTGAAAAGGGAACAATATAAATAATGAGCAATGAGATGCTTTGTAGCAAGATGACATTTTAATGAACCTTTTATTACCAAGATGAATTATGCTTCTTTCAGATTTTGCATCTTAAGAAAACTCATTGTGCCTACAGTGGGTTTACTGAACATTGGTATATGAAATGACTGATAAGGAAATTCCAGCAGGTCATTTCAGCCACTGAATATTCTGAGTGTTTTCTAATTCCTATATTGATAGAAGACTAAGCTTTCTTTAAATTGTGTTGAATAGAAAGTGGTACTAGTAACTCCTTCTCTGTTACCCCTGTAGTCTGTGAAATCACAACAAAGCACTTAAATGATCTGAACTATAAGACCAGACATTAATTGTGACATTCAGTCTGAGATTTATAATTAAAAGCAAGTTGTTACCTGTCTCTTATACGGGTATTTAACAAGTAAGGCAAGTGTGCCTTTTCTGGGGATTAAATTAGCAAGAATCCTGGTGTTGAAAAAGAGAAGAGGGACTGAGACAGAAATCTTAGACTTTTGTGAGTATTCTTTGAGAACTGAAAATGATTTATTTTTCATATAAGCCTTTGTTTATTTACTTCCTTATTATCTGTTTTTTTTTTTTTAGAAAAAAATCACAGTAATTTCTAGGTATCATATTTTCTCCTGCTACCATCACCCAATGAATTTTCCTTCTAACAAAGCAAAGCAGGTAAGCAAAATAGGCCAATAATAGTTGCATGTGCAACATTTAATATTATATTTACTCCCAGCATCACCCTCACCATGCAAACAAAAAAGAGGGAGGTATATTTTCTTATCCTTTTCAACCTGACACAAGTTGTTGTTGTTGTTTTCTTTTATAAGATGCCAAATAATTTAGCTGATTTTTAAAAAATTTAATCGACCTGAATGGACTATGTTTTCTGTCAAACTGATTCAACATAGCATCTGGTCTGATCCCATCATTTCCTAACCAAGAAGGAGGATAGAAAAAGAAGGAATGGAAGGTATTAGATTTTATGTTCCTGGAATCAAAGTTCACTGCAGACAATGACTACAACCATGAAATTAAAAGACACTTGCTCCTTGGAAGAAAAGTTATGGCAAATCTGGACAGCGTACTAGAAAGCGGAAACACCATCTTGCAAGCAAAGGTCCATATAGTCAGAACTATGGTTTTCTAAGATAGGACTGTTAGAAATGGACTGTAAGGAAAGCTGAGTACAGGACAATGGACACTTTCCAATTGTGATGCTGAAGAACACTTTTGAATGGTAAGGAGATCAAATCAGTCAATACTTAAAGAAATTAACTCCTATTTTTCATGGGAGAATAAATGAAGATGATGCTTAAAGATGGGACTTGTTGAAGAAAACAAAATTTGGAAGGGGACAGTAGAGGATAAGATGGAAAGAGAGAGTCATGGAAAAAATAATAGTTTGGATGAGTCTAGAACTAAACCACAACAAAATTCAACATACCTCCAGATTGTACTCTGGGCTTCCCCAGTTGTACCCCACCTCTCCATCCAGAGGTCTCACTCCATTCCTACAATACACACAGAAAGAAACCCCTTGGTCCCTGGGGGCTGTGCCTCTTATTGAATGGCACTCCCAGAAATTCCAGTTCAGGAAAGCACCCAGTACACCACCTTCCCCTTCTTTAAGCTTCCTCTCAAAAATCATTTTTTCTCCATTAGTTCTCAAAGCATCTTATGAGCAGGAAATGGTCTTTCTGCTTGTATTTGTATTTTCAATGTTTCTGTTCCTATTAGGTTTCTCAATGTTTCTGTTCCCAGTGCCTTGTATATTTTGTCAAGGAGAAAAGTATAGGGAACCAAATCTTTGATTTTATTGGCATAGAGAACTCTATTTAAAAAAAAAAAAATCCCTTCTACTAAGTCTATCATTGCAAGCTGGCAATTTTTCTGCTATTTACAGTCAGAGAATTGCATGATATACTAGACAAATGACTTGTCTAAAGTCATTTATGTCAAAGGCAGAATCTGGGTCTTCCTGACTCATATGTCAACTTTATTCACTGTACCATAGCATCATGGTGCTATGCTTCAAAACTTGCACATTATTAGGCTAGGACTCAATGATCATACCACCTGTATTAAGCAGCAACTCATTATCTGAGGTATGCAACAGGTGAGGGTTCAAGAAAGAGCAGGTATTACATATCAGATCCAAGGCAAAATTGACATGTCACAAATTTTAAAAATACTCAGATGAAAAGCGTAAGGTATTTATCCCCAAGAGCAAAAGAAATGGGTTTTAAGAATAAGAATAACTGAAGAAAGCCAAGTAAATAAATTACTGGGGCCAAAGATTCATGTGGCTGAAAGGGGCTGCACTAGGAACTATTTAAACAATTCAGAATTGAGTGAATCTATAGGAAAATGAGGAAGTTACAATTCAAAGAATGCTTAAGAGTCTACAATTTATGTAACTCTAACAAGTGACTAGTGAGGAGAAGAATTACGATGAAGTTAAGAAAAAGAACAACACTGGATTTAGGAACTGATGACCAAGGTTCAAATCCCAGCTCTTTCAATTATCACTTATATGACCTTGGGTAAACCACTTAACCTTTGTTCCCTCGTCTATAAAATTCAAAGATTAGATGAGATGATATAAAAGGTTTTTTTCAACTCTGACTCACCAATTCCACAAATTTGATTTTTCAAAGTTTCAATCTTTTTGTAGGGTCACATTGTATGTCCTACTTTCAGCTGGCATTGAAGGACCTATATGATCAAGGACAGGACCCAATAATACTTCTGACTCAACTACTGATGCGGTATTACACCAGATGAAATAATTTTAAAAAATAGTTCACAACACGCAGAATGGCCTTAAGTACACAAGCAGGAAAGGAGGAATTGAATATAATCCAGGAATACTAAAAAATACCATGATAATAAGGGACATTTATGTGATATGTATATAAATATATACTTTCAGTTTATCTCCATATTAAACTTAAGGTCCTTTCCAGCTCTAAATCTTTGAGATAAATTTGATAATTGACATTTAGAGAGGCAATGTGGTAAAGTGGAAGGAAAATTTGCCTTAGAGCCAATAGAATCTTATGTTCTATTATCACCTCTAGTTTTATTCCTTAAACTAAACCTCAGTTTAATCATCTGTAAACTAGGATAATAATATCTATAGTGATTACTTCAAAGGGAATTAATATGTGAAAAACATGTCTTAAAGTACTATATGAAAATAGAAAAAGGCAAGGGATCAATCAAAATGTAACCAGTCAAGTATCCCAGCATCCTTAAAGTGCATAGCAATTTTCTTGGTGTGCTAAGATATTGGCTATAAAACTAGCCTCTCTCCAGTAAAGGACACTTTGTGGCCAGTATTACCTTTACCATTAGTTAAAAAAAAATATTAACACAAGCAACAGAGAATCAATCCATACTTTGTTGCACCTCAGCTTCAAAGGCTCATTGAGTACACAATCATCTGCAAACAAAAAATCATGCTCCAAGACATCCTCCATATTAGCTTTGGCTTGTAGCTTTTTCAAGTGGAAGCATTTACCAATAGCTGACTTTGATTCCATATTTGTACTCATTAAAGACATTTGACAACATAACTGAAAACATTATGCTAAAAAGCATGGGAGCAAGCACATGGCCTTATTTCACTCCACTGGTGACTGCGAAAGCTCAAGAGCATTGTCCATTGTCCAGAATCCAGTTAAGCAAGACTGATGAACTCCAGATCACACCATCCACATGTGGAACTATCAGGTCCAGCAAATGATACCATTTTTAATAAAACCTATGTGGATAAATTCTCGTATTCTGGAAGTATACTTTCCAGGGATGTCCACATTGATAATGAGATTGATAAATGCATTGCCAGAGCTAGCTCATTGTTTGGGAGGCTTCAAAGTAAAATTTGGGCGAGATGAGGTATTAGACTGACTACCAAACTGAAGGTCAACAGAGCTCATTGTTGTAATGCCTGTGAAACCCGGACAGTATATCATGCCAAGAAATTAAATCGCTTTCATTTGAATTGTCTTAGGAAGATTCTGAAGATCATTTGGCAGGATAAGATACCAGACACTGAGGTGCTTTTTCAGACTAAACTGCCAAGCATTCCAATTCTTCTGCAGAGTGCACAACATTGGGCTGACTACACTGTTCAAATGTGGAGAGTTATGGAGAACTCACACATAGCAAGTGCTCACAAAGGGATCAGAAAAAGTAATACAAGGACACTCTTAAGGTTTCTCTTTAGAACTTTAGAATTTATTTTATGACATGGGAGACATTGGCACAGGACAATTCAGCAATGACTTGTCCTTATCAGAGAAGATGCTGCACTATGAGCAAAGCAGAATTGAATTGGCATAGAAGATTCACAAGATGTGCAAAGTTAGGGTCCACCCCCAATATTCATAGGGACTATCTGTGTCTGACCTGTTGCAGAGTATTCCGAGCTCATATTGGTCTGATCAGACACTGGATTCTGACGTGGGTGATGTCATTTTAGTACTCTTTGAGAATGAAAAACAACAATTAACCAAGCAACCAACCTTTACCATTACTCATTCTCTGCCTATCAGAATACTATTTCCTCCATAGCTGATAGCTGACTTAAGCAACAAGATACTTGAATTTAAGAGTAGTCCCTGAATTCCTTTCAAAGCTCCACTTTGCCATTCCAAAAAAGACTTCTCAAGCTGGAAGTTCACTCTACCTCTGGATTCTTTACATGGGAAGAACACCCCATTCTGAGACTCTTTTTCTGATTGGCTGGTTCCTAAAGAACCTCCATTTTAAGGAAAGCACCTATGTCAGCCATGTTTTCATTCCTTTCTAATGTCCCCAGGCAGTTCCTTCTTCCCACCTCTACCCCACCTTTTCAACTTCCTTTTAATAATCTTAACTTATGATATAATTCTTTGAGAGCAGGGACTATCTTTTTACTTGTATTTGTATGGCTCTAGAGGGGAAAATGAGGCAAGTAAGCTTGCACAGCCCTCCTTCACTTAAGTCCAATTTACTAGCATGTCATGGAATTGCCTCCCAATGTCATGGTCCTCTTCCAGAATGAAGGACAAATAGCAATCATCAATCTCTTTGAGAAGAACTGGCCACAAATTGGAAATGGTCAGTTGGAAAATTTCCTTTCTTCTTTCCTTCTTTCCTTCCTTCTTTCCTTCCTTCTTTGTTTCCTTCTTTTTTCCTTTCTTCTTTCTTTCCTTCCTTTCTTCCCTTATTCTTTCCTTTTTCCCTTCCTCCCTCCCTTTTTTCCTTCCTCCTCCCTTTCCTTTCCTTTCTTCCTTTCTTCCTTCTTTCTTTCCTTCCTCCCTCATTTCCTTCCTTCCTTCCTTTCTTCATTCCTTCTTTCCTTCCTTCCTTCCTTTTTTCTTTCTTCCTTCCTTGTTTCTTTCTTTCCTTCCTTCCTTCTTTCCGTTCTCCCTTGCTTCCTTCCTTTCTTTCCCTCTCTTTCTCTCTCTCTCCATGACTCCATACCTAGCACTCTAGCCAATGAAACACATAGCTGCTTCCATCGTGGTACATAGTAAGCATTTAATGAATGCTTCTTGATTTGGCAAGAAATAATTCGAACTCAATTGTGGTCAAGTGAAAGCAACCCCATCTTTTTTGTTTTATGAATAAGAGAAGATTAATGTTTGGGTGATACCAAGACAATGAAAGAAAAAAAAGTCCTCTAGGACCCCTGAAAGACTACAGTTGGAGCTATAAAAAGCAAATTCCTCCTCCTTTATTTAAAGATATAATAAGAAGTTCTGCCTACATCATCAGAAGGAAATGAGAATTAAAACTAACAAAGAAAAAAAAAAAAACTACTAGTGAATATGATGTTTACAAGTTGCTACTACTAGAGTGACCAAATATTGAAGGGTTGTACATAGTTGTAGATGACCATAACTCAACTTGGATAAACCCAGGATTCTCCTGGAACTAGGACAAACACCAGGATAGAAGGAAAGGATTGGTGGATTGGCAATTCTCCACTTTGTAGGAAAGTTCATGGGTCATTGATTGGTGTGTTCTATGAAAGCATATCCTGGGAGAATATCAGAATATTGTCCAAGTGATGACAACAATTTGTCAGAACATTTTCAGGAAGGGAGATGAAAATACCAATAGAAAATCAAATCAGATTAAGAGGTTTCTAAAGGAGCTCACTTGAAACAAGGTGTACATAAATCCATCAGTATGGGAGGCATTACACACAGTTACATAAGCACATAGTAATATAACACAGGCTAGTAGTAATGTAACAAACAACATGAATTAACATGAGAATTTACACATTAAAACATTGTCCTTTAGTTCATGTGCCAGGAATCCAATGATTCCTGTAAGCTTTGAGGTAAACGATTTTTCATATACAACATTATACATGTCCATAAGTTCTAAAAATAGTCCCAAAGAAATCCATTGTCCATTAATGTGCCAAGAATCCAATAGATTTTAAAGTTATTTTAACAGTCTCATTATCAGCCATGCTCTTTCAGTATCAGATGTTTCTTGAATCTTCTTCGTTTTGAAGAACTTGAAACAGTCTCTTCTTGTGTTAGAAATCCAATGATTTATGAAGATTTTAAAGTTATTTTAACAGTCTCATCAGTCATGCTCCTTCAGTGTCAAATCTTCTCCTTTGTTTTGAGGTCTTTCTCTTTATCATCTGGTAATTATATTGGAGCTGTTTGCAAAAATGACCAAGGACATCTACAGCCTTCTCTAAGTCCTTGGTCAAGTTGCTCTTGCACTATATCTACTAAGGCCTGAATTTTATCTCTTGTTAAGAGCCACTGTTCTACCCACTCTGGTCTATCAGTTTTCCACTGAATAGGAACAGGTGAGTGTTGGCAGGCCTTCAACAGCAGCCCTGCCTAAAAAGCCAACGTACTTAATTGTAATCCTATCTGCTATAAAATGTCTCTTCCCCACAGATTGATGGGGATTTTTTCAACCACAAAAGGAGTAAAAACTCCTGTTTCATTTTCAAATGTCCATCTCATAGGGGCAGCACTAACTTCTGCTGCTATTGATCCTCCTACACCAGACATGTAGGTGTCTGCCTTAATCTTTGGCCAGTGACTGGGCCAGCTGGCACCTCTAATGACAGTACGATCTGCACCCGGGTCTACTAATCCTTTTAACGGTATTCCATTCACATAAATAATGCGCATAGATTGGTCATCTGTCACCGCTGCAGTCCAAAATATTCCTGGACTCTGCCGCTTGAAGTCAGAATCTGGGCAACTGTCATCAGATTGTCTATTAGGGGTATGTAGTAGTAAGCCTGATGCTACTACTTCCCCTGGTTGATAAATCACAGGCTGTCTACCTGTGTTAGTGACTGGGATATTAGCTACAGATTCCCCAGTTTTCCACATCAGTGTGTGGATGGCCACTGGTTTGTAAGCACTCTCTGGAGGTGAAATGGTTAAGCCTACTGTGCCTGGAGGCAAGGGATCCATAGGCTGGACAGGAACAGATTTCACTTCTCCAGGGGATATCTCAGTAGTCTCTACTGCATACAACTCTGTTTTTCCTAATTGCAATCCCCTTTTACCCTCCGATTGCCTTTTTGCGGATTGATTGTGTAATCTCCTTCTTCCATCCGATTGATTGATCATATCTCACTATCGAATTTCTAAAGCCTCTCTGGGTGTATCCTCGACTGCCATCTTGCCCCACCTGGGGCCCTGATTGATACTTAGGAGCTGGGCCTTGTCCCTCATTTCTTGGAGTTGATCTACATTCAGAGGCCCAGTGAAAGCCTCAGTTACATTTTGGACATGGTGTTTTGGGTTTTCTCTCACCGTGTCTTCTCATTCTATCTCCATATCTGCATTGAGCTCTCAAATGTCCAACTTTTCCACACTGAAAACATCGACGAATTTCTCTAGAAGTTCCTTGCCAAGAGGGACCCTGTCTTTCCATGTTCATCATAGTTTGGGTATAATAAGCATTTGTGCCCACTGTGGCACAGCGTCTTATGATCTCCTCTAAAGGAGCATCTTTGTCTAGTCCCCATATAATTCTTTTGCAAATCTCATTGGCATTTTCCTTAGCCAGATGTCTCGTCATTATTTCTGTAGCAGCATTATCTCCAATGGTTCTGATTACAGCTGTTTGCAAACGTCCCACAAAATCTGCAAAAAGTTAATTGGGACCTTGCTCTATTTTTTGTGAAAGCTTTATTTCCATCTTTCTGTCCAGGGAGAGAATTCCAAGCTTTTATTGCAGCCTTAGAAATCTGCTCATATGCTGTTATAGGATAATAAATCTGTTCTGAATTCTCTGCATACTGACCTTCACCAGCTAGTTGGTCAAAAGTGATTTATCCAATAGCTCCTGTTTGCCTATTGCGTTGAGTTTGAAGCCTACATAATTCATGATACTCTGAAAGCCACAACAAATTTTGTCCCGGTTCTAAGCATGTTTTCGCTATGGATTTCCAATCATTTGGGGTTAAGATTTCATAAGACAAATTATCTAGCAACATCTTCACATAAGATGATGTAGCCCCATAAAGAGTGCAACCCTTTTTCAAATCTTTAATTTTTTCCAAATTAAAAGGAGTGTATTGTCTTTCTTTTTGACCTGAAGAGTCAATCTTTTCCATCACAGGATATACATTTATAAAATCAAATATATCTTCTCCTTTAATTAATGCTTCTTCTAATCTTGTCATATTCTGCTTCACAGGAGAAACAGACTGTGTTTCAGCCTCTCTCTCTTCCTCTTCTTCATTAGATAAAGAATGATCTAATTCCTCCTGCTGTGAAGTATCACACTCAGGATTGTACTTAACTCTATTATCTGAATTTTCCTACTTATCACCTAGTTTAGTTGGCACTTTCTTCTTTTTCATTTTAACACTTAAATAGCTTCTTATAGCCAGTTGTATTAAATTTTATGTATTAAATATGTCTTTAGAAATTGTTAGGGCCATTTTATTACAGAATTGACAAAGATTCTCTCCTACTAAGTTCCATTCATCCAGATCCAAATCTTTCTCCAGAGAGAAACAAGGACATATTTTCTTAACAGTTTGTAAAAGTTCAGTGATCTGCTCCATAATTATGATCAAACCTTGGCTTTCCATAACTTTAACAGTGCTCTTTAAACATTTTCCTTGAACAGAAACAGAAGGCCGTTTTCTAAAGATCTGTCCCATCTTAGCTGAAATTCTACTTTAATTCTTTTAACAAAATTTCTTTGTTGTACTCACTCTAATTTCTGAGTTTGAAGATACTTTTCCACTCGATCAGGGTCACAGGCTTTTCCACTTAAATCAGGATCAGAGGCTTTTCTACTGAAATCAGGATCGGAGCTTTTCCACTAAAATCAGTTGAGGGTCCTGTCAGCCCCACGTTCAGGGCACCAAAATGCGGTGGTTTTCCTTGGAAGGCAGCCTTAGTCTCAGTTGCAATAAATAATTACTTCGAAATCGCAGCCAGCTGCTAAAAATGCAAACGTTTATTTCTCCTTACAAATTAGCCCGGTTAGTTGATGCCTATCTCTCTGCCTGGCTCCAAGAGATCTTGCCACTTTGTCCTTGGCTTCTGCCTCTGCTTTCTTCAGCCTCCAGCCAGCTCCAACTCATGGCTTCTCAAACTCCAGTGTGAGGCGAGTAGTCTTTTCTTCCAGAGTGTTCTGTATCAGAGACCTGTTGATGTTCCGGAGAAATTCTCTTTCTCTCCAAGAGCTTCCTCCATATATATCATCTCCCAAAGGTTAACTCCTCCTTCTTGAGGCAGGGATTATGGGTTATCTCCCAGAGTGCCCTCTGGTCCTAAGGAAGGTGTGATTTCAGACTAAGCCAGCCCTGAATTCTCTTGTGAACTCCATTGAGTACTTAGATACTTGAGCTCTCTAAAGGTGTGAACACAAGCATTGTTCAATCAGTTCCACTTAGTATCTTGTTTCAAGTTCTGGCCCAAAATAACTCTAAGATTAAATTAACTCCATTGTCTTTAACACTTTGTACAGAAATGTCTTAACACTTTAGTAAAGATTCTAACAAAATACCAGAGGTGATGCAGTGGGTGTGGACAGGTCAAGGGTCATAGTTTGTTAAGTTTAATGCCCATCCTAGATACAAAAAAGTGTAACCTTCTTATTGCCTCCACTAATCAAGCCTGATATAAACCTTATACTTTTCTTGAGATGTTTTTCATGAGGGAAAGTTTCAAATTGTCTCCAAATCCAGGCTAACATAGTCTTTGATGAGGTTCCAGTCCCCTTCCTTTTCTATGTCCAATTTTGGTTTAGCTGAAGGAATAATTCCTCTCCGATTCTTTCTTAGCTACTCTAGCTATTAGAATTCTTTCCTTCCCTCTACCAATAACTTTACATTTACTTCTATGTACTTTATATTTATTTTTCTGTGTATATTGAATTGTGTGTGACCAAGGAATATAGGCTTCCTGAAATCAAGGAATATTATATCTATCTATAATCAAGGAAATCAAGGAGTATTATATTTATCTAATCTATATCTATATTTCTATATCTATTTATCAGCTAGATTGTTCAGTGGTAGAGCACTAGCCTGAAATTTAATTTAAATAGAGCCTAAGGTATTTACTGTGCAAATCATTTCCCTCACTTTACCTAAGAGGCAATTAGGTGGCTCAATGAATATAGAGTACACTTAGCTTAGTGACAGGCTTGAGTTCAAATATGACCTCTAACACTTACTAGCTGTGTGACCTAGGCAGTAACTCACTTAACTGGTTTTCCTTAATCCACTGGAGAAGGAAATGGGTGGGATGAACCATATGGTTCATGGAATCATAAAGAATTGGACACCACTGAACAAAATATATTTCTATGTCCTGCAGTTACATACTCATTCAAGTTGTTCTAGGTCACTGTTATATATACCTATGCTTCCTACTGAAATAGACAAATTTAAAAGAAGTTCAGGAAATTGTGTGTGTGTGTGTGTGTGTGTGTGTGTATTGTGTGTGTATATATATATATATATATATATATATATATACATATACATATATATACATGTTTGTATATCATACCATAAAGTATTGTAAATATCCACATATTTCCTATGTTTTATGCCTATATAATATATGTTATCTATCTATCTCTAAAGCTATAGATAGATATGCTATATATACTTTGCACAATTCACTAGACCCCAAGTTTAAGACCCTTGTTCTCAGGTAAGCTCTCAGGTATCTTCTTCAAAAGGGTCGCCTAGGTTGAAAACTATGTAATCAGAGAACAGAAAATGCACTGCTGATTGAATATCACCAGATTTGTGCCGTTGCTTTCTTTTTTTTTTTTTTTTATTTATTTATTTATTTTTTAATTTAATAGCCTTTTATTTACAGGTTATATGCATGGGTAACTTTACAGCGTTAACAATTGCCAAACCTCTTGTTCCAATTTTTCACCTCTTACCCCCACCCCTCCCTAGATGGCAGGATGACCAGTAGATGTTAAATATATTAAAATATAAATTAGATACACAATAAGTATACATGACCAAAACATTATTTTGCTGTATAAAAAGAATCAGATTCTGAAATATTGTACAATTAGCTTGTGAAGGAAATCAAAAATGCAGGTGGGCATAAATATAAGGATTGGGAATTTAATGTAATGGTTTTTAGTCATCTCCCAGAGTTCTTTCTCTGGGCGTAGCTGGTTCAGTTCATTACTGCTCCATTGGAAATGATTTGGTTGATCTCGTTTCTGAGGATGGCCAGGTCCATCAGAACTGGTCATCATATGATATTTGTTGAAGTATATATGATCTCCTGGTCCTGCTCATTTCACTCAGCATCAGTTAGTTAAGTCTCTCCAGGCCTTTCTGAAATCATCCTGTTATGGTCATTTCTTACAGAACAGCAATATTCCATAATATTCATATACCACAATTTATTCAGCCATTCTCAACTGATGGACATCATTCAGTTTCAGTTTCTAGACCACTACAAAAGGCTGCCACAAACATTACGTGCATACAGGTCCCTTTCCCTTCTTTATAATCTCTTTGGGATATAAGCCCAGTAGTAACACTGCTGGATCAAAGGGTATGCACAGTTTGATAACTTTTTGAGCATAGTTCAAACTACTCTCCAAAATGGTTGGATTAGATTCACAACTCCACCAACAATGCATCAATGTCCAGTTTTCCCACATCCCCTCCAACAATCATCATTATTTTCCTGTCATCTTAGCCAATCTGACAGGTGTGTAGTGGTATCTTAGAGTTGTCTTAATTTGCATTTCTCTGATTAATAATGACCTGGAGCATCTTTTCATATGACTAGAAATAGTTTCAATTTCTTCATCTGAGAACTGTCTGTTCATATCCTTTGACCATTTTCAATTGGGAATGCTTGATTTTTTATAAATTAGAGTTAATTCTCTATATATTTTGGAAATGGGCAACTTATCAGAACCTTTGACTGTAAAATATTTTTCCCAGTTTATTGCTTCCTTCTAATCTTGTCTGCATTAGTTTTGTTTGTACAAAAACTTTTCCGTTTAGTATAATGAAATTTTCTATTTTGTGATCAGTAATGATCTCTAGTTCTACTTTGGTCATAAGTCCTTCCCCTTCCACAGGTCTGAGAGGTAAACTATCCTGTGTTCCTCTAATTTATTAATAATTTCATTCTTTATGCCTGGGTCATAGAACCCATTTGACCTTATCTTGATGTCGGTTGTTGAAAGATTGGATCAATGCCTAGTTTTCTACCATATTGTTTCCAATTTTCCCAGCAATTTTTGTCAAACAGTAAGTTCTTATCCCAAAGCTGGGGTCTTTGGGTTTGTCAAAGACTAAGTTGCTATATTTGTTGACTGTTTTATCCCTTGAGCCTAACCTATTCCACTGATCAACTAATCTATTCCTTAGCCAATACCAAATGGTTTTGGTAACTGCTGCTCTATAATATAGTTTTAGATCTGGTACAGCTAAGCCACCTTCATTTGATTTTTTTTTTCATTAATTCCCTTGAAATTCTTTTTTTTTTTTTTTTTTTTTTTTTGAGGTATACTTGGTTTTTGTTTTTGTTTTTTTTTTAATAGCCTTTTATTTACAGGATATATGCATGGGTAACTTTACAGCATTAACAATTGCCAAACCTCTTGTTCAATTTTCACCTCTTACCTACCCCCTCCCTAGATGGCAGGATGACCAGTAGATGTTAAATATATTAAAATATAAATTAGATACACAATAAGTATACATGACCAAAACATTATTTTGCTGTACAAAAAGAATCAGACTCTGAAATATTGTACAATTAGCTTGTGAAGGAAATCAAAAATGCAGGTATGCATAAATATAGGGATTAGAATTCAATGTAATGGTTTTAGTCATCTCCCAGAGTTCTTTTCTGGGCATAGCTAGTTCAGTTCATTACTGCTCCATTAGAAATGATTTGGTTGATCTCATTGCTGAGGATGGCCTGGTCCATCAGAACTGGTCATCATATAGTATATGTTGTTGAAGTATATAATGATCTCCTGGTCCTGCTCATTTCACTCAGCATCAGTTCGATATAAGTCTCTCCAGGCCTTTCTGAAATCATCCTGTTGGTCATTTCTTACAGAACAGTAATATTCCATAATTTTCATATACCACAATTTATTCAGCCATTCTCCAACTGATGGACATCCATTCAGTTTCAGTTTTAACCACTACAAAGGGCTGCCTACAAACATTACGTGCACATACAGGTCCCTTTCCTTCTTTATAATCTCTTTGGGATATAAGCCCAGTAGTAACACTGCTGGATCAAAGGGTATCCACAGTTTGATAACTTTTTGAGCATAGTTCCAAACTACTCTCCAAAATGGTTGGATTCGTTCTAACTCCACCAACAATGCATCAATGTCCCAGTTTTCCCATCCCCTCAACAATCATCATTATTTTTCCTGTCATCTTAGCCAATCTGACAGGTGTGTAGTGGTATCTTAGAGTTGTCTTAATTTGCATTTCTCTGATTAATAATGACTTGGAGCATCTTTTTATATGACTAGAAATAGTTTCAATTTCTTCATCTGAAATTATCTGTTCATATCCTTTGACCATTTTTCAATTGGGAATGGCTTGATTTTTATAAATTAGAGTTAATTCTCTATATATTTTGGAAATGAGGCCTTTATCAGAACCTTTGACTGTAAAATATTTTCCCAGTTTATTCTTCCTTCTAATCTTGTCTGCATTAGTTTGTTTGTACAAAAACTTTTCAGTTTAGTATAATCGAAAATTTTCTATTTGTGATCAGTAATGATCTCTAGTTCTACTTTGGTCATAAGACCTTCCCCTTCCACAGGTCTGAAGGTAAACTATCCTGTGTTCCTCTAATTTATTAATAATTTCATTCTTTATGCCTAGGTCATGAACCCATTTTGACCTTATCTTGGTGTATGGCGTTAAGTATGGATCAATGCCTAGTTTCTGCCATATTAGTTTCAATTTTTCCAAGCAATTTTATCAAACAGTAAGTTCTTATCAAGCTGGGATCTTTGGGTTTGTCAAAGACTAGGTTGCTATATTTGTTGACTGTTTTATCCCTTGAACCTAATCTATTCCACTGATCAACTAATCTGTTCCTTAGCCAGTACCAAATAGTTTTGGTAACTGCTGCTCTATAATATAATTTTAGATCTGGTACAGCTAAGCCACCTTCATTTGATTTTTTTTTTCATTAATTCCCTTGAAATTCTTTACCTTTTGTTTTTCCATATGAACTTTGTTGTTATTTTTTCTAGGTCATTAAAATAGTTTTTTGGGAGTCTGATTGGTATAAGCGCTAAATAAATAGATTAGTTTAGGTAATATTGTCATCTTTATTATATTTGCTCGCCCTATCCAAGAGCATTTAATATTTTTCCAATTGGTTAGATCAGACTTAATTTGTGTGAAAAGTGGTCTGTAATTTTTGTGCCGTTGCTTTCTACTGAAAGTTTAAAAGATCAAATTCTGACCAAAAATAGTCAAAAGGAGATAAAATGAGGGAGGCTTCAATTTAGCAAAGATAGCAATTTTTGATATTCCTGAATTTGCCCTTTTAAATTTATCTCCTTGAATAAGGAGCTCTGACAGATAACACTGACCTAGAATATCCTGAGTATGTATATAACTTCAGGGCATAGAAATAGATGATTAATAGCTCAAAGTGATGTATGTATGTGAATAGGTTTATTACACCATGAGTCAACATTCTGGGAAGGAAACAGTACATAGTTAAGTTCCTAATACATTTCTCTTTGGGTCAAGTAGATTTAATTCAGAAAAGGTTTGAATCAAATAAAGGCTTACTACAGGAGTTCTAGGGAGCTCTCTGTTACAGCCTCTTTATAGTTTGAAACGAGTGGATTAGTAAATTAAGAACCTAAAAATAGGAGCCCAATTTATCTCATTTTAAAATGTTTCCAGCATGAGTTTGCCTCTATGAGTAGAAAAATATCTTAATCTGAGAATATTGGTGGTGGCAAAATACATGTTATTAAAACTTAGAATTATTTGGATTGAGTTTAGAGTTTGTGAAATATGACTTCTTTAATAGGCCTCATGTTCTGCATAAAGTTGGTCAAGTTTCCTACTTTGCCTGTTTAACTCATTCAAAAATTTAAGAAAAGAAGACAGTTTCCAGAAAATGAACCCAATGACCAGCAAACAGAAGATGGCAGTAAAGAGGGAGTAAGAAGTGACAGGGTGGGCAAAGGCTGCCTGAAATTTCAGTGTTCTGCCTGAGGACCAAATAAATGAATGATTTTTATGAAAATGGCTGACAGCTTTGGGGCATGCTGTTTTGAAATCTATATGAAACAGACAAGGTTTAAAATGTTAAGAGCACAAATGAAAGGAACGTTTTACTGGACTTTTTGACCATTCATTTATTTAGTAAGTTGTATCTCCAGAGATTAACATAATTCCTGGCACATTATAAATGTGAAAAAGACCTTAATAAATGCTATATCCATCTAAGTATCCTCTTTGGGGAGATTTCTGTTCTAGGTGTCCATTGAGTAAAAGATGGGTCAAGCTCAGAATTTCAATTTTTCTTTTTAAAAATATGTAAATGAAGGAAAAGTCTAGTAATAGATTGTACTTGCAAAGGATTATCATTTTTTTAAAGCACTTTCACATCTTTTTTCTCAACTGAATGTCAAACTTTACCTCATTTCCTGGTCCCAGTAGAGGCAGCCTAGAGTAGTAGATATAATGAGATCAAAACATTTGAAGCTGGAAAGAACCATTTATCTAGTCTCACACTCTTGTGTTAAAGATGGGGGAGGAAGTGAGAGGGGAAAGGGGGAATGAAGTCAGAAAGAAATAAGCTGAATCCTAATTTGGTCCTTATGAGCCATGTGACCATTTACTCTCACTTAGCTTCAGCATCCCCACTTTTAGTGATGATGCTAAAGATGGCCATACCTACCTTATAGAGATGTTCTGAAGCTCACAAAAAATAATGTATATAAGGTACTTTGAAAATTTGAAAGAAATAGATACTTTTTGTTCCTGGCCCAGATCTGTGATTTTCCTTTGTGCAGGAAACTTCTGCTATAGAAACTCCCTTCACTGATATAGATTTTCACATCACCTGTTTATGGGTTACCAAGGTCACTGAAAGATTATGAAACTTACTCATTATGAGATAGCTAGTGTGTATAAAAAAACAATAAGAGAAAATACTACTATTATATGTATTTCCAAAGATGAGGAAGGAAAAAAGAAAAGAACCTACATGTTCTAAAGTATTTATAGCAGATATCTTTGTGATGGCAAAGAACCAGAAAGTTTGGGGATGTCCATTGAGTAGAGATTGGCTGAACAAATTATGATATATGATTGTGATAGAATACTACTGGGCTCAATGATGAGTTCATTGATTTTAGAAAGACATGGATAGATTCACATGAAATAATGAAGAGTAAAATGAGCAGAATCAAAAAAAAAAAAAGTTGCATACAGTAGCAGCAATATTGTTTTAAGAATAAGTCATTTTGATTTATAAAGTTACTGAAATTAACCACAAAGGACATTTGAAGAAAAATACTATCTATGTCTAGAGAAGAATTGATAAACAGGAGTGTGTATAGAATGGTTTTACACATATAGTTATTTGTCCTTCATTCTTGAAGAGGACCATAACATCAGGAAGATGATGTCATGACTTGCAAATGAACTGGATTTAAATGAGAAAGGGCTGTGCAAAGTTAGCAGCCTCATTTTTTTTTCTGAACTATTCAGAATCTAGTGGCAAGATAAAGATCAAAATCTCTAAAGATTAGCACATTCCCCCCCTCCCCACTTTACTCCTCCTGCCTCTGTGTGTGTGTGCCCGCATGCTCGTGTGTGTGAACACATATTAGACAGTCTAATGGTAGCATTCTCTGGGGTGACAGAGGTAGGTAGGGAAGAAAAACAGGGAAAAAGAAGAAATTCATATTATAATGTTTTTAAAAGGAATTGCAAGTTGTATATAATAGATTTGTACTTCCAGGTGCAATCATTTTTTATACTATATTACAGAAATGTTTGTTTTATTGCATAAACTCAAAATATAAAATGCTATACATATAATAAATTTTTTATAAGATAATTTGTCTTTCTGGCTCTCTCCTCTTTCTGACTATCCACTATAACGTATTAATAGTTTCTCAAAATACTACATATATATCAATCGCTATTAGTATTGCTATCAAAATATCATACCTAAATGGTCTGGTACCATCAGCTCTCATGAAATGCCTGCATTAGATCATAAGGCTATCTATAGTCTGTAATTCAGAATTTGTCTACATGCCTGAAAACTGAAAACAATCAGTCAACTCAATGGATTCTTTGTTTTGTAGTTGTTCCCTTGGTGGTTTGATTGATTTTCTCCAAAGGGATTGAATGAGCCAAACAAACTTAGTGTTTTGGTGTCATTCCATAGATACTTCAGTGTTGGAGAGAGGATTATAAATTAGGGATTCTATTTCAGTCCCCGACTCAGTGATTGGCTTGGCTTTTCTTCTATGACTCTCCATTCCCTCATCTTTAAATGAGGCAGTTGAACCAAATGAGTCCTCAAGAACAAATTCTAGAATCCCAGGGCTTTTGATCTACAATCACCTAAAAGTACTTGTATTCTAAACACTAGACTACCTATCTTTCTTTTTCTTTATCATTTTTTTCTTCCCAGAAAGGACAAATATAAATCTTAAATTGTGGGGGATTGTAGAGGTCATATAGTTCAATCCTCAGTGAACTCAGACATTTGCTAGCTGTGTAATCCTAGGTAAATAATTTCATCCTGTTTGCCTCAGTTTCCTCATCTGTAAAATCAGCTGGACAAGGACAAACCATTCCAGTATCTCTACTAAGAAAACCTTACAGGGGGTCATTTTTTAAGCTAAGAAAACTAAGACCTACAGACTTTAAGTGACTTGCCCATTGTCACAAAGATAGTTAGAGATAGGATTGTAATAAGTTTCCAACTTCATGATGAGCTCTGAAATAAGGTCTCTTCCAGCTCTATATCTGTGATTCTCTAATACTGGTAATGAAGAGACACTGTTTTCTGCAAGAAAAGTATTCAAAACCCTTTCCTTTGCCTCCCCCAAATCCCCCACTCCAATTCCCTACAGTCTGTTGAAGAGCTGGCTCTGTATTTGGTGAATAACCTCTCAAGTCTCTGTGGTACTTACATGCTAGTTTGTTAAACATACATAGCATAGTCTCTATTAACATGTCCATCTGCTTGCCCTGGGTGACTATTGATTCCTGATGCCAGCTGTTATTTTGACATTCATTGCTCCATGTCATTCTCTTTGTGCAGCTGCTACATCCAGCAAATAGCAGTTCTTTTGAAGACAGAGAACAATGTGATACTCAAAGTTCCAAATTGGAATTTTCAACAACAATTTCAAGTGAAGTTGGTGCTGGTGAAAAGTACTGAATAGAAGGCTTCAGTGTGTCAATCAGTCTCCAGGAAAGGTACTGTGCCAATAGAAGCCATTTACTCTTTTCTTTTTTTCTTTTAATTTTTAATGACTTAATGCTAAGACTTTTATATGGTCATTCACTCTAATTGAAAGATAACCTTAATGGACTACATTCAATCCTCTGCCTGCCTCTCTTCAAATTTGATTCTACATATGTTATTGTATTATTTTTACCTACCTGAGCTCCTAGACTATGCCTCAGGAAGTGAAAAAATGACAGAAATAGCCCACAGGGTTCACAAATGCTGAGAATTTGAAAATTACTTTAAAAAGAAGAATGCATATTCTTTCTTTGCTTTTATAATAATAAAGCCTTTTGGTAACCCCACTTCCTTGACTACCAAAGTAGGGGGAAAAAACCAACTAAGTGGTCTCCACTGGTAAATGAGACCACCAACTCAGTAACAGTAACAGGATAATCAGAGACTGTTAGGAAGTGGCAAAATTGAATTTTACATCTACTAGATAATTAATCTATTGCACAGAGCAATTTACCTGAAGAACAGGCTTTGGGAACTACAAGGTTGGCTCAGTCACTAGTTAGCTATGTACCCACAGGCAAATTATTTAGCTTTTCTATTTCTGTCCTTTTATAATGGGGTGACAGCATAGGCTTGCCTTATAGCCTTGCTGTTAAGAATAACCAATTAAAATAACGATAAAGCAAGCCCATAGAGGTGTTCATAAATGCCATTTTAAAAGAACAAAAGCATGCAAATATTTAATGACAGAAAGCATTTTCCAAGCTAACATATAAGAACAGTTTATTCCTCTGTATCTATCAATTATCTAAGTGTGACATTAGGAAAGTCACTTTGCCTCTCTAGAGTGTCATTTCCTAATATGAAAAATGAGGGAGGAGAATTATATGGTCTACAGAGTGGGTTTTCATTTTCCCATAATTCTATCTATGTCCCAAAGTAGCAAGTACAAGCATTTCTGTACACTTATACACTTAAAACAGTCTCAGTATTTTTTTTATTCTTTTGCAATAAATATCAAAAATTTGGGGCTTGTCCACTTTTAATGACCTTTTGAACTGAAGAGGTCCTCACTCCACTAATCTCATTTGATATGCTAGTCAAAAAGCAAATGGTGATTTCTGGTTAGGATCTCTGAAGTACTTATCTCTTTCCTTGGCCTGTTATCTTTTTCTTCAGGTCAACCTTTAAATCTCAACATAGATATTATATACTCATAGAAGTCTTCCACAGATGGAACTGTTAAGCATTTCCTTTATCAATAATTCTTTGTTGACAATACAAATTTTTACTACTTCAGAACTAAAGACAACCTTTGATACCTGAGCTGAAGACATAAGTAGAGCAATAAAACAATGTTACAACATAAAAGGAGTATATAATTCTTCCAAACCTACGTTTAAAATTGGGCACAGCATAGGGAAGTGTTGGTAGAATCACTTGCTCACTTGCTGACATCCATAAGCAATGGCATCAGAGCCAGCTTGGTTATGAAAACAGGCAATGGCACCCAGCTTTTGGCAGCAGTTCTAGACATCCAGGTTTCTGTTTGGTCCTGGCTATCACAGGTATAATTTTGTCTAAATGACTCACGAGGTGCTTCCAGATTTTGTGATTTTAACTGCTTGGGGAAAAGATACAAAGATGTGTGCAATGAAGCTCATGTCATATCAGAGAAATTATTCATAACTCACCCCAGACTCAAATGAGACTTCAGGACATTAAGGAATTCTCTCAAGAAAATTATTTGGCATAATTTTTGCTAGTTCAGTTTGCTAACTAAATTGTGTTTTGCTACTCTTCTTTCCCTTCCCTTATTTAACTGAGTGTTCTCTCACTAAAATACAATTGTTAGAATACAAACTCTCAGAGGCCAGGAATTCAAGCCTGATCAGTTTTCTTTGTATATTTTATAATGACTACCCAGGTAGGTTTAAAAAATACAAACTTTTTATAAATTCTGCTTTCCCTGCCTGCTGCCATCTTCCTCTCTCCAATAAAATGTGAGCTCTTTAGGGGCAAAGATAATTTAATTTTTTTCTTTTAATCTCCAGCACTTTGAACAACATCTGCATAATGTAGGGGCTTAATAAAAATTCTTGTTGGATTAAATTGAAATGAATTGAGAATTGAGAACAAGACATTCTGAAAACTCAGGTACTCTGTTACACAGCAGCAGAACTGCTCTAGACCTGTTCTAATAATAGTTTGGGTTAAGTGATCAGCTAGATCTTGTCACATAAAAATCATGGAATCTCTGTCCACTAGCCCCAGTTTATATACACAGATTATAGCTGTTTGGTTGAAATCAATCAGTCACTGTTGGGAGTGATTGAATCTCCTCTGTATCTATGCCTGTTCATTTACCTCTTTAGAAACCTAAATTCTTTTTCCTGTCCTCTAAATGCATACAGTCCAAACACTTGGTGCTCAGTATACTGCTGTAATATTTAACAGAGATCTCAAGGATCTCATCTGTTCTGGCAGCTTCAATTATTTGTGTCCTCTCCAAGGATGAAAGAACATTCAGTTCTCCATTCTTGATTTTCCTCCTGAGCTACAGTGCTACAACTCTCATTTTATTCATTCAGCAAACCTTTTTTGAGAGCCTCCTATGTGTAAGACATTTTGCTAAGTACTAGAGACACAAAAAAGTTCAAAATAAAAATGTCTCTTGTTAAGGAACTTTTCATTCTACTGGGTTTCTCAAATTGGATGTGTATCAGTCACAATAAATGATATATTCATTCAAAACAGAACTCATCCTCTTTAATCCATATGTTAGCTTCCCTCTCAGAAGTTCCTATTTTTGTTCATGTTAATTCTTCAAATCACTTAAATTCAAAATATCCAATCCAAAAAAAAAAAAAAAGAGAGAGAGAAAAAAAAAATATCCAATCCAATCCTCATCAAAAAAATTATATAAGGTTATTTTTCTACATATGGTTATATGAATTATCAGCCCAGAGACTCAGAGATGAGATTTGAAATACCAATCAATAGGCCAACAAGTATTTATGAAGAGTCTACTATGTGCCAGGTACTATGTTAAGCACTGTAAATTCAAAGGAGGTTGAAACAGTCCCTGCCATCAAGAAGGATGAATTCTACTGGGGAAGATGGAGAGTATGTAATTACATATGACATACAAATATATAGTAAAATTCTAAAAGAAAAGGTCAATAGAACCCACATCGGTCAGGAAAGGACTCAGAATTTTTAAGAAAATAAAGAATTCTAAGAGGTAAAGGTGTGTGCATATATAGACACTTTGACAAATACCTTGATAAAATCTAGATACTCTGTCTCTATAGTATTACTCTGATTTGCCCACCTAATAACCCTTTCAAAAAAGGAAATGAAGCTAACTTGGTATAATCTGTTCTTATGACACAATTCTGATGTCTACTGATTACTATTTCTTCTCTCCGTGCCCTTAAACAAACTCTCTTGAAAACTAAACTCTTTACCCCTTCCCTACCAAGAAATACCAGATAGATCTTGCAAATTTCAGCTAAATCAGCAAATCAAATGAACTTCAATGATAAGTCCCACAAATTGTGAGTCATCCATGGCCAGGCTTCACTTTAGTCTCATAAACAAGTGAGAATCCATCAGTTGAAATTTTGGGGATGAAACTTAAAGTAAAGGGAAACTACATCACCTACCAGAGTCCAGAATGAGCATGAGAAATCGCATTCTCAACTCAGGACATTTTCATACTAACAGCCTTGATAGACAATGAGAAATCAGTTATTTTAAGGATATTAGTCCTGAAAAATTAAATACCTTAAGAAGTAAAGGAGGGGGAAAAAAAACAACTCCTCAATTGCAAGTCAAGTCTATAAGATTTGAGGCATGAACATAGTATGGGATCATGAAGAGAACAATGAAGCAGACAGATTCATCCCTGACTCTTCTCAACAATGAGATAATTCATTCTACTTCCAATGATCTTATGATGAAGAGAGCCACTTGACCCAGAGAGAAGACTGTGGCAACTGAGTGTGGACTACAATATAGTATTTTCACTTTTTTGCTTGCATTTTTTTTCTCATTTTTTTCCTTTTTGATCTGATTTTTCTTATGCAGCTCAATAATTGTGGAAATTTGTATAGAAGAACTGCACTTTAACATACATTGAATTACTTGCCATCTAGGGGAGGAGATGGGGGGAAGGGAGAGAAAAATTTGGAACACAATTTGGAATGTTGAAAATTATTCATACATATGTTTTGAAAATAAAGCCTCATTTTTTTTTTTAAAGACAAATCCATCACTAGCTGTTGACTTTAGGCTAGTCTTCCTCCCTGACTTCCTCCCTGATCCTTAGTTTGCTCACATGAATTATGAGCAGATTAAAATGGAAGATCTCTAAAAACCAAACCTCTATCTCATTAGATATCTCTGACTCAGAGCCAGATAGCTTCCCCATTGTTTGGAATTTCTACGCCTTTTAAAATTCATCCTTGATCTCAGTCCTTATCATTCACCTATTTAGATAGGCACATCCCTATCTCACATGCTTTACCAAAGTAAAAGTGAGTCTTAGCAAAAGGGATTTCAAAACCAGAATGCATAAGGGAAAGAGAGTTTCCTCTTTTTGCTTTAGTAGAACAAAAGCCATTTGCCTTAAAGCTTTAAAAGTAGGTAGATGTCATTTTCCTAGACACGAGATTAAATTGACAGGAAATGCAGATATGGAGAATGGGCAAGATCATTCTGGTACATTTTTTCAAGGCAATATTTAGTCTATCTCAGCAACTCCTTCGGTGCCTTTTTTTAATTCTTTAAAATTCTCATTTCTAAAAGGGTAAAAGGTATAATTTTTTCTGTATTCTTGGTACACACACACACATATACACACAATGATCCCTCACTTTTATAAAAGTGAACTTTTATTTTTCTATAAGTTAAAAGCAGCATAACATAATGGATATAAACTAGCATAGAAATCTGAAAGGCCTAGTTTCAAATACAATCTCTGACATATGTTGGTTGTCTTTTAACCTCTCTGTCATTGCCAACTAAGACCACAAATTACAGAGCAGCTGCCATAGATAAGGGAATGTCCTCCGTAACAGTTCCCTACACCAATGAAATCATAGGTATGGGTAAAAATGCTTATAAATAGGTGTATTTAGCATGTCACATTCAGCAAAATGCCTCTTTGCAAATAGGCATGTCTATATCATATAAATGGCAATTGCCCATATACTTAATACTAGCTAGAAAAAAAGGGTTAGGCTTGTCCTACTTGATCCTAGAGGGCAAAATTAGGAGGAATGAGTAGAATTAACCAGAAGATGCAAAGAGGAGGCAAACTTAAACTTGATTTCAAAAACAACTCCCTGGCAGTCAGTGCTATCTATCCCAGTATGGAACAGCTTGCCTCAGGAGGTGGTGAGTTCAGCCTTATTGCTCTACTCAACTAAAGATTATATAACTACTTATTAGATATCTTGTAAAAGGGCTTCTTTATCAGGTATAGATTGAATTAAATGGCTGCTGAGGTCTCTGTTAAGTTTGAAATATAGTGTTTCTAATAACTAACATTTATTTAGCATTTTAAAATGTTTAAGGCAGTTTTTAGATACCATCCCATTTGAATCTCACAATAATTCTATGAAATAAAGTATCACATATGTCATCTTTATATATTATATAATATTATATAATATATATATTATAGATGAACAAAATTAATCTTAAAAAGATTAATTGGGGCATCTAGGTGGCACAGTGGATAAAGCACCAGCCCTGAAGTCAGGAGGACCTGAATTCAAATCTGATCTCAGACACTTAACACTTCCTAGCTGTGTGACCCTGGGCAAGTCACTTAACCCCAATTGCCTCAACAACAACAACAAAAAAAGGTTAATTGACTTTCCCATGGTTATGCAGTATCTTCTTGACTTGAAGGTCAATGCACTAGCCACAATGTTATATCCCAACCCTTGCTAGCCCTTCTCCCACCTCCAAATTGTATGTTATTATTTGGTCTCTGAAATGGTCATCATTTGTTTTTCATCCTCAGGAGTTCTTTATTCAAAAGCAAATATAAGCTACAGGTAAGGGGAAGATATGGTTTCCTACAAAAAGAGGAATCAATGGGGTTGAACGGATTGAGAAAAAAAGAAAGAAGGATAAGAAATCTTGGTCCTGGAGTATATACATCTAAAAACCATTAGAACTCCTAGCTTCCATCAAGTTTCAGCTCATGGATCTTTTCTTACTACAAGCCTTTCCTGATCCTCTCAGTTGTTCATTCCTTCCTTATACAACTATCATATATGTACACAGTGTCCCCAAAGTCTTAGTACAATCTTAAACTCAAAGACTCTGAACACAATTCATTGTTATTCAGTTGCTTCAGTCATGTCTGACTATTCATGACCACATTTGGGGTTTTCATGGCAAAGATGCCGGAATGAATTACCATTTCCTCCCTCAGCTCATTTTTTCACATGAAGAAACTAAGGCAAACAAAATTTTGATTTTGATTTGCCCCAGGTCATTCAGCTAGTAAGTGTCTGAGGCCAGATTTGAATTCAGAAAAAGACCTCTTTTTAACTCCAAGCCAGAAGCTCTATGCACTAAAACTAAAATCGCTTCAGCGATTTACTTATTGTGTCCTCTATAATGTTCAACTGAAGGTCAGCAGCTGACCTTTTATGGGGAATTCAGTGATTAGTCCAGCACTTGCATGTGGTAGGCACTCAATAAATACTGGTTAGGTTGGATTCTTTTAACTTCAGCAAAAATTGAACTTGTTTTGTTTTTTTTTTTTTTCCCTAGGTAAGATTCAACATACTTTTATTTACCCAATATTCTGGGGAAGTGTTTTAGACCATTCAATAAGCTTTGAAGAACTATAAATACATTGCACTTCATCACCAATCTTAAACTAATGCAGATGGCAATGGTAAGACCTGATTGTTTTTATGAGGATTATTTCATGCATGGAAGTGCGTCAGAACAATCATAAATTACATGTTCCTTTGTGATACTATCTTAACACACTACAGTGTCTTTTATGCCAGGAGAGTGCAGTTCTCTACAAAGAAACAACACGAGGCTATAGTGTACATAATTACAAATTCCCCAGTCAAGCATTTAAGGCCTTCTACAATCTACCTACCTTTCCTGTCTTATCTCACCTTATTAGCATTCACACACTCTGGGATATCAGCAGTTTCCTGATCTAGACCATTCTGCACTCTGACCTCAATGCATTTACTCAGGCATTTATTCACAGCTAGAGCACACCCCTTCCTTGTTACTCCTTCCTTTTCTTTTGGTTTCATTTTAAGTACCACCTTCTCTACAGAATCTCTGATTCCCCTCCAGTTGATGGAGATTCTTCAACTTTGTCTAGAAAAACTAGTACAAAGAACTGGATTTAAAGCCAGAAAATTGTGCCACTTACTACTAATATGATATTGGACAAGTCAAATTCTTTCTTTGGTTTTCACTTCCGATTTCTAGAAAGTAAAGGGATTAAATAAAATCTTCTCTAAAATTCTTTCCAGATTAAAGCAAATAACCCCAAGCCAAGAATTAGTAAACTAAGAGTGGAGAGGCTTAGTGCAGACTGAATGTCAGGAGGATAGACTGGTAGAATTGGTCATGGATATAGAATCTGATAGTCATTACCCATGTAACCTCAGATAAACCATATCGTCTTTCCCAGCCTTAGTTTTCTTATCTGTAAAATGAATGATTTGAACTAGGTAGCCTCATATATCTTTTCTAGATCTATGTACTGTATGATCCAATGAGGCTATGAAGAAGAGAAAATTCTAGTTTGTTTGTTTGTTTGTTTGTTTGTTTTAACATATTTCTATACCAGTGATATTGGGAGAGAAAAATTAGAACAAAAGGGAAAAGCTATGAGAAGGGGTAAGTGAAAACAGTATATTTTGATCTGCCTTCAGTCTCCATAGTTCTCTTTCTGGGTATGTATGGCATTTCCATCCAAAGTTTTTTTGGAATTGCCTTAGATCACTGAATTGCTGAGAAGAGCTAAATCTAACACAGATGATCATCACACAATCTTGCTGTTTTTTCGTACAATGTTTTCCCAAACTCTAGGTTATTTCAACAAATTACCTTCAACATTTTAAAAACCTCTTCTATACCCAAGGCACTGATTGCAGGTGATACTATTATGAAAAATAGTCCTTTTTCAAAAGGACTTACATGCTACAGAGGGAAACACAACATGTACCTAAGGAAATAGAAGGTAATTTGATGGAAAGGGAAGGAACAGAAAAGACTTCACGGGAGAGGTAGCACTTAAATTGAGCGTCAAAGTTTAGGTTTTTGAATTGAGGAGGCACTATAGGCATGGTACATGATTTGTGTGATTGAATGGGAAGGAAAGAGAGAATAATGAGTTAGGCATTCCATTCAGGCCAGAACAGAGTAGGTGAAAGGAAATACTGTGAAATAAGGTTGAAAAGGTAGGTGGAAATTAGATTGCCAGAGACCCTAAATGTCATTTTTTTTTAAAGAGGCAGTAGGGAGCCAGAGAAGGTATTTTGAACAAGGGAATATCATGGTCAGACCTCTACCTTAGGAAAAGGGAATATGGTATAAAGGAAGATGTATGAGCTTTGGAATCAAAGAACATAGTTCAAATTGTCACAAACCAGCCTAACATTGAATAAATCACTTAACCTAAGTTTCCAAATTTGTAAAATAAAGGGATTTGATTAGATTATGTCCAAGGTCATTTGCAGCATTAATTCTTTTTATTCCCCCATCAATTATTTAACTATATTCATATTTATACTATGGAGGATGGCTTTGAGAGGGAAGAGATGGCAGGGATACCAATTAGGCTATTACTATAGTTTTGGTGAGAAATGTTGGTGGCCTAGAATAGAGTAGTGGTCTTTTAAGTGGAAAAAAGATTATGAATGAAATGAAGGTCTGATTTTTTTTAATACCACCAACTCAAAAATCAATTGTAATTGGGCAACTAAGGGCTGTTTATTCCTTTTGTAATTAGTTTTATATTAACTCTGTAGAAGCAATCTTACTATTATAATTTTATTGCTAAATAATAGGTCAATTAGCTTTTAATCAAGTTTTTTTTTTTTCTTCCTAGTACTCTCTCTGTCATTCACTAAAGTCTCCTTCTAAGGGTACTTTTTAAAAAGGGAAATAATTATAATCCATAGCTATTGCACCACTATGATCTCCATTTCCTGATCCTAGGTTCTATACCCTTTGCTACGATAGATGAAAAATAGATGATTCAGGTTGCTGAAAGCCAAATGTGTGTGTGTGTGTGTGTGTGTGTGTGTGTGTGTGAGAGAGAGAGAGAGAGAGAGAGAGAGAGAGAGAGAGAGAAGGAGAAGAGAGGACAGGACAGAAGACAAGACAAGAGAAGGGGGGGTTACAAATTGTTTTTTTTAAAAAGCCTTGAAGAACACAGAAATAAAAAGTACTGCTTTGTGTAGATATGACTATTTTTTGTTTTATTCCTTCTTTGCCTCCTAATTTAGAACTTGGAAAATTGGTTTCTTCCTGCTATGATAATAGTTAATAGTTAATTATTTGTGAACTTTGAGGGATGGGAAGGAGGAAGGACGCTTGGTAAAATCTTCATGGCAAACTGTGGCAAAAGGGCTACATAACACTCATTCTTTAGCAAATAATAAATCAATACATTAAAAAGAAAGAGATAGGAATCACTTTATTTCACAAAATAATAGATGGTTTTCCATTTTTGTACATGTTATGAAATTATCTACATATATGCACATATGAGACTATGAAGGAAGATGTGTGTATGTAAATAATTGACTAATGACCATCCTTAAAAAAAAGTTTCCTTCAACCCTTGCTGTGCTTTCCCAAAAATTACATCTGTAGCTCTGTAACTTTCAAACATCCTGTAACATTCAGTTACTAGTAGTTTGCTTGTTTGTTTGTTTTATTCAAGGCCTTACTTCTGAGCTGGGTTTTAAACTGGGTTACGCTTTCACTAATTTTCACCATTGTTTTCTACTTAAACATAAGATTTTTTAATTTTTGAGCTCTGGGGTCCTCAAATAAAAAGTTCCCTGACCCGAAAACCCTAAAAGGGCAGAGAGGGAAATGTGATTGAAAAGTATTAGGAACTGAGGAAGTTTTGTTTTGTTTTGTTTTTTGGAAAATTAATAGGTTGGGGGGAACGTTTGTTCCTGTAAGCCACGATACACTGCACTGAAGTGAACTTCTTCCTCACCCCCTCCCTCCCCCAGACAGAGAAGGGAGGCTTCAGAGAAGCTCTGCCCTTCTCTTTTGTGGCAGACGAAACCAGGGAGAAGATGCTTCTGGCCGAACTCTCCTAGAACCCTGAACTATGCACTTAATATAACTAAGATCTAAGAGCCTTCTCTGGGAAAGAAAAGGATCACAAATTCTCCTTTTGCTCTGCCCTTCTGGCCCCGCCCACTGTCACCCTGAAATCCTCCCGCTGTCCCCTACTTGGCTTTACCGGGCTTTACCCGGTGCTGGTGGCCCAACCAAGAAGGGGTAGCCTTCTCCCGACCCTTTTGACATCGCCAAAGTCTTTGATCCGTGATTCTCTAAGGGGAAGCCTGCGAGTAGGACTTGAAGTTGGGGGAAAGTTTTTGGGTTTTTTTCTGAGAGGCTGGAGGTGAAGGAAGAAGGAAAGGAGCCTCGAGAGTGCAGAAATCAGCTGTAAGTCAGGGTCAAGGCCAGCCTAGATCAAGAGTGAGGAAACACCTTCAGCGTTTCTTTCCCTGCCTCTCCCCCACCTCTCCCTCAAAGAGGGAAAAAGGAAAAAAAAACAAAAACCAGCTCACATTCACACGTGTATACCGAAGGATTGGAGTTGACAGTAGCTCCCAGCCCCCACCCCAAACTCCCATCCCTTAAAATTGTCCCGACCCCCCCCCCACCCCCACCCCTGGTGCTCAGCGCGCGCTAGGAGCTTCGGCACACACGCACACGCACACACATATACACACACATTCACACAGCACAGAGGCAGGGGCAGTGCGGTACCGCCTCCTTCTCCTCACTCCTCCTCCTCCTCCTCCTTCTCCTCCTTCTCCACCTCCCCTCCCTCCTGGCGTTCGGGCGGCAGCAGTAGCTGGAGCAGCTCAGCGGCAGCCGCTTCCCGGCATGGTCTGCTAAGCCAGCCGGTCTGGCAACAGGAGTCCGAGGCAAAGAGGGCACAAGGAGGGGCTTTCAGACGTCAAAGGAAGGAAAGCAAAAGGCAGACGCTCTGGACTTCTTGGGATTGATTGATTCTCCACCTGGCCGAAGACCATCTACCCTAAGCGGCGTTCTGCCGCCCTAAGCGGCTTGGGTGCAGGGGCCGGGAAAAGGTGTTAGTGGGTGCGTGAGATCACTTTGGGACACCGGGACTCGGACCTTCTTCGATCCGGTGTGGCGATGGGGCTCTACGGGGCTGCTGGAGCCGCTGTCCTGGTGCTGCTTGCCGGACATTTCTCCCTGAACTCGGCGCTGGAGGAAAAGAAAGGTAAAGGTGTCGCCTTCGTCTCCCGCCTCCCCTGTGTCTCCTACCCTATCTCCGCCCGCACCTGGTCTGCCAGCTCGCCTGCCCCCTTTCCACACCTTTCCCCAGCCCCAGCCCCTGTCTCAACCTCAGCCCTAGTCGGCTCCCTATCTCCTTAGGGCTCGCTTGGTCCGGGTCGGCCGGCGCTCCCCTTTCCCTCCCCGGTTTCCTGCAAGATCAGCTGTGAGTTTCTGACCAAGACCCTGCGTCTGGACTGAGTCTGGCGGGGCTGTTCTAACAATCTTGTCTGGCCCAGGAAGAGGGGGCACTGGGGATCTCTGGCCGGGGAACTGAGGTCTAGAATGGAAACCTGGTGTCCAGAATCACCCGTTCCAGGACGCGCCCTGCTTGGCTCCGCGAGTTCAGTCTACGTTTGTACAGGAAACTTTCAGCCGGTTTTCGTCTCCTTGGCCCGCTGAGGAGACTGGCGGGAGGCGGGGGTGGGGAGGAAACTGAGATAGAGTTCTGGGGGTCGAGGAACCTAGACATTGCCCACAATCTATTCTGGGAGGGGGTGTCACACTGTGCGGCAAGAATAATGGGACAGGATTCCATGTGACAGCCCTTCCCCCACCCCACCCCGACTTTTCCTCAGGAGCATAACAAGACAGTCCTCGTACTTGCCGGGACAGCAAAACATGAGGGCGTGAGACGTCAGGCTGGAGATGTGTCCCACTGAATACTACTAAGGCTGTCACCTGTCCAGTTCTCTGGCCGGCTAATAACTCCCATGCTCCAAATTTAAGGGATAGACCATTTTGGCTTACTCGCTCACGTTCTTTGCTCTTTTTCGGTAGTCTGTCACTAGTCCGGGTTGGGGTTTGTGAGGGTTAGGAGTAACGTGAACCCTTCCCCTTGCACACTAGAACTAGGTAAAAGTCTCGAGAATCGAGCCCCTCAGCCCCTATTCCCATTCTTTACACTCAAGTCCCCCTCACAAAACGGCAGGATTTAGCCTTACTTCTCCTTTCAGTTTTTTTTTTTTTTTTTTTTGTCTGCCTCTCTCCCTTCCTCCCTCCCTCTTTTCCCTCTTTCCCTCTCCCTTTCCCACTCCAGTGCCGGACAGTCAGTCAGCTTGTGTTTGATCCCAACCTGCCCTACAAGATACGCGGATCTGTGTAAGATTAATCTATACAGCCGGGACTCTCCCTGCTCACCTCTGGTTTTCTCACTACTACCTTTCCTCCTTATTTCCCACTCTGGGTCATTTCAGGTTCTTCCCAGGCTTCTTGAAATACTTTGTTAACTTCTAGGGGGCAGTTCCGGGATCCTGAATGGGTTCTCCAGGGTTTCTTTGAAGAAGCAGATGCTAGAAAAATAGATTCTAAAATCCTCAGAACCAAATGATGACAGGAATCCCT
The DNA here is from genome assembly GCF_902635505.1 of Sarcophilus harrisii. Classification (NCBI taxonomy): domain Eukaryota; kingdom Metazoa; phylum Chordata; class Mammalia; order Dasyuromorphia; family Dasyuridae; genus Sarcophilus; species Sarcophilus harrisii. Next base: position 64,826,502 of record NC_045426.1, on the reverse strand, counting down.
TTTGAGGATTCCAGTGCAAATCATTTTGGGGAATAACTTGAAGACTACATACTCATTCTCTTCTCGGGGGTGGGATGAGGAGTTAGACAGTCAACGCGAGGATCCACCATTCTTTCCGCACCAAGCCTGAGAGAATCTGATTTCGTGACTACTGACAATAAGCTCCCTTGGAACAAGCAACACGTCTCCCTCAGAAAAGATTCTAATTGCACAATCTTAAAATCAAGGAACTCGTGTTCCAAGAGTCAGGTTCCGACCTGTTGTTGATGTCATAGGCATAGGGTGTTGGTTTTGTGTGTGTCTAGTGTGTGTGAAAGACAGAACCAGAGAGAGGGGAAAGGGAGAGATCTTGTGGATGGGAAGTGGGGGGAGGAGTTATAAACTTCCTGGCTATATTTGCCCTTGTACCGATAAAGATGTTTTGAAACAGATTACTATATCAAACCTGCAAAATGTAGGTGAGAGGGTGAATATTCTCCAATACTGGAGGGAGAGTCGTCAGTGTTGAAAGATCAGAACTGTTGTTTTTTTTTTTCATTTAATGAGTTAGCCTGAGGTTTCTCATCAAAGTGTAAAATGACTTTTTTCATATTTTTAAAATTAATTTTACATCAGTTTATTTTACCTCACACTTAAGAATCATAGAGGCAAACAAAATTCTTTTTCTCTTCATACAAGATTACCTTTCTGATATCAATTCATCACTTGAAGATTGATATTTTCACATACCCTTGAATATTTCTTATGCTTGAAAACTTTCTAGTATCTATACTTTTAAATGTTTCAGCTATTTCTGAGAACATGTAATTTAACGTGCTCTTTTTGCATTCGTTTAAAATAGAATCTTCTTTAGTATGGGGATTAAAAGGACCAAACTATAAGAAAATAAGAATATTTAAAAGATATTTGTTTAAATCTTGAGAGTAGAAACTTTGTGTATTTAAAAGAACAATGACAGGTGTGTGTGACTTCAACCTTTTGACCTTGGGCAGATAATAGAAGACTAGAAAGGGAAATGATGATCACCCTCTTTTGAAAGTCAAAGCAAACATCTCCTTGTTCCAAGTCCAGATTTTTCTCCCAAGTTCTTTTCATTCTTTCTCTTCCCACCCTTTCTGTCCAAAATGGTCTATTTTTAAGGAAGTAGCTCAGAGGTTCTATTAGAGAATGAAGAGCAATTTGTGGTGTGATCCAGAACAAGCCTCTTCCTCTCTTGTTGCCTCCATTGCAAAGTTGAGGAAGAAACTACTGACTTGGGGTCCCGGGATAGATTGGATGCTGAGAGTAACTAATAAAATATTTGTAAACTGTTTTGCAAATCCAAGAAATTCTGAATTGCGCTATGATAGCGAAAGAGATCTTTGTGTACTTATTGTACTAAGTGTAACAAACCGGTCTCATCCCTGGTGGGCTGTTGCAATGCTTTCAACCTTAATTTTTTCACTTACTACCAAGAAATGCAGTGAAAGTTGTACAAGTGAACCCTGTCCCATATTCTATTGGGGAAATGATCATAATTAGGATGTTAACATGAGGCAGCTCCCAAATATTCTAAAAAAAAATTTTAAAAATGAGATAGTATTGAAGAGCTGATGGCCATTAATAATTTTTTTCCTCACCAAAAATGGACAATCAGCCATGTTTTTTAAAAAGAATAAAACAGTTTGACTTGTTTTCCTCTTTATATCTAGTCTAGTCTTTAAGGTATTCTGACCAAAAGCAATCCTTAGCAGAGCATTTCTCTTCATACTTGTCCTTCTGGCTAGTCTGATTCTTAAAAGGTGATCAGAGTCCAGGAATGTGAGAACATAAAATCACCTGTCTTCAGTTTCAATAATCCACCCACAAAATGTTTCCTTTGCTCTTCAAAAAAAGTTTGTTTGTTACACTAAGGCAGATGGATGTTTACAACCAAGAACAAAAATCCTACTACACTGGACCAAAGCATGAAGTATATGACTAGTCGAGTCCTTGGTGTACCATGAAGGGTGGAGTTCTTGATTTTCTCTCTGCTTCTAAATAAGTCATGTACTAGTTACTCTGTCTCAGATTTAGAGAGAATAAATTTTACTGCTGTAAATCTCACATGGGGATCTGAAAAAGCTTACAAGGAAGCATTTTAATGACCTGCATTGGTCCTTGCTTGGATCATCAACAAATACAAAATACTATGAAATATCTTATTTCCTACTCACAATGTTTTCCTGTATAATATATACATATTTTCCTTCCAGGTGAGACTACCTTATAATGCCATTGTGTTCTTTTGTCCCATAAGTAGTTAGGCCTTTTTGGATGTGGTCCAAGATAGCAGAATAAGTAAAGTTATGTCTTTTACATATGACAGTAGTGTTGGTTTGTACTGCAAGATGTGATCAGTAAAGTGAATTTTGAGTTATTTTTCCAATATTATTGATAGATTTTGTGTTAATCCATTCATACTTTAAGGTTCAGACTGCCCTCCATTCCTATGACCAATGCCATACTTTTGCAAGATTTCAGGATGAGGTGAAAGATGCTATGCACTGTTCTTAAATAAAACCTATGACCTTGGCCTCTTGCATTATGCTGTTACCAATCTGAGCTAACTAGACATAGTAAGAATAACATTTATGGTGCTCCTCCAGATTATCAGTCTGATTTCTGGCTTGCCTAGGCAGCTACTCAATGGACAAAACTGGTTACTGTTTTGTGTTTCTCCAGGCATATATGCAAATTGGGCATCATAACACATGTTTATAATGAGCTTTGAGACCTCCAATGAGAACTTATCTAATTCATGCTAGTCAAGAACAGACTGCTCTGTTTTATAAATGAATGAGTGACTAAGGCATAATGTTTCACAAACATAGCACACTAGATGGGCTAGGCTAAAAAATATAGAGGGATTTCATCTCTTGCAAAATATTTTGCAGCTTAAAGTGCAGCAAAAATAAATGTTGTGTTTTTTTTTTTATTCTTTATCTTTTAGTTATCAATTTCAGGAGCTCTTCTCCAGTTCTAGTATTATTTTTTAATTTAGGAGAAAAAAAAACTTATGTAATATTTTGAGACTTACAAAGCACTTTACCTGTTATCTCATCTCCAACTTACAAAAACTTTGTGGGAAGGTATTATTATTCTTATTTTACAAATAAGGAAACTGAGGCCGAAAGAGGCTAAATGATTGGCCCAGGATCATACAGTTAATATGTGTCAAATCTTCTGTAATCCCAAATTCCACACTTTATCCACTATGCCACCAAAGCACTTCCCTTTATTGTAACCTTTCACAATTCTCCCTTTATTTTCTAGTGTCAAATCTAATATGTCATTTTCTAGATTCTTTCATATAAAGATCTTCTATGCCACAGATTCAAAGGGTCATAAATTGAGAGCTGCAAGGGATCATTTTAAGGACCTTAGAAGTTGTATTGTCCAACTCATGTGAGTATCTTAAGTTTTTCAGTGAGCTGGGGTTTCCCCCCCTTTATGGAGGACTGCTGGACAGTCACCCAGGTTGATCTTCATGAAACTGACCAAGTCAAAAGTACAACTGATTTTAGATTGCAGATGACTAAAATCAGCTGGAATAGGTAAATGAACAAATCACTCAGTCAATAATGCTTGTTGAATGTTCATCGGGTATAAAGAATTAAGCTAGACTTTGGGATACAAACCCAATATCCTAACATATTAATCCAGTTGGTTTTCTTAATAATTATTAAGAAGTGGTTAAATAGCCAGTTTTAAAGCCTTTCTTCCTGCCTTGCCCATTTGTGGTCCCACTGAATGGAGAAATAACAATGAAAATATAGGAAATAACTTGCATCGTTATTCTAGGCACAGAATAAGTGTAAAAATAACTAATTAACTTGAATTAAACTCAGATAATAGGTTTATTGTCAACTGTATTTCTAAATGTTAAATTCGGAACATAAGATTTTGCAAGGGTTAATGTTAATATTAAAAAGTTATCCATGCACGTGTTTTGAAAATAAAAAGCTTTAATTTAAAAAAAAATGATAAATTTACTCTCTCCTTTCTTTCCTTCCCTCCCCATCCCTTCTCCCTCCCTCCCCCACTCCTGAAACAAACAGTAAGCAACTACATATTAGGAAAATGCTAATATTTAGGATTAGTGTTTGTCCTTGAGTCTGTGCTTAAAATATAATAGAATATGGGGCACGTAGGTGGCTCAGTAGATAGAGTACCAGCCCTGAAGGCAGGAGGACCCGAGTTCAAAATTTGACCTCAGACACTTAACATGTACTAGTTGTGTGACCTTAGGCAAGTCACAACCCCAATTGCCTTGGGGGGAAGGGAGTATATATGTAGGATATAAGGGAAATGTGAGCTAATTAGCTGGATATAGAAAAGTACACTTGAATATCTTTGTTTTTCAGAAGTATTATTTCTTTGAATCTAAATTGGCAAAGAGATTTGATTAGAAATCTCATTTCATTAGAAATGTTTTGTTTTTTCCAAAGTAGAATCATGGACAGTAGTTTCTCAGCCAAATAGAGAAAGGCATTTGCTAAGGAAGAGTATCATAAAAATAACTTTCAAAATGGGCAAAGAAATGAGTAAATGTACAAATAAATGTATATTCTCTTTAGTTAGTGCAATGATTTTTAAAGGTAGTGTCAACTCCCATTGTATATTGTTTTTAATCTATCAGAGATTTCATTAGAAATTTTCATTAGAAAAATACAAGTTATTATGACTACAGAACTCAATTTCTCTTACTCCTATTTGTATCTTTCTTATTGTTTTTTTTTTCTTTCTTGCACATCAACTCTTTGACATGTTGAGCTGACACTTCCTGTGGAAAAGTCTAGGAATTCTTTACTTTTTTGAGTTTATCAGCCGTACTTATCTCATTATTAGAAAGGGGGCTGCTTGGCTATTTTTGGGTATGGCATCAGAACTATCAAGGAGGGAAACAACTACTAAATCCATTGAAAGCATCTTTTTGTGCAGTGTGGCAAATTTAGTTTATTATAACTATGAGTGTTTTAGCTATATTCAAGGAGTTGTCTAAACATCATACACTTAGTATTTTGCTTATTAATGATTTTGAATGGTATTTTTGATTTCTTCCTAATGTTAGTATCAGCATAGATTGAATAATAGAAAAATATAGAGCTTGTTCCAGTAATGTCATTATTTTATAATGCATTATGTTATTTTCTGATAAGCTACAGAACATTATAAAGTATAGGAATATTATTTGTCAAAATAAACAAAACAGATATATTTTGTTTATTCATTCTATTTTAAAGTTATTATCACTATTACTTCCCCATTCATCTTCTTAACATTAGAGTATATGCCTCAGATCATACATATTTTACACAAGTCTCATTTCATTTTATTGTTATGACTCCTCCACCTTAGGAGTCCAAGAATGTCTAAAAACAAATGGTCATTATTGACTCAGGGTATTTATTTTCAAGAGATCTCTTTCAGAATTGTTTCCTATATTAATGTGCCACAAGAACAGGATGGCAAATGACCTCCTCTTTTCACAATTGATTTCTTCATCTCTGTCACCATTCTCCTAGAATCTCAGTAGGTATGGTGCATAGATCATATTTATAAAAACATCACTGGGGATTATGTATTGCTCAAAAGCCCATAATATCATGTTTTGTAATCTAGATCTTCCAAGGAAAGAGAACAGTTTGGAAATAACAAACCTCTGATAGATTAAAAACAATATACAATGGGAGTTGATATTAACTACCTTTAAAAATCATTGCACTAACTAAAGAGAATATTCATTTATTTGTACATTTACTCATTTCTTTGCCCATTTTGAAAGTTATTTCGCCTTTCTCTATTTGGCTGAGAAACTACTGTCCATGATTCTACTTTGGAAAAAACAAAACAGATTAGAATTTTTTGAATAGTCTTTCCTTCTATAAAATGAAGAAAGGAGTTACACTGTTTGATTTGATCTTTTTGAAAATCCCTTCAGCCTTAAATTCTATGAGTTTGAAAGCAAATCAAAAAGTAGCATTCAGGAAGCCTATATGTGGAAAAATAACTGAGACCCTTATAGCCATAATCATACGTTTCTTGTAAGTTTTCTATTTTATCCACTTCTAGCCTTGGATAAATTTCTTCTGTAATATATAGGTAGTGTAAAGTGTTCTTTACACTTCGTATATATTACTGTATACTACTACTATTACTATTACCACTACTACTACCACTATTACTATCACTTTCTATATATTAGTAGTACTAGTGATGATGATGATTACGATCACTAAGACTTTTATAGAACTTTAAGGTTTATAAAGCATTATAAAGTAGCTAATTTGATCCTCCCCAAAGTCCCCAAAAATATAGGTACTGTTGCTATTCCTATTTTATAGATGAAGAAATAGATTGAGAGAGATTAAATAACTCACCCAAGTACGATAGTTACATAGTTACAGTGTCTGCAATAGGATTGGAAGTTTTCCTTACTCAAAGTGTGGTACTCTATAACCACTAAGCACAGTTACATTTCAAACTAGAGGCATGTTTCTTTCTTTCCTCTCTCAATATTTCCCTTTCTCCTCTTTCCTTTCTACCCCAGTGTCTCAGTCTCCCTATCTGTCTTGTTAACTCTTCTCCCCATGGATTTCTGTGGAAATTTCTAAAAAAAAGCATGTTATATACTCTGATGACATAAGGTGTTGGATATTGGATCTGGGTGCTGCAAACCCATGTATTTTAAATGGTGAGTCTAGAGGGTCTTTTAAAAAAATTGCCATTTTAATTAAAAATTTCAGTGAGGTCTATGAGTATATAAAGAAAAAGGAAATAAGTGGAGAAAGTAGCTTGATTTTTGTTTTTGTTTTTTAAAGCTCAGGTCAGTCAGGTATGCCTCTGGCAAATTCTGATTGTCTCTATGTACAAATCAGTAGTCGGTAGTTTCTTTGATTTAAATGAAAGCACATATTTTAAACTCATTAGAATGAGTAAACAGCCATTACTTAAAGGGACAATTTTAATATAGGGTTGTGGCGCTAAGATATCTCTCTCACTGTTTTTAATATAAGCTATTAAACAACCTGGGCTTCTTTTGGGAACTTTCCATGACTATATATTGTTAAAATAACTGTGGAAGAAATACTTTTTTTCCTCCCTTCCCTATCCTGTACATTAAGAGTGAGGCTACCCTAAAATTATATTTATGTCTAGAAGGAAAACATTTAAAAGGAGATAGCCATCAAGGACTATCTTCCCTGTCATAATTTTTCTCATTTCCATATCCCTTGCAAATATGATCCAATATGTAATTAACCCTCAATAAAATGAGCAATTGATCTTTAATAACTAAAAACCTCTGTCATCCTTCTATATTAAATGTATTTTGTATTTTTAGACAGACATATAATTCCCCAAACCTGAATAAATTAACTGACTTTGCAACTAGTCAGCTGTAATGATGTCTAGGTAGTTTTTTGGACATCAGTCCTCTATCTTGCACAAGTAGTTGCTAGGGCATTTCACTTTTAATCAATAGCCAAGGCAAAACAGAAAATTGAGCAATTTGATGAAGTGGGTCGATATTACCTAGCTAATTAGGCAATTTTTCAGCTCTTTGCTTCATTTAATTGGGTAAATTTTGTCCTCAGAATCCCCATTGTAGGAATGCAAACTTGGTGGTATTTCTGGCTTTGGAAAGAACTGATTGAGAAAAACACCAGTCGGGTGTGGATTTGGGGGGATTATCTGAATCTATCTTTCCTTATTATGTTGTATTATATTGAAAATCTTCAGCTTGATAAATTGGACTTTTAGAAAAGTTGAGCAACAGTTACTTAATATTCACAAAGTTGCCCAGTTACAAAATACTAAACATTTAAAACAATAGAAATCAGTGATGTTCTAAGAACCCAAAGCTTAATGAACATAAGGTGGATGCCTATTTTTTGTAAATAAAAAGCTTTAACTTATGTGTGTGTGTGTGTGTGTGTGTGTGTGTGTGTGTGTGTGTGTGGTGGGGGTAGAGGGGGTTCTTCCTGAAGGGAATCGGTACCTAATCCAAAATAAAGTACTTCTAAATGAAATTAAATACAAATTGGTCACCTGTTCAGAATTCAGCCTTCTTATCATTTCAGCTCTTCAAAATAAAACTTTAAAAAGGGGGACATCTAGAATGAGATAGCTGGTAATCGCTAACATCTATATGGCATTTTAAGGTTTAGGTTTATAAAAGAATTCTATGGTAAGATAATATAGAAGACTACTCCATGATTTTAAATGAATGTCACAAGATTGCTGGGTGTTGCTCATAAGCTCTGAGTAAGGGCCTGAAGGGATCTTCTATTTATTCTCATTTTACACCCACTAGTAATATATATCTGACTTCAGAGCTCCTGCAACAAATTAGAAGCATCAGTTTACAAGTGGGAGACAAAGGAAACTATAGTCAATAGTGGGAAGACCTGAAATGGTCTTAAGTTCTTTGAGCCTGCTTTATGAGAGCTCTGCCTCAATTTCCTCATCTAAAAAATGGGGATAAAAATAGCATCTGTGTCTCAGGACTGTTGTATGGATAAACTGAAGGAGAACTTCCTATTTTTTAAGGCTGTCTATCCAATTTGGACAGCCCTAATTATTCGGATGTTTTTCCTGACATTGGGCCTAAATATGTCTTTGGGCAACTTCCACTCATTGCCCCTAGTTCTGCCCTTTGGGGTCAAAAACAACAACAACAAAAAACCAGTCTAATTGCTTTTCCATGACATTCTGATACTTGAAGACAGCTATAGTGACTCTCCTGTGTCCTGAAGACTTCAATGGATCTTCCTATGACCTGGACAGCTTAAAGGAAGCCAAACAAACTACTTTATAACTAATGATGCTCTTGTGAACCTCACATGTCCTATTTTTTAAAAATGTAATAACTAGTACTGGAATTATCACAAACCACAAAAGGATACAATTTAGGTGAAGGAGTAGTATCTATGTGGTAGATAACACTTAATTGATACCAGGTGATCTTCAAGTGAGACGCCATAGATGCCAGTTTTATATAGTCATCTTAAGAGATGGAGCAAGAACGATTAGCTCATTAAGTATATCTTTTTTTATCCAGGTAAACCAGTTCAAGTCCCTGACCAAAGGTTACTAAGGGACCTCCAAAAAAAAAAAAAAATGAAGCAACATCTGAACATGAATTCCTCTTTCACAAGAAAGTGGGGTAATCACGACACTTTCTCTTGACTATGTTTCAACTGTTCACCTTTTTTGCACTCAGTCTTTCAAAAATCTGTGACCAGATGAATCCTGCAAAGATTCTGATTGGTTCAAGCATTTTGGTGGGAATATAAAAATCCATGACAAAAATAAATGAGATCTGATTACAGCTGGGCAAACTTGAGTGTGTACCTTTGACTTCTAAGATATGTGAATGTAGTGTTTTCATAGCTGTGGAAGCTGGCTATTACATCTTATTATGGTTCGAAGAGAACTGCACAGCTGTTATTTTTGCAGCAGAGGTCCCCAGTTATTTATACCCATACTATTACTCACCTCTGTACCCTAGGGCATTATATCTCTTGCTACCATAAAGACCACCCAATACTTTCCTGGCTAGAGTTCTAGTAGGATATCAAACTGCATTGATTGCCAAGAATGGAGAGAAAGAAGGGTAGCTAGGTGGTGCAATGGCTAGAGCACTGACACTGAACTCAGGAGGACCTGAGTTCATATTTGGCCTCAAACATTTACTAGCTGTATGACCCTGGACAAGTCACTTAATCCTGCAATACAAGCAAAAAAGGAGAGAGGATTCAGATGCATGGTAGAACCTAGACTATGAAAGGTTTCAATTAGTTATACCATCCTCTGCCCCTCCAACTCCCCCATAAGCTGTTGCAGTCAGAGAACAGTGGAATGAAAGTTCAAACAGTGAAAATATACACTCTAGAATACTAGTATTGTAAGCAGAGCTATTCATTTTTTTTTTGTGACCCATCACTGCATATCAATTATTTGTCTTTCCCCCACTCCCCGATCTAGATTCACATCCTGCCTTAGATTGTACCAGTACCTGCCTTATTAAACTGTAGCATTCATTTGACTTCACTCAAAAATCTCAGTTTTCTCAACTATAAAATGGAGATAATAAACTATGGAAGGCACTTTGTAAACCTTTATATAAATAAAAACCATCATTGTTATTGTTAGAATAATTATTGTACCTAATGAACTTTTCCAACAAATAGTCCAATTTTCTATTCCCCTAATCCCTTTTTTAGAATGCCACATCTCTAGGAACAAGCCTTGACTTGTTACTATCTCTCCTTTATCCCTATTCAGATGAAGGTTCAAAGATTCAGCCCAACATTCCCTCCAATCTTTATCCTACCCTATTCTCCATGATAGCCTTAGAAATCCTTGTTTTATTATAGGTGATGCTGTTGTTTTTCAGACCTGAGATTTCATTGTTTTAAAAAAAAAACACTCTTACACCTTTGCCCTGTCATTATCATTCAACTCCTCTGCCTTTAAAACTCAGACCATCTGACTGCCATTCTCTCTCCATGTTTTTACTATCTAGAAATCTCTTAAGACACTTTCTCCACTCTATCTGATTACTTTTCTATTGCTTTCCCTGCCATCATCTTCAGAAACTTCAGCCTTCACACAGATAACCTTCCTTCCAACACCTTGTCTTCCCAATTATATTCCTTTAGATCCATTCTCTGTCATTTCTGTTGTACCCTAGCCACACGCCAGGTGGGTCAAACATTAAATTTTATTATCTTTCAAAACTGTTCATTTCAGAAATTGTCCTCTTTCATTACAATCATTTTTCCCCCAGACCTTCAATCCTGCCATATCTATTCTAAGACCTCATCGTGACTTTTGGATCCTTTGATTCCTCTCCATTATTTCTCCTTTGTAACTTTTTTTTTCTTTCTGGCTTCACTTATTAACTATTAAAGTGTGATTATGTAGTCTGGCATTTTAATGGCATAATCTCATTCATTCTCACAGTCCTCTTGACTTTCTACTGATCTCAATTTGATAATCTTAGTTAAACCCTATCCTCCCCACTCGTCTATTCCTACTCTCCATATTTTTTTAAAGATACTGTACTACTGTAGTAAGAGAAGTTTCCCATAATTCCAGAGTTACTGTGATGGATCATAGAACAAAAATAGCATACATAAAGGAAAGCAAAACACATATAATTTCTTTTGCCATCAACACCTGTATAAATCTGCCTTTGGGGCATTTTAAAATTTGGGTAAAATGCTAGAAATTATATTTTCTGTGATTCAAGATATTTCTGTCCCAGTTATTACCTTCTCCACTTGTCCTAGCAAACCAACCTAGTCATGGAAAGGATGATTGCATTGGAGAAAGTAGGGGGAGCAAGCAGATATTTGTTGCCTCACCTCACTTCCCTTACGGGTTCTATTCCTTTTGTCTTCTGAATGGCTTAAAGTTGCATAATAAATGGAATTCTGATTCCTGACTATTTCGGAATCTTTTCTTCTTGGAGAATTAGTTTTAAAACACAACTGAACATTTTCATTATGTTCCTTAGAACAACTATGGAAGATAAGGAGTTTAAAAAATCATTCATTTTTACGAAGGAAGAAACGAAGGGAAAGATAAAAAAATATTTGTTTAAGGTCATACAGTTAATACTCAGAGTTGGGTCTCTTTGAAGTCTGAGATCAACACTGTTTCTTTTGCAACAGAGACCAACTTCTCAGTCACTAGTCCCCCACCCCAATTGCTCTATTCTGCCATGTGGCCTGAGTTTGGAGGTATAAATTCATCAAAGCATGCTCACTGAAATGATACAGAATCATAGATTTAGAACTAGGAGAATTTTCAGAGGATATCCTGTCAAGTACGTTCATTTTATTTCATTATATTTTTCTCTCTTATTGATACTTCATGGTGATACCCCTTTGTTCCTAATGTTTTCCTCCCTCCCCACTTCATAATAGAAATGTTTAGTCTTAGAAGATCTCAGGCCATCTAATTCCCTTATTGTACAGATAAGGAACTTGAGATCTAAGGAGATTAAATGTTTTGTCCAAGGTCACACAGGTGTTAGAAATGAGATCTGAATACAGATCCTTTTGATTACAGAGCTGATAGTTTTTTTTTTTTTTCCACTGCCTTTTAAAGAACAAAAACAAGTTGTTTGTATGAATGGCAGATAAAAACACAGGTTTCTAAATGAAAGGGGGAGAGTATGATTCATAGTATAATAATAACTTACATTTATATACCTCTTTGCAGTTTATAAGGTGTATTCCTCAAAACAACACTAGTAGATAATTCTGCCCTCTGTGTTCTAGAATGCCTATTTCACAGATGAAGCTCAAGGAGATTAAATTGTCCAAGGTCCCAAAATGAGTAAGACAATTATAATTTGATGCTACCAGTTCTTCAGTTAGAAGAGTCCAGAGCTCAAGTTTATGTGACTTTGCTGCCTTCCTATAATTAAACAAAAATCCTGCTTTTATTTGTGAATTATTCCTTGTTCTAGTTATTTTTTTAAGACAAGAAAACTTTCATCCATTTAGACAAGTTTTTACAATTTCTACTCCATTCATTTATTAGAAATAGCCTCTCTCACTGAACATAGTGGTAGAATATATTTACAATGCATTTATCCACTCAAGTAGGCCAGAAGGCTAGCTTATGTGTGACGACTTATTCCATTCTGAATTGGAAAATAAAGGTACCACATCACCAGACGCTTAAAGGTAACCCAACCTTATTAAACTGCCAGCCATTGTTTACCATTCCAATACTTCTGGCTGCCTGCTCATTTTCCCATTTATATCCTGCTGTCTGTCAGTCAACAACTTTTATTAAGCACCTACTATGGCAAAGCATTGGTGAAATAAAGCCAACCCTCTCCCCCCCCCCCCAAAAAAAAAATATAAAAACAGTCTCTGCTTTCAAAGGGCTCAAAGTATAATGGTGTAAAAGACCAGAATCTTTTTTTTTTTTTTTTTTTTAAACAACCTGTAAAAGGCCAGAGTACCGACAAGAATAGACTGGAAAAACTGGTGGTAGTTTCAAAGGAAAGGCAATACAATTAAGAATGGGAAAGATTTTTTGCAGAAGGTGGAAGTTTTGCTGAGACTTGAAAGGATCCAGGGAATCTGGGAGGTGAGGATGAGGAAAGGGAAAGTGTTTCAGGCATGGGAGAAACAGCTGATGAAAATGTTCCAGAGTTATGAGATGGAGCATCTTATAAGGAGCTGGACCCCAGAAAATGTGGAGGAAAGTGTGAGAACACTGGAGAGATAGAAAGAAGCCAACTTATGATGAATTTTCAAAGCCAAATAGAGAATATTATATTTAATCCCTATGTCAGATGAATACTTTAAAGAGAAAGGATATATGAATCCAAAAGTTAACTCTTTAAAACGAATAAGACTAAACATAAGGATATATACTAGCATATATCAGTCCATTAAGTTAGACTTTTTAAGAAGCAGCATAACATAGAAAGAACTAGCTGTATAAATGTAGGAAAACTAATTTCATCCAGCCTCAGTTTTCTTATATGTTAAATAAGAAGGTGGTACCCATTGACCTCTATTGTCACTTTTAACTCCTAATAATAAGCCTCTGACTTTTCTAGAGATAAGAAATAAAAAATATTAAAATACTGTCAGACTAAATCTGGCCCCCAGGTTGCATATGACCTATGAAAAAGTTAGGTACAAATCTCCCAAAGGTTAAATTATAGAAGTTGATAATTTTGTATAACCCCCAAATGATGTTATAAATATCCAACATGGCAAAAAAAAAAAAAAAAAAAATTTTCCCACCATATAATGACCAACATTTTTTTTAAGGTCACCATAAAGTAGTAAGGGATGATTTTTCTCTTAAGTCTAACTAAATGGATTGATGCTCCCCAGAACAAATGCCATTCTTCATTTGACTGCTTTTAGGAACTTGAGTTCCTGGTAAAGATCCATCCGTGGAAGGCCTTCTGTATTGATGAGGCAGTATGGTAAAGGGTCTGAAGTCTCAGTGAGCTAAATATTTTTTTAATGAGCTTCAAAAGAAAGTTTTTCCAAGATTCTCACAGGACCCTAGAGGCTTATGGATATTAAAAGTGTCTGAGTTTACCACTCTTCCCCCCAGGCTTTAGGCTAACTCTGGCAGCTAGTTGAGTGCTGACTCAGCTTGTGAGAGAATTACTGGCGCCCTGAAGGGATGGAGTAGAAATGAGGAAGGGGCCCTGGGAGGCAAATTCAGTGCAATGAAGTAGTTTATTTTTAAAAGGTCACCTTCTAGTTGTTTTTTTAAACTGAGTCAAACAAGAGTCTTAGAATCATACATCTAGATCCCCTTATTTTAGAGATAAGGAAACTGAGGTTCATTAGAAATTAATTTACTCAAATTCTAAAGGAATACGTAGCAGAAGATTTGTACCTAGGTTCCACTGACCATAGGACCAATGTTTGCTTCCACCTTCCCATGTTGCCTTCCAAGAATGTAGTCCATAAAAATGTATTTGAGCCTAAGAATACCAAGAATAAAAAAAACCTTAAAAGCTGCTATTCCAACTTTTCCCCAAGAATTTCCAAGGACTTTAAATCTATTTTCTCTACCATGCTTCCTAATTGATCTTCCTACATGTAGTCATTCTACTCTCCAATTTATCCTCCACTAACCAAATTAATATAATAATAAAATAATAATAATGTAAAAAAAATTATATTTGTAAAGAAGAGTACTTTGAGATTTGCAAAGTACTTCATGTTATCTCAAGCCTGGGAGGTAGGTGCTGTTATTATCTTCATTTTACGGACAATTGCCCAAGGTAATACATCTAGTGAGTATCTGAGTCAGGATTCTTTCTAACTCAAGACCAATACTACATACATCCTCTTCACTACCTGGCTTGCCCTTAATATTCCTAAAATACTTTGGCCCATGTTAGTCCTCTGTTCAGAAATCAACAGTATCCTTCTAATTCCCTCTAAGATAAAATGCAAATTCCTCAGTGTGGTATTTATTATGGGTTTACTCAATCTGTCTTCTGCAAAGCCTTCTAATATTATTTCATATCTTTCCCATCACACTTCAATTTGCTATTTAACTAACTTATTAACTATTCCTATTTCCATGCCTCTACATAGACTGGTTCCTATAGACTCCTTACCAGACCCTCCACAGTCCCATCTCAATCCCTGACATTTGTACCTTCTTATCTCCACATTCAAGAATACATGGATTCCTTCAAAGTTTAGCTTAGTTGCTTTCTCCTACAAGAAGCCTTTCCCGAATCCTCTAATTATCAATAACTTCCTTTTTCTACAATCTGCACACAAATAAATACATAACTTCCATCTTGTGCCCTAAATAGTAGATTGTAAGCTAATTTAAGGGACATTTTTCAGGGTTTAGCACAGTGACTTAGGTGTCGTAATATTTAACAACTGTTTTTGGAATTGAATTGAAAGTAGATCATAGATAATGAGCTAGAAGGTAGATGCCTTTACAGTAGGCTATCTAGGCCAAATCTCTCATATTACCAATGAAAAAAATTCTGGTACACAGATGTTAAGTGCCCAAGGTTATTCAAACTCAGTTTCTCCAGCTCTAAATCTAGCTGCACAATGGTAGGTAGGGAGAAATGGGTGGTATAGAGATAGGGATAGAGAGCTTGCCCTGACATCAGGAAGACCAGTTCAAACCCAACCTCAAGCACTTTTATAAATTGTGTAATTTTTTTTTTTTTTAAGGCATGAATTTATTTAATGAAAACTTCTTTCTTTTTTTCTTTTTTAATAGGTTTTTGTTTAAAAGTTATGTGCATGGGTAATTTTACAGCATTGACAATTGCCAAACCTTTTGTTCCAATTTTTCCCCTCCTTCCCCCCATCCCCTCCCCAGATGGCAGGATGACCAATACATGTTAAAAATGTTAAAGTTAAGTTAAATACAAAATAAGTATACATGTCCAAACAGTTATTTCACTGTACAAAAAGAATCGGACTTTGAAATAGTGTACAATTAAAATGCAGGCGGACAAAAATATAGGGATTGGGAATTCTATGTAATGATTCATAGTCATTTCCCAGAGTTCTTTCCCTGGGTGTAGCTGGTTCAATTCATTACTGCTCTAATGGAGCTGATTTGGTTCATCTCATTGCTGGAGATGGCCATGTCCATCAGAACTGATCATCTCCCGGTCCTGCTCATTTCACTCAGCATCATAAACTGTGTAATTCTTAAGTTAGTCATTACTCTTTGCTTCAGTTCTCCATCTGTAAAATTGAGGGTGCTATCATTCCATCTGTAAAATTGGTAATATTAACATCTACCTCCAGAGATTGTTGTGAGGATCAAATCACATAATATCTGTAAAACACTTTATAAAACTTAAAACACTATATAAATGCCAGCTATTCTTATTGATTAAATAAAATTTTCCTGATCCTGCCAGATCCTTCATCAGGAGAGATCCGAATTTTAATTTCCCTACCCACATTTACTAGCTTTAAGACCTCAGACAAGTTCCATAAACTATCATAGAACCTTAATATCTACTACATAAGGTTATTGTGAGAATTGAATGATATGAAGTATTTTGGAAACATAGCACTATGGAACTATCAGGTATTATAATATAGATGACACAACTAAGGCTTCTGAGAATTTGTAGAAAGGCCAAAAACCAAATTCATGTCTCTATTTACTGGTACCAGCATGAGTGATTTAAGATTCACTTACAGATCCCAGGGGTGTCTAGCACAACCTTCTGTTGTCACCCTTCAGTGCCATATCCCTTAAGCCAAATCACCCGCCACTAACACCTGTCACCTCTTCTGGTTTCTTTAATTACTGGGGCCCAAGACAGGTGGAGATGAAGAGGCATTAACTGGCAGGGATATCAACATATTAGACCATCCCCAAATCAGGGAAGATGAGGAGAGTGAGAAGTTATAGCATATAGTAAACAGATTTATGGAGTAGACCATGATGTCCCTGTATGCTTAGAGATGAGAGAATGGAGTACCAGGGACTGGACTAGAAACCCCTTTCCAGCTCCCACTTTAAACCAGTTTTCACTGTGTAATGATGTCTACCTATACAGCTTCATAGCATATGGCATGCGAGTTTGAAGACAGATGGGTGGCAGTGAACTTGGTTTCAGGACTCCCAGAAGTTAGTTTCAACATCACTGGAATGATTTGCTTCTTGCAGAAAAAAAAGAAACTCTGGCTACTCATCTGGTAGTGTCTTTCTTAGCCCAGCAGTACAGGGAGGTCCACAATTGGTATGAAATTGTAGGAGGTCTATTAACAAAACTGCACTTTATTTTTCAAGTGCCTTACATATGTTTATATAAACTGTACAATTTATTCTTGGATGGATTTCAAGTGAAGATGCTCTTATGGCTACTGTGAACTTGTATATAATCTGATTTTTCTCTTGTCCATTTCTTAAGGTCATTGACAATATGCACTGGGAGAAAAACAGGGTTTGAAGGTTGAATGACAGTAGAGATAAAAGACACTCAGAATTCTTTGTTGGCAGAAGTTTAATGTCATACGCACACACATCCTCCTTTAATAAGAGGAAACAGGAGAGATAGAAAACTTAAGTATTTTAACTTGAGTTAGGGAAGAAAAGATGGAAGAGAAGAATGGAGAAATCAAGGGATTTCATCAAACACTTATTTATCAAGCAACTACCATGTGCAGGCACAATGCTAGAGGAATATAAAGATTAAAATGAAACAGTCCATGACCTAAAAAAGCTTATATTCTATCAGGGGGAAATTATATGTACATGAATGAGCATATGAAATGCATGAAACATAAATTCTCCAGTAACTTGAAGGTACTAGCATCTTGCAGGATCAAGAAAGGTTTTATGTCAAATCACTTGAAAGAAGGAAAAGAAGGTTGAAGGAAAAACTTTACCTGCTTATTACTATTTGGGGAGGGAAGGCAATTGGTTAAATAACTTGCCCAAGGTCATATAGTTAGTAAATATCAGAAGATATATTTGAACTTAAGTCCTCCTGACTTAATGTTCTGTCCACTGTGCCACCTAACTCCCCCCTTATTACTATTTTTTAGATAAGTAATCAATTGAACTTTGGGAGGAAGGGCTGTAGATAATACTTGTATGATGTGTTTTAGGTTTGCAAAAAAATGAATGTATGTATAATTGAATGAACAAATGAAAGTGCATTTTTAAAGTGCTTATTGGGTGCATAGCATTGGGAATAAAAATTCAAAAGCAAATTAGTCCTTGTTCTCAAGGCAGAGACAACAGAGAAAGAAAATTTTAGCTGCAGATCAGTGATAAAAGCCCAGGAGTCCTTAGAACTCGTGGCATAGTGGATGATAATGAATTTAAACCACAAAACCATATCAGATTCCAAGATGATATCATATAAAAAGAGATAGAATTTTCCTTTAAGGTTCTCAGGTGTATAATCTTTAACTTTCCTGTTCCCTTTCCCCAAGTTTTAGGTTATAGTGAAACATCTATCTGGGAACTTAGCATCAAGAAAAAAACATAATTCAGTGTTAGTAGTGACAAAAACAAACAAACAAACAAAAAAAAAAGAATAACCCAGCCCATAGACAAATCCTTTTCAATTTATGTCAGGAATTTGCACATACTGTTAAAAAATATAGTAGCTCTTTTTCAATTAAATTTCCAGGACTTTGGCTGGTAGATGAATCAGAGCTGTGCAGGAGATTGGCTAATTCCCACCTGGCAACATATTAAAGTTATTTTTAAAGTAGTTTTAAATTTCAAGGAAAAAATGCTTCTGTTGCATGAAACCAAAATGGAAGAGCCCTGAGACTTAAGATGATAATTTTGTGTAAGACATTATAAGTGGCATGAACAGGGAAGAACTGATTTCAATTTACAACCTGATTGAGGTATCCCAGAATCTTCCCGTTCTGCCTTAACTGACTATGGATTTCCTGAGGTTATTCAACATTCAGTTACATTTTGAAAATGGAAGTACTTCTTCCCCCAACAGGTATGGCTTGAATGGAATGAGAAATTTCAGGAACTGAGGTGAAAAGGGAGAAATTATTTACTTTAAGAAAATCAATGAATGCTGCTATTTTAGTTTAATAGATGGGAGCTCTTATTTTAGGAGCAGTTTGCTCATAGAGCTGCTCTCAGACTCCCAATTTTTAAAATTTTACACCGGGCTCCCAATTTTTATTGAGCCACTTCTGTGATGCTATGCAATCTTTTTTCCCCTTTTTTTAAAAATAATATTTTATTTTTCCAAATATATGCAAAAATATTTTCAACATTCACCTTTGCAAAAACTTTATATTCTAAATTCCACCCCCCCACTCCAGAGAGATGCTATGAAATCTTAACTTTTGCAGCCAATAAACTCTTATGAGTTAATTTTTAAACTAAATTTCAAAATTTATTGACAAGGCCTGAACAATAAAAGCCAGTAAAGAAAAAATTGTGATAATACCATAAACATAATTTTTGATATTTACTTGAGTTAATTTATAGGTGCTGCATTTTTATTCTTGTCAACAATTTATGTTAAAAGTTGATAAATTATGCATGTAAATATATACATAAATCTGTGCCAATTTCTTCCATTTTGTATGTTTTCACCGTGTTGCTCCTTTTAGTTACTTCCCACTAAGCCATATCATCTTAGATCCAGATAAGACAGGAAGACCTCTTGGAGGGAAAGGTTGTAATTCCTAATTTTGAGATGCAGGATCTCTCTCTCTCTCTCTCTCTCTCTCATTCTCTTTATTATACACATACATACAGTCACATATACACATGGTAAGAGACAGTGAGGAATCATACTAGAGTTCAGAGCAAGTAACTTCAATATACCAAAATCAAGGGGAAGCAGTTTTCAAGACCTTAAAAGCATTGTACAAATGTGGACCTCCCATGTAAATCTCTATATAAATGCTAGATATATGTTACAGCCGTTCACCTCAGAGGCCAACTAATCCAATCTCTTTATTTTACAGGCCTTAGCCTGTAAACCCAGGGAGGTTAAAAATTCTAAAAATAGTAAGAGTCGGCATCAATCTATATTTCAAAACTTCATATTGTTTAATTACCAATGTAGGTAATCACTGCCATGCAAATATATAACAAGTGACACCTTCTCTGGCATTAAGTAGTTTTGCAAATTCAATAATAAACAGAAACTTCCTTCCCAGCCTCTCATTTTCTCCCAGGTCTAACTCCTGCTGCTGAGGTAGTCTCAATATTCAGAGCAAAAGGGAGAAGTTCAGGAGAAAAATGTCTTGCCCTTTCAGGAAAACTAGTTCCAGCTCCACCCAAGTCTCCATTAATGGTAGTTCTCAACTCCCTACCCTCCAGGTACTTTGAGCTCTGGAATGTAGGCTTATGGAGATCCTACAGTCAGCTCTGGGAGCAATTTAACCAGAAGGGATTTTCAGTACACTTTTGGGGAGGTCTACATGCCTAGTTTCCCTTAAATATTTTTAAAAGCCAGAGCCCTTTCTTTTGGTTAAGTTGTGTTTATTTACATTTATAACCATGTGCATACAGGTGATTAATAATGAGTAACTCCTGTACTGTTCTGGATTCTTTCCATATGTCCTTGTGAGGTCAGCACTGTCAAAAAGGAAACAAATCCTGCATTCTGATCCTAGCAGGCCTGGAAAAGTGGTTTGGATTCTTAGCTCTACTGGAAAATGACGGAAGGAGGAGCAGGAGCATGATCAGGTTCACCTTTCTCTGGTATGATCTGTTTATCACCATGGTTCCTTCTTGTTTATTTGCTTTTTTTTTTGGGGGGGGGGCTGTTCAGAAATGGTGAGGGGTCACCATTTAATAAAAAAAAGCTGGAGAGATCTCTAGAAGCAAAGCAAAGTTTATTATACATCCCACCCATCCATCGGATAATCGAAAGGAGGAAGCACCATGGGGGCAGGGTCAACACTTTTAATCCCTAATGCAAATACACCCTCCCATCACTGACCCTCATTCTTATTGGCTGAGGATCTTATATTCTAAACTCGGGAACTACCCAAGAAATTGAACTTGACCAATAAGTACACAGTTGCCCATATGTGACTGAAATTGGGAGAGGCTGATGTCTTGGGAGGATAGCAGGAAGGGGACTTAAGTATGCCCTTGACTCAATGCTTAAAGTCCTTCAGGTCTACTCAAACTCACAACTGTCTTGAAAGATCTCACCTCATCTCGTTCAGGGGGAACAGAAGAGGAGGTATTTTGGGGAGCGGACTAAGGGGGCACTATTTTTGATTTTTGGACCAACCAGACTTGTGATTTCATCCAAGTAGGGAACTCAATTAAGACATGTACCTTCTCCAAAACTCTTAAAAAATCTTGCTTACAGCTCTACACACAATCAGTTTATCAGATGGTTCCTAGTGTGAATAAAGATTACCCTTAGAATAAGAAAGACTGAGTGCTAACCCACCTCTGACTTCCTCTTTAATTTCTACCAATGCATATAACTTGTAAATAAAAAGCTATTAAAGAAAGAAAGAAAGAAAGAAAGAAATTGGGTATCAGAGGGTCTTTTACACAACCATTGGCAAGCAATGCAAAGTTCTAGCTTTTGTCAAATTCAATTAAAAATAAGTAAATGTCATTAAAATGTTATTGCCCTGTAGATAGAGCCTAGTATTTGCTGTGTTTAGATAAAATTCTGCAAGAAAAATTCTTGGTTTGCCATTTATGTCATTTTACAAGTGAGATAACTGAGGCAAACTTGCCCAACACATCACAGAAGCTAGTTAGTATCTGAGGTCGGATTTGAACTCAGGAAGGTGAAACATTTTGATTCCAAGAACAGCACCACCTAGTTGTCTCATTTCACTTCTCTAGATAGTGCTAAGTGGAAGACTTAAGATAATTATCAGGTAAAAATCTGAATAATAGTTTCAGTTCTCTTGGTCTGAACTTGGTTTAAACAGTCTTAACTTAAGTGAAAGTGGAATCAAGTGTTGGTAAGTACAAAATGGTTGCATTCTTAGAATTATTTTTTTCCAAACCTCCATATCAGAATTTGTCAAATGTAAAGATTTAAGGTTCCAAATTTTTTTCCAAAATTCATAATTGAGTTCATAGATAACTGGATATGTTTTAATTTGGCAGAGTGAATGAAACTTTGCATATGCTTTATTCTTCTACCTGGGTAAGAAGTGCTTGGAAGTTGCAAGTTTGCATTTGTATGTTGCTTTTGAAGCACATTGAATAAGAGTCTCAGATGTAGTAGAGCTAGGTATCTAGAATTATATGATTTCAGTCCAGATTCTGTCAATACCTATGAGATATTGAGCAAGTCATTTCCTCAATTTCCTCATCTGTAAAAAGAAGAGGTTAATTAGATCTTAAACTTTTTCCTCCAAGTGTGGTCAGCCTATCTATATTTTGGACATATCTGTCCCTAAATCCCCTGGATATAATATACCCAACATGCTGGTAACAACCTCTGAAATGACTTCCAAGTTATTATGTTGTACATTCTCAGTGCAACACCTGTTCTCTCTTTATTCACTTCATGACGGGCTCTTCCTTTGAAACATGTCTTAGGTGATGACTTTATTCCACTTCTTTGCAAGTCACTGCTGATGATATACTTCAGTCTGCTTTCCTCTCCTCTCCACCCCCATGTCTTTCTACTCTCCTTGAGTCATCTATAATTTTAGTTCGTCTGAGTTTGTGGCATTTCATGATCTATAGCCATATAACATAATCTGATTAATATGGAAATAAAAGGTGTATGTTGGATGTTATCCATAAAATATAAACTTCAATACAAAATATATATAATAAATGTTTTCATGACTAATAATATATAGACTTGGGGAATCAATTGTCATGCAGAGCAAAATAAGAACTTGGGCATTTTTTAAAAAGTCTTTTTATTTTTCCTTTTTGAATCAGGAACAAACAAATTGGTAGAGTTTGCAAAAATTTTTATTTTCAGTATTTCTGAGTACCTACCATGTTACTTGTTTTGGTGACCAAAAATGGGTCCTGATGTTTTTTAAAAGGCATCTTCACAGAATTGATACTGACATTCTTATCAAACAAGACTACCTTTGATTTTGGTAAAATTAAAATTGGATCCTTTTATATTGATATGTCTCAGAGCTGCCTTTAGAATCCTTTGGGGAAATTTAATCCAAAGCTTTTTGACTGTGGATTAAAGGAAACTATACTTACAGGTTACAGCTGACTCTTTCTAGGCAGCAGGTGCTGTGCTTCAAGTTGGTAGATTGCTTTTTTTTTTTATGCCTTTCAACAAGCCAGGATATTAATTTCATACCAGCTCTTCTGCCAATGAGAATAAGATCACAGAGTCCGCATATAGAGACTGCCTAAAAATAATAAGTATGCTTTCTTATTATCTGCATAATACATTGCTATGAAAATTTTATCAACACAAAGCTGAGAAAATAATTAGAAGAAGGGGAATTCCATTCAGAGTTAATGCTCAGACAAACCAGACAAACTTATCTTTGGGTATGAGCTACAGATTCTTGATCTAGCCCTTTGGATATGCCTTAATCATGCTACATACCAATTATTATCTTTCTTTTTAAGACAGGACTATAATTGAGGGAAGAGGCTATATCTGGAGCCTCATTTCTGGACTTGCAAGGTTATGTAACTTTCATGTAGTGAATTAGGACTCTTCAGGAGCAGGCCTGAGGACAAGTTATTGCATTAGAAACATTTTTCCTATTATACTTTATTAGGAATGTTCCATAATTTAGTAGAAAGTTAAGAATGGGTCTGGTTGGGGCAGCTAGGTGGCGCAGTGGATAGAGCACCAGCCCTGAAGTCAGGAAGACCTGAGTTCAAATCCGATTTCAGACACTTATCATTTCCTAGCTGTGTGACCCATTGCCTCAGGAAAAAAAAAAAGAATGGGTCTGGTCTTGGTCCATTCACTAACCAGTTGTGATTTGAGCAAGACAACTACTCAACCCCTTATTTGATAGGTAAGGAAACTGAGTCTCACAGACATTGTCACTTAGCAATTTCACATAGGTAGTAAGCATCATGAGAGTTGGGACTTGAGCTATGTTTCTATGACTTCAACACTTTTTCTCAATATAAACACTTGAGTTTCAGTTTCTATGAATGCAACATTAAGACATTGGAGAAGACAATGCTCAATGTTACTTTCAGATATTGAATTCTAAGCAGATTCTCTCAGACTTTATAGATATATAATAAATCTCTCCAGGATGCTACACTAAACCAAATTTATTCAGTTGCCATTTTGAGCATGTGTGCTGAGGATGTGTTACCATAGAGGTTTAATGGTACCTAATCCACATGGTTCAAACTAGTGATGTAAAACTCAAATAGAACCACATATAATCAGAAGACCACAAATTAATATTATCTATGTTGTCTTCCATTTTCATATGTTTTCCTAAACATTTCTCATTTAGATTTTAAACTGGTCTTGGTGAATTGCTACATTTTTAATACCTGATCCAAACTATAAGTAACATTTTTGAATTTTACATTGTTCCTTCCTGTGATATTCCTTAAAAGAATACCCTTTAGAAGATAATTCCTATGTGGTAAATTGAAGAACAAAGAAGTCAGTCACAACTTGATACTTTTCTCACAAAGTATTGACAATATTCCATCATATTTTGTCTCCAGAAATTTGTGGTTCTTCATTCTAATTCATTTCTGAGTTCGTTTTGCCTATCCCCAAATTTGATAAAGTACAAAAATTATATCTGGGCTGAAGACCAGGCAGTAATACTGAATGGCTTTCAACAAATTCTTTGAAGTCACTTTTTTGTCTCAGTTTTCCCCATTTGTAAAAATGAGGGAACTAGCTCACAGGGTTATTGTGAGAAAAGTATTTTACAAACCTTAAAGCAGTATAAAAATTGGAATTACTATAATTCTGTAGGAATTGAGATCTTAGCACTCATAGAGCTGCAACCTCATGGAGAGGGTGAAAGCATGAGAATCATCCTGGCTAGAGCCTCAGGATATTTTTTTTTGGTAGGAGTCAAGTTGTTATGGCACTCTTTGATTATAATGTTTTAATAACATTATTCTAAATCAGTGAGGGGGGAGTATTACATGTTTATGTGTATGAGGTTACCATCTTCCAGTGAAAGTTAGTGGACCAGGATCAGTGATTGAGCATATCTGAATATTACCTGGACTTCTTATTTTTTTCAATTATTTTTATTTTTACTCAACTGTATTTCTATGTTTCAAACAATTCAATCTATTTGAGCTAGAGATATGGAATATATAGATATAACTGATGATAAAAAATAAGCATTAATTGAACATTTTTCCCCTAAAAGAAAACATTGATTTATAGTAGATATTATAGAAATAGAATGTAGTAGAAAATTGTAGAAGCATTTCTTAATTAATAACAAATAGCAGTAATCATGCATGTATGCATATTCTACTGTTTCTGCATCATAATTTAGCACATGATAGGCACTGAGCAAAGACAGCCTCATTAAACTTTTTTGAATTTTGCCAATAGGAAAAGCAGGACCTGGAGGTAGTGACCTACAAAGGCACTTCCATTTCCAATAACAGATAATTCTAGAATATTGATTTTTTTTTCCCCTGAGACGATTGGGATTAAGTGACTTGCCTAGGGTCATACAGCCAGAAAGTAATGAGTGACTAAAGTCAAATTTAAACTCAAGTCCTCCTGACTTCAGGGCTGATGCTCTATCCTCTGCACCAACTAGCTGCCCCTAGAATAATGAAATTTTTAACCCAAGATGACTATATAATTTGAATGTGTAGTTGAACTGGAAACTGAGTGGATGCCCATCAATTGGAGAGTGGTTGAATAAGTTATGGTACATGAATGCTGTGGAGTATTATTGTTCTGATGATGTCAGAAAGGCCAGGAGAGCATTGTACACGGCAACAGAAATCTTATACAATGATCGATTCTGATGGACGTGGCTCTTCTCAACAATGAGGTGATTCAGGCCAATTGCAATAGACTTGGGATGGAGAGAGCCATCTGCATCCAGAAAGAGAACTGGGAACTGAATGTGAATCATAACATAGTATTTTCGCCTTTTTTTGTTCTTTACTACTTGCTTTTAGATATTCTTTTTTTCAATGAATTATTCTCATTTTTCCCCCTTTTTGATCTGATTTTTCTTTTTGCATGATAATTGTGGAAATATGTATAGAAGAACTGCACATGTTTAACATATATTGGATTATTAGCTGTCTAATGGAGAGAGTAAGGAGAAGGGAGGGAGAATAAAATTTGAAACACAAGGTTTTGCAAGAAGGAATGTTGAAAACTCATATCCATAGATAGTTAAGTGTGGTTAGGACACTTAATCTAGTCAGATCCTAGATAAAATAAAAATGGCATTCTGGCTTATCATCATGAGTCAATGGCTAGAAATGAAAAAAAAAAGGCTTTGTCCTCTGTTAGTTTAGGAGCAACAACATTCTGGGGGGGGAAATTCCAACCAATGGAAATTAAAATTAACTATGTACTTAACCATATAAGAATTATGTGTGGACCAGCCAGTAATAAAAGCATTAAAAAAAATAATAAAACACTTTAAAGATGTCAAATATTATAATGATGAAACAGCACATCTAAAAGTTTAAAACTATATCTTGCCAGTAGCATATCTTCCAATATGATTCATCTCAAATGATGCTCAAACTCTACAGTCTAAAACCTTCACTGCATGTGTTATAAATCAAATATTAATGTTAAATCTCATTTCAAATCCACTACAAAATTCATTATTGAAAGGATACCTATAATAATTTCTAATTTATCTATTCAAAGTCTTGATTTTCATATCTTGGGTTTTCTTAAAGAGAGGCAGTTTTTCATTCCAGGGACACCATCATCCAGCCCTATTGTAAAATTATAGCTTGTGATTTTTTTTCAAGACATGGGAAAGCAATTATTTCGGTGATAATTTTTAGCACATATTTACCCCCTGCTGTATTTTGACCAGTTTCCAAATGGAAACACTGTGTTAATTTGAATACCTCTTTTAAAGGAAAATCATTCTGAAATGACTAAGTCCAAAGAATTATAAAAGGAGTTTTATTCTGGTTTTCAGAATCTACATACAATTTATAAATTGCTATGGAAAATCTACCTGGCACAATTGCTGATTTTCCCCTCTGAATAGCCAATTTGTCCTCTTTAATAGAGATGAAATAGCATGGACTCCAAGTATGAAAATTCTATTCATATCCTAACTCTGCTACTTGTGATTATGAGTAAGATACTTCTTTGCCCAGTTCCTCAGTTTGCCCCATCTGTTAAAAGAAGGAATTTGATTAGAAGAGCATTTTTACTATTTCTAGTTTTAAATTTGTTGGAATTCTCACAGTATCTAGATTTGTTACAGACTTTACACATCATGGAGCCCAGCTTCTCTAATTGGAGAAAGCAATGCTTAAAGAGAAGGGAGTAGGTCACATATAATATTACCCAAATTAGATGTGAATTTAGGTTATCCTACCTCGTGGGGGGAACTCTTTTTAGGGAGTTGAACCATTTTCTCTGGATGGATGGCCCAAATCACTACTGAGGGCAAGGACCATTTTGGTCTTTGTAATCCCAGTACTTACCATGCAGGAATTATTTAATCAATGCTTGTTGAGTTAACCTGAAGTGAAGTTCATAAGTAATTGATTTCAGCATCATCAAATGTCAATATTAGCTACCTATATATGCATGGTGCATAATGTAAAATGGACTGTCCAAACACTAGGATTTAAAATGTTATGCTAGGATATTAGTAGCCTTGAGAACAAATGAAGAAAGAAATCGGCTATTGCTTCGCCTAGCCCCAGATATTTTGCTGTGGTTTCCATTGATTTTTTTCCTCCTATACCAGTGGCTATTCAAACCACTCCTTCCTTTCCCCCTTCATCCATTTTATGAAATGCCATATCAAAACAGCAGAACATGTCAAGGATCTGTCATTTCTTAGAAATCCTTTTTATTCATCCACACCAAAACCCCTCAGGCATCAATTCTGAACCTGGGGTCCATGAACTTGGTTTTAAAAGGTATTTTGATAACTACATTTATCCCTATATAGTCATTTAAAAACATTCTGAGGAGGGGACCTTAGGCTGCATGTGCTAGCTTATTAAAGATGGTCCATGACTCCCCCAAAAGGGTTAAGAACTCTTTCCCCAGAGTTTATTAGGTAAAGTTAGAGTTGTATGAGCTTCTGAGATTTAGTGACATAACAAGATGAAATGCTTTCTCACTAATAAGTTATTAGGGTCTAAAGCAAATTTGAACTGAGGACTTCCTGGCCCTATCCTATCCACCTATCCAAACACCCTGCTGTCCCCCATGGACTCATGCACAGGTATGTGTTGTGCACAAACGCATCCACATGCACACCTTTTTTTTTTTTTTTTTTTTTTTTTTTTTTTTTTTGAGGTGAGGAGGCAGGACATGCATTTGCCCCAGAGTAGCCTGGGAAGGGCTGGGCTGGGTTGGGCTGGGCCTGGCCTGGCTCCTAACAAAGTTTCTTTCCAGCCGCCAGCATTCTAGCCAGCTGTACCTGCAGGAGCTTGTTGGACCTGAAAGCTCACCAAGGGAAGGCAAGGACCATTTGAAGAATCCCTAATTATACCCACCCATCAAAGCCTTATGTAAAAAGGAATTTGTGAGGCATTGGAGTTAGAAAGCTGGCTCCTTCACAGTTGTAGAAACATCATAAATTTAACATAAAACATTTTTCTACCCCCACCCCCACCCCTCCTTTTTGGCAAAGCAAGGACTCCATTAAGTGCCCAGAGCTTTAAGCCACTACCACTCCCTTGGTGCCTGCCTATGGAACAAATTGCATCTTCTGGCCAGCCCCATGACTGAGAAGACCCTTCCCACACCCCTCATCTGATCACAAGTCCCCCAAAACTCATGAGAAAAGTAAAGCACCAGACAGCTTGCTTAATAGTTTTGATTAAGTGAAAGAAAAGGGTGTGTAATGTGTGCATCTGCTTTATGGAACTTTGAAATGAATTTTTACCAAAATAATGTGCTCACTTTCCAATGGTTACAGAAGAAAGTCTCAGAATAGGAATAGATGTAGCCTCCAATGAGGGCTGCTGAGTTTTGCGCGCCCTTGACTGCCAAAGAAGGGTGTGTTCAAGCCTGTGTACATGGGCTTTGTGGTGGAGTACATCAGGCACTCAAAGATTCCTTCTGGCTTTTGCAGGGACCCATATATGAGTTGGATGTGTGTGTGTGTGTTTCTTTGAACTATTCTAGCAGTGATATAAACTTTTAGATCTGGTTTCTGTTAACAATGCGGTTTGTAGGAGGAGAAGTTAAGCTTAGAATTCTATTTTTCCTTCAGTTCTTGACTTTGCTATGCACTTGAGTCAAATCAACCAATCCCTTTCTAGTGCCCTCCTTTTTATACACAATACTTATTGATCCAGCTCAAGAAAAACACTGTGGCTATTGAAGAATAGTTTTCCCATAAGCAATGGATGAGAAATTGTTAGATAAATGCAACAGGCAGGTAGGTGAGCATAATGGGAAGAAAGAGTTCTGGGGTAGTAAAAGGATTAAAGCATATTGGATTTATTACATAACTATTAATGACAACTAATAATATTGCTTTAAATTTATGAAGTGCTTAATGTTTACAAAGTGCTTTTACTTTTAATTTAATTCTTATAACAACCATTTAAGGTGGGTGGCTTGGATCTCATTATCTCCATTATAGCAAAAGAAGAGAGTCCAGAGAACTTCAACGATATGCTCCAAATCATAAAGGCAATGACTGGCATATCTTTTTTTTTCTAGTAAATTCATTTATTTTTAATAAACATTGCTTTATGAATCGTGTTGGAAGAGAAAAATCAGAATGAAAGGGAAAATCAATGGGAGAGATTAAAAAAAAAAAAACAAACACAAAAAAGAAGCAAACATAGCATGTATTGATTAACATTTACTGTCCTTAGTTCTTTTTCTGGATGCAAAAGGCATTTTCTGTCCAAAGTCTATTGAGATTGCTTTGGATTGTTAAACCGTTGAGAAAAACCACATCTTTCCTAGTTGATCACTACACATTCTTGCTGTTATTGTGTACAATGTATTCTTGGTTCTGCTTCTTTTGCTCAGCATCAATTCATGTAAATCTTTCCAGGCCTTTCTAAAATCATAGAACAATATTTTTTTATTGTTCCATTACCTTCACATACCACAACTTGTTCAGCTGTTCCCTAATTGATGGGCATCTACTCATTTTCCAATTCTTTGCTACTACAAAGAGCTGCTATAAACATTTTTGCACATGTGAGTCCTTTTCCCTCCTTTTTAATTTCTTTGGGGATACACATCTAGTAATGGCACTGCTGGGTCAAAGGGTATGCACAGTTTTGTAGCACTTTGGGCATAATAACTGAGATATCCTGAGTCTTTCCCCTCTTCCCTGGAAATTCTACTTCACTGCATCTGCTCTACTCGAGGAATATATATAAACAGGAACCTGTGACCCAGGCAACTCACTTCACCATGTTTGCTTCAGTTTCCTCATAAATAAAATGAATTGGAGAAGAAAGTAGCATGCTATTCCAGTATCTTTGCCAACAAAACACCCAAAGGAATCATGAAGAGTCAATATATCAAATAATAGATGTTTAAATTAATATATATTTATTCATTAATATTAATATATATTTATTCATTAATCAGGATATTTTTGTGAATAAATCAATTCTTCTGTACCCTTAGGCACTAAAGATAGTCCATCAAATAAAATTTCATATTATAGATCAGTTGGGCCTAAGAAGTTGCCTGCCTTTCTAGCTCACAAGAACAAGAAAAACAACTTAAAATATCCTACAATCTTCCCACTCACTAATTAATAATTGACCTGCAATTGGAAATAATTTTTAAAAAAATAAAGGATCAGTTGTAGTATTCTTTAGCTTTTCCTCTCTACCCATAGATGCTTTGTCCTCCCAGTATTAAAGTATTTGAATTATTATTGTTTATTTATTCTTCACCCTGGTAACTGGCTTTATGCTTATGCACTACAGAGCATATCTTCTTTTCTATACCTTCTAGTATACTTTTCTTTAGCAGAAAAAAATTTAATTTGAATAAATAATTCATAAAGTAGTTATGTGGAATTTTGTTTAGAAATTAGTTTGTCCTGCAGTTAGACAAATGAATTTCATATAAAAGTAAGCATGACATGAGGGAATAGATGTTTGATTTGCGAGTCAGAGAACCTCAGTCTTCCCCATTAGACTGTGACTTCCTTGAGCAGGAACTGTCTTGACTTTTCTTTGTGTTTTACATGGTGCCTGGCACATAATGGGTGGATTGTACCACTGGATTGTAAAGAACATGTAGGGAAGTAAGATAAGAGAGTACTGGAAAGATAGAAAGGGTTAGCGATTTAAATGTCAAACTGAGGGGTTTATATTTGATTCCTGGATCAAAGGATCCACTGATAGGAAGCTAACAAAGTTTATGGAAGGGGTATGACATGATCAGACCTGAGTTTTGTAGCTAACAAGAAGGCTACTGCAATAATGTAGATAAGAGGGGTAGTAGCAATGGAAGGGAACAGAACATGATATTGCACACACCCCTGATTTTTACACAATGATTTTACTTGAATTTCTGAACAAGGATATTTGTGTGTAGACATAAATGCAAGTGTGAGTGTGTGTATATGTATGTATGTTTTACAAACACTTCTCTACCAAGGGAATCACTGGCTAATGGGAACAGAAAAACAATTAACAAATTCATTGATGAATTTTCTCCTATTTGTACTTCAAAGCGACTATTTTCTTTTACATTTTCAATTAAGTATTACTAAATAAGAGTGAATTTGAAGTTCATGAATAAATTTGAATAGCATGAGCTTTACAGTTGCTACTTAGGAGTTTTTCATATGGAAACCTCTTTAATAAAAGTAACAAATTAACATTTAGCTTTTATGTAAGCAAAAGGATAATTGATACATCGGCTAATTATTAGAAAGACAAATTGACTAGAGTTTAATATGTCTGTTTTAACATGATCACATTACCAATAAGGTGTGTGTATGCATGTATGTATATGAGAGATAAAAGCAATATGAACAGTTATATAGCTTGTTAGTTAAAGTGTATTCTCCCTGAGGAAAAAATTATCTTATACCTCTGTATTCTCACTCCTAGCACATGCAATAAGCATTCAACAAATGTTTTCAAGTTAATGATAACATGTTTAACTTGGGTGATAATATTCTGATGATTAATATGGAAATTACAAACGAATACTATTAAGAATACCTGATGCAATTTTCCTTTTGGGGAACATGGATTGACTATTTAAAAGAAGGAGCAGAAGGATGACATTTCATTTTTTTTTAAAGTAAAATCAACGTGGTGCTGATATAGTTAATATTTTTAAATAGAAATTAGAAACCTTCACCTATAGCAATATTACAAATGGACAGAGCTATTTTTTCAGCATGGAATGGGGGTGGGGAGTGGGGGTGATATTCAACCTCACTGAACGCTGCCAGTGGTTTGAGGAGTGTAAGGGCTGGAGAACAAAGCAGCAGAGTCTTCCCAGATTGTTTTTCGGGCAGCCTTAGAAAACCCTGTCCATGCCTTTGGAGATTTTGGAGACTTACTCTCCGGAGAGTGCTTTTGTAATGCCATAGGATCTTAGGTGAATCTTTTAAATTCTGTCTTTTAAATACATGTCACACCATCTTTCAGGCATTCATGGGTAGAAGGCTGTATTTGGAATAGAATAAAAACGCTAAATGCAGTAAATTGAACCAACTGACCTAGAAAGAGGTTTTTTGTTTTTTTTTCTTTTCAGCAGCAAAAAGCATGTTCTGTTGTTTTATTTTTCTTCTTTTTGGATGGTTCTGCTAAAAAGGCAGCATGCTGTGGACTTGGAATGAGGGAATCTCAGCTTTAACTTTTACTAGGTCCCGGACTAGTCTAGTCCCTTACCTTCTCTTGACCTTAGTCTGCTCATCTGTAAAATGGTAGTATAAATACTTCCCTACTTCCCTAACAGGGATCAAATGATTTAATGAAAGTTCTTTGTAAATTATAAAGTTCCATATAAATAGGAGCTATTATTATCACCTTGGCTAAGAGTGTAAATAGCACGGGGAAGTTTGTTCTACCTAAAAATACTCAAGAAGTAGGAGCTGCAAAGCCAGAGATGACTCTTAATTAAGAAGTCCACCTATTACCATGAATGCTGACAGCATTTAACTTGTACATACCAAACCAAGTCTCTGCAAGATCTTTTTTCCCTCCTAGTTAATAAACACTTCCAAGATTTTTTATTTTGTTCTTTGCCTCAGGTATTAAACACCCTTGTTATTCTGTCCTGATTTATGGAACACTTCCCTAGGGATCTGCACTTGGAGAGGATTGGAGAAATGGTAGAATTCTTGGGTTCTGACATCTAAGTTCTTTGAAATCTGATAAAATCTTGAGTTTAAATGACTTCTTATTATACAAATATAGGATAATTTCAGTTTGAATCATGTGTTTTTCCCTGCCCCATGATTTGCCTTCCCCTCCCCTAGGGAAGTGGACACTTAGTTGGCACAGTGGATAGAATGCC
Organism: Sarcophilus harrisii; assembly: GCF_902635505.1. NCBI lineage: Eukaryota > Metazoa > Chordata > Mammalia > Dasyuromorphia > Dasyuridae > Sarcophilus > Sarcophilus harrisii. The sequence continues at coordinate 64,792,892 of NC_045426.1, read as the reverse complement.
AAGCGTGGAGTCAGAAAGATTCATCTTACCCAGTTCAAATCCAGTTTCACAGGAACGATTTGTGTCACCTAGTCAAGTCATTTAACCCTGTTTGCCTCAGCTTTCTCATCTGTGGAATGGACTAGAAAAGAAAATGGCAAACCACTCTAGTATATTTGCCAAAAAAAAAAAACCCCAAAGGAGTCAGAAAAACAACAACTGAATGACTGACTCAGCTAACCTGTACCTTTGAAATCATCAAAATTTATGATGAATCACACCCAATTCTGTTATTCTCTTTTCAGATTCTTTGGGTCGATGAAGTGTTTTTGAAACTCTTTCCCAAGATTTAATTGGGCAGAAGCCACCTTATTTTTAGGCATTCTTATTTGTCTTGTCAACTTTATGCTTGCATTTTTGTTTTTGGTGGGAAATGTAATAGATATTTCTGATTTTTTTTCAAAATTAATAAAAATGTCATGAAATTCTGTTGGTGTCCAAGATTTCATTTCCTTCCTTCCTTGCTTGCTTTCTTCCTCCCTCCCTCCCTTTCTTTCTTTTCTTCTTTTTCTTTTTTCTGATTCTTCCTTTTTTTTTTTTTTTTTTGAAAGGGAGAGCTAGTTAGATTGGGTAATACTTGGTATTTGTAAGGCACATGCTTCTCAAGGGAAGCCATTAAGGAATAATAAAAATCAAACTGCACTTGGAGACTAGAGGTCAGGGATAGAAGATGGGGAAAATAACTAGTGGGATGGATGATATGGTTGTCATCCCAATAGGAGAAGAAATATAACAAAAAACATTATAGAGCTAATTAGCAAAACAATATCAGGTTCAACTGAGGTGTAGGTGGGGGGCAGGGGATTCATTGAAAAGCAGATTAATGTTCCCAGAGACATTTGAAGGATGCAATCAATAGTGTGGGTGCCAAGAATAGCTACTGCTTGTTATTTACTTGGCATTCTATCTTTGTCGCATTGTTGTAATATTGAGCGGCAGCCAGATGTATTGTGGACAGAATACTGTGGTTAGAGTTCAAATCTTACCTCCAACACAATACCTGTGTGACCCTGGGTCGGACAAAACTCTCTCACAGTCTGTTTCCTTATCTGAAAAATGGGAGGTTGCATTTGATAGTCTTTTTTCTAAGCTTCCTTGATGCTAATTATGAGAAGGAAGCATGGTTACATAGCTTTGAAAAAAATCTGGGCAAAGTTTTAGTGGTCCACTGAGTGACTGATAAGTGGATATCATTCTCTGAATTGCAAGGGTGTCCCATTTCAATGAAACCATTGAAAGGGCAAAACTAATCATTTGATAAGAGCAGAGGCAATAGCCTCCCTAATTTGAATTTATTATAACCAAGTGGCAAGATCAATGGGATTCACTGAGTCACCCATTGAGACTTTGTATCCTCTTTTGTCCAATGATGGTTGTAGTTTCATCTGGAGATGTATAAAATTTTAGGATCAAATTAAAGAGATCTTAAAGATCCATCCATTTCAAAGCTGAATCTGATTATTAATCTGTCAAATACAGATTTCCCATTCCTATAAAGTCAGGGAATCACTGCTAAGGTATTAGTTGATAACTGTTTCATAGGATTCAAATCAATTTGGATATAATAACAAAAATAAGAGAAACTTTTTAAAAAATGAACATGTTAGAAGAAAAGCTGGTTTTGAAGGAGAAACTAACTGGTTTTTACAATGCCAGTGCCTCCTGTATCAAAGCCTCCTCTCTTCTTGATACAATCTGCCTCTGAGAATCCATCCCATCATCCTAAATGTTTATTCCACTTGTCATTTCTTTGGGGGATTATTGTAAACTCGGATGTCAAAGAATCCTTACCAAGATATTGCCTGATAATTAGGGGTTTAGCTGATGATGACTTCAGGAGTAGAAGACTGAAAAGAGTGCCTTGAAAAGGAACCAAAGAATTGGAACAAAGATGGTAGAAGGATAGGATAGGCAGTGGATATGATGTTGAGAAACTGGGGCCCAAGTCTTTATCCTTCAAACTATACTCTCCTCCCTTCTTCCCCCCCAACCCCCACCCCAGCAAAGAATAGAAACTCCTCTAAGGAATGCAAAAGGCTATTGTCTAGAATTTTCTTCCCTGGGGGTCTTGAGGAAGCAGCGAATGGGGAAGGGAGGAACTGAGTAAGGTAAAGTCATTTTAAAAGGCTTTTGGCATCACTCCATAGTCTCCAATTATTTCACAAATCTCTAAGCTATCAAGTACCTAATAGAGTACGAGGTGATAAAAAGATGGGAAAAGAGAGTGTTTTGCTTTCGAAAGGCAGACAGAGGAAGAGGAATAAGATACAAGCACATTTCAAATTGGCAATAGCAGCAAAGGAGAAAGCTATTTAACAGTACCCACACACACATGGAAAATAAAAGAAGTTGGAGAAGAGAGATCATTTCCAGCTAGATAGGGATCATGGAAATCTTTCTGGTTTGTTTTTTGGTGGAAGACAAGGACTTGACAAGGCAAAAGTGGGCAATGGGGGTGGGGGGGGAGTCTATCCAGGACACAGACACAGGCAATGATATGTGCAGAGGTATGAAAGAGCAAAGTATAAGATAAAAATGGGAAAGAGTGAACGGAACACTTTGCAACTGAGTATGCAAGAGCAATATTGGAAAATAAGGCTTGAAAGGAGACTGGAATCAGATGATTTAAAGTGCCTTGAATGTAAGCTAAGTAAAGAGCTTTTACTATGTTTTTAGGCAATAGGGAGTCACTGAAGCATTTTGAGCTGGAGAGTTAAACTATATTAAAAGTCCATTAGGGCATGAATGCTGCCAGTGGTGTGAAGGATAGATTAGAACAGACAAAGCCTGAATGGAAATGGAGATGAGTTCGATAGATGCTACAATAGTTCAATGTGAACTAAATTGATGGTTAATGGAAGCAGAAGAGAGACTAAGAGAGAGGTATTATGAAAGGAGAATGAATACAAAGGACGTATTGATTTATTGGAGATGGGGGCTGGGAATGAGGGAAAGGATACAATAAAAGATGACTCTGGAGCTTCAAGTTGGAGTGATCCAGAAGATGGTCATACCATTTGCAGAATTATTAGAAAGAGTTTCAATCCCTGTAAATGTGAGCTAAATTGTTTGATAAGTGAAATTCTGGCTACCGAGTGTGGCAGATGAGAGAAGGAAGCCATATGCACACTCCTGACACTGATCTTTCATCAGATCTCTACTGAGAATGGACCTAATTGTGCACATTATGATTCTGGGGAAGACAAAAGTAATGACTTTTAAACAACACTGACCTCCTGTTCCCCTGAATCTTTCCTTTTACATAGGTTTTGTTGCTCTAAGAGGATCCATTCCAAAGCCAGTGCAAAAACCTTGTCCTACACTGTGTGATAGTGAAACTTAGGGAGTGACCACACAGAGAGAGCAGACAAAATTCTTTCTACCACAGAAGCCTCAGAAAGATCGTGCAGATGAGATACAGATCACGGGCACAACAAGGAAGTAAAATGCAGGCAATGGTAGAGAAATATTCCTGGCATCTGTTTGTATTCAGCAGCTTAGGTTGTCTGGCTCTGTGTCATGTTCTGGGGGGAAAAGAAAACTTCCAGACAGCCAGCGAGTAAAATCCAGAAGGAAAGAGTCCTGGGGCCCAAAGAGACAAGTGAAAGTAAAATGCTGGTGCTTGTGTGAAAGGGAAGTAATGGAATGCAAGTAGCATGACATCATCAGGTATGTGAGAAAAGGAGACACAAAGAAGGATTCTCACCTGCCTCATATTCACCCAAACCAGAGAGCTATTGGAGGGGAAATTCTACCCTTTGTAATGTAATAGTGTTTTGAACTAGTTTATTTTTTTATTTTAAAACTTTTTTAAAAAACTGCATTGAGACATGCTTGTCACTGGAGGTTCCTAAACCAAGGCTACATAATCATTTGGTAGGGAATATAATGGGGAAGGAAAACTTTTGTTCAGATTTGATAGCCAATGACCCCACAGGTCTGAATTTTTACCATCCTAAAAAAAAAACTGCTGATCTTTCACATAAATTACTCATGTAGTCTAGGCTGAAAAAGTGAATGCCCATTCCCCAGGGGGCAAAATGATTTTTCCAACATCCAATAGTTTCCTCCAGGACCTTGTGTATGGGGACTAAAAATAAACCCACCCCCTAAGGGCAGCAGGCTTGCAAAAAGACATTGTTTTGGCTTTCCAAGTTGTTAGAAGATACTTTGATTCTTAGACCAGGAAGGAGAAGAAAAACAGCCCATATTCCATTCAACATTCCTCAGGTTTCTGGGCAGTCTTTTTAATTATTACCAGCCTAATATGTGTTTTGCTTTTTCAAGGAAAATCCCTGTGGTTCTTTTAACATACCACAGTGTCATATTATCATATTTCAGAAAATATGATTTAATAGACCCGATGCTTGAGGGATCACACACTGTTCAACTCAAGGGGGGTGAAAATGGCTTTTCTGAAAGAGTTAACCCATCAAAAAGGGATCTGTTAGCAACAGTACCCCTTTTATTGCTGGTAGAAACAGGTGAATTGTCTTCACACCTGTACTCGAAAATTTAGCACATTGCTCTTTCACATGAAGCCTTTGGCTGAGTAACAAGCTACTCAATTTTAACCTGCCAGAAATATTTTGTTAAGAAGATTGAGATTTCTTTTCTCTTTCTGAGATTATTATGAGATCCATAGTATTCAAGGCATCCTTTAAGTTAAAAGTTCAATCATCTAGACTCGATTGTCATTGGATCCTACTTTCTGCCTGTGTTTTCTGTTCCCGAGGAGCTTAACAAAATGATTACAGTACAATTCCCATTTCATTAGAGAGGCTCAATTTACACTGCTTTCAATTTAGGACTTAACACAATAAAGCTCAAGCTGGCAAAGGGGGGGAGAAGAGAACAGTGGTTTAAAAAACAGACCTCTGCTGAGTTTGGAAAAGAATCTTCCTGGCCTTTGGCAGACTCTTCTCTGACATTTCAGAGAGGCATTTCACCACCCTTGATCTACTTTCTCCACTGGGTAGGCAGGAGAAACCTCCATGATTCTTACTCTTGTTAGTTTACCCTGAGCAAAAATGAGGGGGTTGATGCTATAATGATCCTGAGACCTATGGGAACATTTCAGTTATCCAGTTGCCTTCTCTCAATCCCCTATCTTATTGCTCCAAATAATGGAGGGCTTTGTGAAATTCGTATTGTAAGGGGATGTAATATCCTCTGTGTCAAATTACTGTGTGTTTGTTGTTGTTGTTGTTTTCTTCTGGTGAGAAGGCCCCCAGGTGACTCACAAAACTCACTCATATTTGTTGGTTCTCCTGAACAATGGAAAATTTTCATTTGAGGTAATAGAGAATCAAAGCTGCATCAAATGTGTGTCCAAAAAGTGTAATTCTCCTGCCATTAGAGGGGAGGAGAAGGAAAATAGTTTTCTCTCCTTACACTAGAATATCAAAGTGAATTCATCCCTGTAGTAAGAAATGCTAAGACTTTCTGTCAACAGTCTAAGACGAGACTGCCCTCCTTCCTCCCTCACCCCGCAAAAAAAGAACACCTGGGATTGTTCTTCCTTTGTTTTCCCCTGGCTATCCTCCTTATCCCTCAGCCTCATCCCTTCATGTATTCAGTTTAAACACAGCTTTTTCCTGGTTCAACAGTCTACACCTGGTTCATGCTTTACTTCCTCAGACCACCCTAATCAATTCCTCACATGTCCCCAGGGCTAAATTCTCTTTCCCTGACTGTGTGCCCTTGCTGCCTGAGTGCCAGATGAGATGGCTCATTGAGTCCTGGTGTAGTGCTACCTCTCGATGATGTCTGACCTTGAGGGAGGAACTTTCCTTGGTAGCCCCAAGCCCTCATTAGGGTGTGTGGAATGGCCCGGGGACTTAATGATGCTCACCAATGGGCACTTGGAGATCAAAAATTACTTACTTTTAAGACAGCAGGAAAAAGTTATGTTTATACAGACAGGAGTGGCATGTAACTGGGTAGAGTGTGGCTCCTATTTAGAACTGTGTAGGTATTTTTTTTTTAAAGCCTAGTTTTTTCCTGGCTCCTGCAAAGGGAATGAGGCTCTTTCAGGGGCAGAGGGAGAGGGGAGGGAAGTTCTGTGGGACAAGAGCAGCTCCTGCTGTGTGAAAACATTTCTGCTGCCCAGGGTGGGATAGAAAGAAGTGCCCCTGGTCATAGGTGTGATAAGGACCCCCTGTTTCAACCCAGTCCAGCAGCCATGAGTTAAATGTTAGCTCTGTGCCAGATATTTTGCTAGTGGCTATTCACAAAAAAAATGAAAGCAGTCTTTGCCCTCAATGAGACAGGGACATAGCACATCCATGGATAGCAAGTAAATGTGAAGGGAGACCAAGCACCATCAGGAAAGGCTATAAGAAGATGCACCTGCCCAGATCCTCAGGTTTTCCTGACTCTAACCCAAGCACTATCCATTGTGCCACTGAGTTGCCCCAAGTCCTACTGTTATATATAGTGTTAATATATAACTGATATATAATGATCAATAACACTATGATTACTCATCAAGACAAAATAATACATTGGTCAATATGAGAAGGGTGAAAATAATTTTTCCTTTTTTTTTCTCAACAACTTTAGTTTTTCTCTTCTCTCTTCCCATATCTTCAAATCTCTGATTTTGGGTTTATTCTCATTCTCCCTCCATTCTCTCTCTCTCTCTCTCTCTCTCTCTCTCTCTCAAAATTTAAATTTTATTATAGAAATGTTTACATGGTTATCACAATTCTTAGAAAGTCCTCTGAGTGAATTCATTTCACAGGGAATATATGCTAAGCCATTATCTGTAATATGTCCTTTGACAACCCTATTAACATAAAAGGTCTAAATTAAAACTCTTGTACACTTGTTTGATAGTGATCATGAGTCCCTGCGGTAGCTAATTTTAGCATACATCCTTAAACAATAGCTTTTTCAAACCAACTGGACAACCATTTTATGCCTTTTGTATTTTAGGGTTTATTCTTTTCCAATTCTTTTATGGGAAGGACTCTCTGAACTCAGTCTGCCATTAACGCATCTTTGAATATATAACTGAGTCTACAGGTCTGCCAAGTCGGGGGAGTCCTATTCAGTTGCTTTTATTTTATGCTTTACAAAGTTATTCTCACCTCAGGCCAGATGCCCATTGAGTCGTGGTTTTATGAACAGAATATAAAGCATTCAGTTTTGATTTATCTTCTACTTCATATCTCTCTGGCAGTCTTAAGAGTACATATTGAAGCTAGAAAGTTTGTCCCTCAGAACTTTACAGGTAAAATGTCATAGCTGGATTTAATCTTTTGCCTTTCTGCTCACATGATACATGAGATCATCTATAGATCTAGAAATTTTTGGTTAGAGAACCAACATGTACAAATGAACAAGCTGCATCAGAGAGAGGAAGGACTTAATTTCGTCTTCATTAATGGTTTCATTAACTTGTAATAATGCTCCGTGTTTGTTTTTCAAGTTAGAATCCTCTATTTCAGAACAATTCCAGTGCACATTTTTATTTCCCTTAAAGCAACATTTACCGGGTGAAATTACCTGAGAATTCTATTTAAAATAAACCTCATTTAAATAAAAGTCACAGATCTTTCAGTCTGTTGTAGAAATCTGCACACTTCTGCTATGACAGCCTGAAGTCAATCCCATGCTTAGTAATTGAAATGTGATCCACTTAAAATTGAACTCTCCATATATTATTCTGTTTCACCAAGTTTTCCTCAAAGCAGAGTGCTAAGAGTTCTTAACCCTTCTTTGTGATCCTTTAGTCAATTGGGCAAAACCTATGGGCTCCTCAGAATAATGTTTTGAAGGAAATATTAGATTTCAATTAAAGTATAGAGAATGTAAAGATGTATATATATATTTTTCCCCTTCATGCAAGTGGACCTCCTGAAACCTACCTCCAGATGGGCATTTATGACCCTTGGTTTAAGGAACCAGGCTGAAACAAAAAGCTCCTAGAATAGAAAGAATATTGGCCCTAGGATTAAGAATTTAACATTGAAGAATATCTGCATTCAGATGCTAATATAGCATAATTTGGGTAGATGGTGTAAAGGGGACCGGAAGATCTGAATCCAAATCCTAATTCAGACACTTACTAGCCATTTAATCCTAGCCAAATAGTTTTTTTCTTTTAGGTTCACTTTTCTAATCTGTAAAATGAAGAATTAGTTTAAATTAAATGACTTAAACAACAATAAAGGGCTTTGAATGTTGCCAAACACCTTTATCTCTTTTATCATAATTCTTTCAGATAGATGCTATTTTTATCCCCCTTTTACAGATAAGGCAACTGAGGCAGACAGCGGCTGAAAGATTTTCTTGGGGGTCACTCAATTATTAGTATCTACAGTTAGATTTGCAAGTCAGGTGTTCTGCCTCCAGGTCTAACACTTATCTAGATTGTACAAACTAGCTGCCATTAGTAGGAATAGAGACTAGATCTGTAGCTTTACTGGCACAGGGAATTCCTGTTATCAATACAGTTTATTATCTTTGCAGTTTAAAGGTTAGAGAATTGGTAGAGTCAGTGGGAGGTTCCATGACTTTGAGACTCGAACCCAGATCCTCTTAGTTTTGACTTCAGTTCTCTATTATGCTATGTTATGCTGGTATTCCAAAATCTTTATGAGATATTAATGTAGCCTTTGTGGTTTTTGCAAAGTAATTTATATTATTATTTTATTTGAATCTCATTAACCTTTGGAGTGTTCCAGATAGTTTTATCCCCATTTTACAGATACAGAAACTAAGAGGTATGAAGAGATAAGTAAACTGCTTGCTTATCATGATACCACTGGTAGGCATCAGAAATGCATTAAGTGCAAGTCTTCATTACTTGCTATATATTAAGCTGCTATTCATATTACTCCATACTATTCACTTTTTTCAATTCAATAAACCTTTATAAAGTACCTGCTATGTGCCAGGCACAGGGCCAAGCATTAAGGATACAAATAAGAAAAAAAGATAATCCCTGCCCTCAGAGAGCTTACCATCTAATGGGGGCAAAAGAGAAATATCAAGGACATAACAAATTAAGTAGTTCTAGATGACCCTAGAGTTCTTGATACTAAAGTGGGTCAGACTCCAGGAGATTTTGGTATCTATTCCTTAGTGATGCTGTAAAGCATCCATGTTTTCTTATCTATGCTAAACATAACCTGTGATATGATTTGAGATATATAGGAGAAAGGCTTTTTCTTTTTCTTTCTTTTTTATTTGTTTGTTTGTATTTGCTGGGGCTATTAGGGTTAAGTGACTCGCCCAGGGTCACATAGATAGGACGGGTTAAGTGTCTGAGGTCAAATTTGAACTCAAGTCCTCCTGACTTCAGGGCTGGTGCTCTATACACCACACCAACTGGCTGCCCCTGGAAGGCTTCAAATTCCCAAATTCAGTCAGATCTAACAGATTCTACTATTCAAGCTTTATTCTTTCATTTTTGTATTGCACATATTTGCAGTGTTTAAAAGTCTTTGTAACTCTCCCAGTGCCTTATGTGTGGTCAGCCCTTAAATGTCTTTGGAATGTAAAGATTTAAGGATTAGTCCTAATCTATTAAATGGAAATAGAAATCCCGTTGGGCAAGGTGACACTTGCCTACTACAAGTCATTTGAACTTTAATGAGTGCCAAGTTAATCAGATTCTTTTTTAGTAATAGTAATAGTAATAAATAGTGGAAAGAGAAAATGGCTTGGGACACCTGATGGTGAGAGTGGGAAAAATCCCAAGTATGGAAGCTCAGTGGTCTCCGCCTGCACTCTTTTTGCCTAGGGGCAGCCCTGTAGACTGAATCTTCCGCTACTTTCCTCTAGAGGTTTTTCAAAGGTTGTTTACTTTTAGAGCTCTTATGGTAGGTCCCTCCTCCTTGATTTCTGGGCAGATTGGTTGAGATGTTTACTCTGAGAAGCCTCTTCTATCTGTGTTTTTAGGGCAGATTAGTGACTTGATTAAATGATTACACTGACCTTGCCCATTATGATAACTTGGAGATGAAATGAAACTGACACCATGTCTGCTCTACAGAAACATTTCCAGGTATAATGTAATTTAACCCCAAATTCCCTGTCCTGCAAAAAAGAGACACACCCTACCAGGGAAAGAATAGCCTTCAAAATATCTATTGTCTCATTCCTGCAATAAGGGTTCATTCAACCTGCCACATTTAATTCTTCCCTGGCCAATTAACTAGTGACTAGTTAATGGTGTGGTGGTTACAGATGAATCAGGTATACCAAGAGGCTCATATAAGCCCCATTCTGTAGACTAACTTTACTTTAGGGAACATAAAAACACACACAGGGGAAACCACCCTTGGGGACAAGCAATCACAATGTTTCTACACCATGAAGGCTCCACTCTATTTTTTTTTTCATGTACCTTTTACTCTCTGTTGCTTTGAGTAAATAAGTATCAGAGCTAGAAATTAATTTCAACACTAGTAACTGTTTCTGCAGTTCCCACCAATAATATGTACAGCCTCAGTATGAGCTGACATACAATTGTATTTTCTTGGCAAAATAGCCACACTATTTCCTTCCCATTATCATTACTCAGTTATAATGTCTTCCCTGTAGCACTAACAGTTAGTAGCCAAAACTCATTCTATCCCCATCCAGATAACAAATTGTTTTAGTAGTAAGTAGACTTACTTACTAACCCCCAAACACTTGGTTGTAATCATATTTCAAAGCCTGAGTTTTCCTACAGTCATGCCATCTGGCTTCCCTAAACAAGGTGGCAAGAGATACAGACAATTAGAAGATGAAACTCATGTAAAAAAAGGGAGGAAAGCCCAGATTACTTATAACTAGCTCTCATAAAACAGTTTGATTACATACAACCTCATACAATTTTTCCCCATCAAAACCCACCACTGAGAACCATATGTACTATTTTATTTCTTGCCAAACTAGTAGCTCTCATTATATAAACAACCAAGAATGACATTCAATGTGCTTTAGTCTTAAATCATTTTCAGCAGTTTTAGAGGTTGCCTGGTATTTAGTTTGCCATTCCCTAAAAACAGCTTTGCAGTATACTCAGCATTAATTCATTCAGACAACCAGTCAGTGAATGTTTCTGAAGACCCTGTTGTATACCGAGCACCATAGTAGATCATGGAGGAGATATGTTGTGACATTCAAATTAGACATGGTCTTTGCTTCAGAGCTTGCTTATATTCGGGGAGGAAAGGAGAATTGGGGGCATAAAGGAGGAGAAATGAAACAAACATAGCCACAACATAGACATGCATGTCATGATTACATGACACATGCATCAGTGAGTTGCAAATTAAAGTGAGACCCAAGAGCAAAGACCATTAACAGAGGAAGATCAGAGAAGGTTTCCTGGGGTAGGTGGCACTTAAAGTGAGCTTGGGGAGGAATTTAGTAGACCCAGAGAAAGTAGAAAGAGAAAAAAAAAATTAATCCTATTCCTGCTAGGTAGCTTTATGGGTGGTCTACATTTTGCATGTTATAGTGTCTTGTGATCAGAAAAAAAAATAATCACCACTTGACAGAACCAGTGTACATATCAAACTAAACATTAATATAAATTGCATAATCATTAAACTACTCACTCTAAATTGTTCTATTTCTTTAAAATATTTCTCAATTTCATAGAGTTTTTTTTGGGGGGGAAGGGGGGGAATGCTATTGTGAATATTTCCATAGGTTCCTCTCCTTTCCATTAAGCCCTTAAACCCCTTCATTCTCTGAGATGTATTCTAAAGAAACAATGGTGATAGAGATAAAAGACAGCTGGAATCAAAAGATCAAAGGTCTAGACTTGCAAGGGATATCATCTAGCCTTCTCATTTATATAGAAGAGGAACCTGAAGCCAAGAGAAGTTAAATGAATTGATTAAAGGGAGGAATTATCTATAGTGGTCATCAATATGAATTTTTGATTATTTATACAGAATGGCCTTGAATAAAATTTGTAGATTATTTAAAATGCAATGGAAAGACACGTGGTGAGAGTAAATCTAGAACACTTGCCTTGCCTTGAATATTGGAAATGTCATAAAAAATACTATAGAGAACATACATAACTAGGAAAGGACATAAGCTGGTCGTGTACATAGGACAAGAAATCACAGGTGGACAGGCTTACTATTGCTCTGTTACTCATAAAATATTGAAAGACCTAGAATATAGCAATAGCTCTCCAGAGCATTGAGAATATCTTCTCTGGAAATTTTATGGAAAATTACAAAAGGATAAAGAGGCATAGATGGGTTGAAATCTGGACTTGTAGAGGGAGTGTTTATATTGATCAGACTGGTCCATTAAAGTACGAGTATGTTAAGACACCTCTCCCCCCCCCCCCCCCCCCCCCCCTTTACCTCCCTTAAATGGACCTAGCTAGTTTTTATGTTTTATCCATATTATCCAGCACATTGCCCAATGGCCTAGAAATTATTGCTCACTTATGGCCACTCAGTAATTTTGAGATGAATCAATTCAATTTGATGTGACAGCCTAATGTAATAGTCTTTTGTACTCCAGACCCCCCTCATATCTGTGTAAGTGGGCTTGAATAGTTCAGTCAAATGGTCATTTTCCTGTTGTGAAGTTGCAAATATCACAAATAGTTTCCTTTGAACAGACAGATAATGGTAAGATACAGCAAACATTCAGCTGTTTATACATTTTCCCTTCTTCTTTTTGATAAAATCTTTCAGAAATCACTAATGCTAAAAGGAAATTATATACTTGTTTTGTTGATGCATTTTTTTCTGAAGAAAGTTCTCATGTGAGTCATAATTCTTGAATTTTTAGAAAATTATCAGATCTGGAAATTAATTTTGAAACATGTCTTTGCTAATTCACTCTCCTAAAGTCAATTTATTTCTTGGTTGTTTACAAGTTTTGGAGGGATAACTAGATAGTACAGTGAATAGAATGATATAGAAATCAGAAAGACTTGAATTCAAATGCTGATTCAGACACTTACCAGCTCTGTCACCTTGGGAAAGTGACCTACCTGTCTCTCATTTCCTCATCTATAAAGAAGTGTGGATGCAATAAACTCCATGATCTGTCTTGATAGGTCATTCTCTACAACACTGAAAGGAAAAATCCAAATCATTAAGTCCTATTCCTATAACATTTTAAGGTTTGCAAAATACAATATCAATGCTTCCTCTATATATATAAGGTAAAGCATACAATTTTTGTAACCTCCATTTACACATGAGAAAAATGAGATTTACAGAGAGCAAAATTTTAAAATAGTTGTAGAAAATACAAAACATTTATTCTACTTGTAGGTGCCTTTCTAATATTCCAGCAAGCCTATTTTATTAATTCTAGCAGAACTTAAATAGTTTTATTTATTTACCTCAGCAGAGAGAAGGAAAAACTATCACTTTCTCTTTGTGGAAGATACCTTCCATAACACCCTTCAGATATCTTAGCTGAGAATAAATATTGCCTGCATCTCAGAACCACAGAATTTCACAGTTAGAAGAGATCATGGCCACCATCCCCCCCAAAAAAATTTTTTTTCATCCAATTCAATAAGAGGTCATCTAGTCATTGAAGACCTGCATTAAGAAAAAACTTCACTATTCCCTGGAGCGCCCCATTCCTCTTGATTAGGGCTCTAAATGTTAAGAAGTTTCCCCCCTTTCTCCCTCACTCCAAACTCCATTAAGACAAAATATGTTTTTTTGCACCTAGGCACTGATCCTACTTAGCTCTCTTTTCTAGTACTAAACTGTATTCCTGGTTTGAGAAGAGATTTAGGAGTTCCTGACCACATTGTTCAATTACAGTAAAATGACTAACAATTCAGTGAGTCAATGATAAGCATTAACAAATCCTTTCACTTGAGTTTGTTTCTGCTATCACATACATAAGTATTTCCAGGTTTCTGTCTACATTGGAGAAATAGATAAACCCATCACATTGGTGAAGTTTTTATTGCAGCAAATGGGTTGCTGTCTTTTCTCATTCCGTATGCAAGATAAGATGTAATTTTAAAAAATCATTCCACACTCCCCTCTTCCCTAAACCCCCAAAGTCATAACCAAATCATGAGGTAACAGTCAAAAAAATGACAGATTACTGAAGGAAATATTTATGACTCAAAAGCTTCACACAAAGGTTTCAGAAAATATCCTTTGAACTTTTTTGAAAAATGGCCAAATCAATGTAATTTAAGTATTTCTCTTTTAAAGTCTTATAGAGAGAACAGGAACTCAGGAGGAAAAATTCATGGGTGATTTCACAGATTGTAAACATACATTCAGAGACTGCTGTGACATCTAGTGTTTCCTTCCTGGAAATATTAGATTTGTGGGTCTGAGTTTCACATGGGATCAAGTCACCAGCAGCATCCTTACCAGAGGGGAGATAAGAGTTGTGAATGGTTGATTTGGATTTTCAAATAACAATTAACAAAGTTGAAGAGGTTAATCATACCTTGATCTGGGCCACAACAATGTAAAAAAAGAAGAAAAAATGGTTGACTTCAGGAAGTAATACAAGAGAAGAATGAATCAAGATGAGCAGGACTGGACTTAATTATCATAGGATCTTTGATTGAGAAATGCAAGGAGCTTCCAGAGTCTTCTGGTTCAATACTCACATTATGAAGTTAATGAAACTGAGGCACAAAAAAGTTAAACTTATAAAAGTGGGAGAACCAGGGGTTAAATACATAAGTGGATATCACAGGTGTAGCATCAGCTCATTACTGATAGCTGATGCCTGAAATTCATGTCTTCATTTATAAAATAATAGAACCATAGATTTAGGAGTAAAGAGAGCTTAAGAGTCATCTAGTCTCACCTTATCATTTCATAGTTAAGAAAACTGAAATGCAGAGAAACAAAGGTAGTGTTATAGGTAAAATTTGACTTCTATTTCAGTGTTATGACTAGAATCAAGGATTTTGGATTATAGACTTATTAATACCTGTGTGATAATGAACACGTAACATATAATTCCAAATTTATTTTTAGTACAGTCAGAATAGTTCACAGATCCAGCAGTGATATATTAGTGTTCCCACCTTCGCACATCATATCCAAAGCTGCCTTTTTCCTTTTTCTTTCTTTTTTTCCTTTCCTTTTTCTTTTACTTTATTTTTGTTTGTCATCTATGTCACCTTTTTAAAATAATTTCATAGGACACTACTGATTTTCACAGATCTCTTTGACTCCTCTAAAGAGGACATGTTTGATACAAAAGGTTTCAATCTGGCTTCTCTCCAATCAAAATATAAGTGATT
Organism: Sarcophilus harrisii; assembly: GCF_902635505.1. Classification (NCBI taxonomy): domain Eukaryota; kingdom Metazoa; phylum Chordata; class Mammalia; order Dasyuromorphia; family Dasyuridae; genus Sarcophilus; species Sarcophilus harrisii. Next base: position 64,777,627 of record NC_045426.1, on the reverse strand, counting down.
CTAAAAGTTCAGGAAATTGCAACCTAATAAATATCTTAGCACTTACAGACATTTCATTCTCATAGCCCCTATTTCACAAAAAAATTTCACCTTTCTTCTTAGCCTTCACAGACCACACACAGGATGACAGGAAGAAGATTGATTCTATGAAAGAAATAATAACTCCAGGGAAGTACTCTTTGCTACAGAAACCATATCTTATATTGAAACATTTCAAATTTGATTTTAAGTCAGTTCTCCTTACATTTATAGAGCTTAGTTTGCATCTGTAATTAATGTCTCAGCATGTCATCAAAAGGGGCTAAGCGTAGCATGCTATACTCTGTTTTCTGACATATCTTGCTCTCTGAATATGACTAAAATAGTGAGAACGTTTGCCATTTTGTTGTAAAGTCATTTCAGTCATGTCCAATTCTATGAACCCATCTGAGATTTTCTTGCCAAAAACACTGGAGTGATTTGCCATTTCCTTCTCTAATTTTTCTTAGAGATGAGAAAATTTAGGCAAATGTGGTTAATTAACTCATTCAGGATCAAACTGCTAGTTAAGAGGTTGGATTTGAACTCACATCTTTATCTACATTTGCCATAAATAGGCTTTTAATGCTGTTGTTAAAAGATACTAATCATAATACTATAGCTCTGATGAGTTCTAGCCTTGCTGACAAGATATATCAAGATATATCAAAGCAATTTTGTTTTGAGCAAAGAATAGAACTTCACTGCAAATTACTTAAGGGAGAATCAATAAAGCTTGCCCACTTTAAATAAGCCATTCAGTGACATTTCCTTAAATTCATATACTGACTTTCATTTGAGAAATATAGAAAGATCTCGGGTTCATGATGAACCTGACCACCCACATTAATATAAGAAATTATCCAAATATGGACAGTTTTCCCCTATTGGTTACAGCTGCTTGTAATTAACCTTAACACATGTAACCCCAGTTTATGTCTCCTTCAGTTCAATTCTCCCATGTATTAGGAGTTTTACCCACAGAGGGAAAGGAGACAATGATCTGTATGCTTTAAAAACAAATCTCCTTTTCATTTCAGCTAAATAATATGACACTGTGTAATGTAACCCATGTGCCAGATCTTTCACATAGGAGTGAAAATCTTAGTGTAATCAAAAGAGACCTCCATAAGTAAACTTGGCTGTGAATCTGAAGTCTAACCCACAGTGGATAAAATCTAAAAACTCATATAAACATTCACTGTCAAAGAGACATGTGGATTCACATAGGAAATTGGACTTTTCCACATATGTATTAATTGGATTGGAATTTGGAATTTAGCCATGAGAGAGCATAAAGAGAGACAGTCCAACATTTATTAAACTTTATTTTTGTTTGTCATCTATGTCACCTTTTTAAAATAATTTCATAGGACACTACTGATTTTCATAGATCTCTTTTGACTCCTCTAAAGAGGACATATTTGATGCAAAAGGTTTCAATCTGGCTTCCCTCCAATCAAAACATAAGTTATAAGGTACCAGATACTATGCTAAGTATTGGAGATACTGGAGAAAGGGAAAAGATAGTCCCTATTCTCAGAGCTCACTTTGTAGACAAGGAAACTACATAGGAAAAAGATATATACAGAACAAATTGGAAATATTCAACGGAGGAAAGACATATAAAATGAGGAGGGAATGGGAAAAGCTTCTTATAAAAGGTGGGATTATATCTAGGACTTGAAGTAAACTAGGGAAACCAAGAGGCAAAGTTGAGGAGAGAAAGCAATTGAGACATGGGAGACAGCCAAAACAAATGCCCCAGAGCTGGTAAATGGATAAGCCAACCATCATCCATTTTGGCCAGCACTCTGTGACTTATTGAATCATCTCATGCTTAGTCCCATGCAGTTTCAAGAGCAAATGGATTTGGCATCAGGGAACTTGTGACGGAATTCTAGCTGTTTCTCATTGTCCTTATGACATTGGGAAATTACTTTGTCTCCCTGAACTTTAGCTTCTATAAAATAAGAGTTCCAGCTCTATGATCCTAAGTCATATGGCAATTCTCACACCCCTCCCACCTCCTAAAATATCATCTCTCAGACATCTCCAAGAAAAAAATGGCTGGACTGCTCTGATTATTTGAAATGACTGAACTATTTTAACTGATCATCAGATGACTGTTTAGAACTTAATTCATCTGAAAAAGCAATAACTAGGTCAGAAGGTAGGTAATTCAGTGGTGTCATCTGGATATATAGTCATGGATATGTGAAAAGATCAATTTACCACTTATGATATAAAATGTATTAGGATATAGGATATCCACTTAGGATATAAAATGTATTGTCACTATTTGAACTTAATAAACATTGGTTGAGTTCAAGTGCTAAATCTTCATTTCCTGTTCCAGGAATATGCAAGGAAGTACTTGATCAATAGCTAAGAGTAATTTCAGCCACAGTCCTTCAGATCAGTGGTCACCTGGTTCCTAATGGGTTGCTATCAGCATTTACGAAGGAAGATTAAGTGATACAATGGATAAAACTGGACTTAAGTAAAAAAAAAAAAAAAAAAGATTCATCTTCCTAAGTTCAAATCTAGCCTCAGACCCTTACTAAGCTGGCCAAGTCATTTAACTACATTTGCTTCAGTTCCCTTATCTGCAAAATGAAATGGAGAAGGAAATGCCAAACTATTCCAGTATCTTTGTGAAGAAAACTCCAAGTGGGATCACATTACTACTACTGTCTTAGATTAACCATTTTAATTCTTTTGGGAATTCATGATTTCATAGCTACAGATATAGACACAGGGAATGGAAAAAGTCAACTTTGAAGGCTGATGGACCTGACTTCTTGTCTTGCCTCTTTTATTCTTGGCAAATCATTTAAGCTGTTAATGATCCTGAGCAACACACTTAGTTGCCAATCTGTGTCAATATGTTCTTTCACCAGAAGTTTCCTACAGGATCATCCAAAAAACAGCTTTCTGCAACATGATAATCTCAAAAAGTATCCACTACAAAAAAATTAAAAATTCACTCTGCTGACAACTGGTACCAAGCGCTATTAAACTGAGCTAAACTGATTCTTAGATATTGGGTATACAATATATCACCCAGGACCCCATTCAAAGCCTTCCCTAATTGAATCAGATTCTCTTCTATAGACTTCAAGAGCCCAGGATCACTTGAAGGCAAAAATGAGACATTGGAGTAGTGCACATTTTTAAATGCTAGCAAAATGCTATGCATAACTTACAGATTATCACTTTGCTCTTCTCCCTATTGACAATAATTACCCACTGAAGAATAAGATGGAACAAGGTCCGTCCTTCACACTATATTTAGAAGCCTCTGTTTTATAACAATCTCTCATTTCCCAAGTAGAGATACTTGGCTAAATTAGGACTAGTGAATCTCTTTAATAAAACAAAGAGTCTACAATAAATAACATTGCATTATCTAAATCTCAAAAATTAAAGCAGGAAGAAACAACAGAGACCAATATAGTACATATAAGAATTTCATAGTTGAGAATTTGTTCGAGGCCCAAAGGGTAGCCTCAGATATGAGATTTGAACCCGAGTTCTGCCTAGCACATATCTTGTACCTAAAAAATGCTTTAAAAGGCTTATTGGATTAGTTTGGATTTTTTAGTTTTATACTTAATGACATACAAGATGATGAATGCCTTTCTGGAGATGTTTCTTTGATTGATTGACATTGAAATTCGAAGAGATTATAGACATTATGGATGTTGAAGCAAGCAATTAAATTTAATAAGAATGTGAGCAACCCACCTCTTAACTTTGCACTCGGCATTTGTTGTATATTTTAAAAGAAAAGAGAGGGCAAATAACTCTTGTATAAATCCTGTAGTAGCTCACTTGTTTTATATGTATTGTCTCCCTTGCACTGATGGATTTTTTTAAAAGAGCAGGGAGCAGACATGGAAAATGCAATTGACTTTCTTTTGGGGAGATGGCTGGGCTGGTGGTGAAGAATGGTGTTTATCCAGGATATAAGTAGTAATGTCTAGAGCATCCTGTGAAGCTACTTAAGCAGGGTGTTTCTAGCTTCCCAAAAACCTCATTGCAAAAATGAGCCTACCCCTAAATGAAAAATAAAAATGTAGTCAGAACAGAGTGCATATAATAGCTAGAATTATCTGAAATATTGTGATCTGGAAAAGATAGAGAGGGAGACAAAGAATTGATACATATAACCAATTAATTATTGGACTCAAAATCAACTAAAAAAGAAATTTAAACTCATCAGTTATCTCTGTAATCTGAAATCATAAGATATGGTATTGTTGGTATGGAATTCTAGAGTTCAACTACAGAAGCTATACCTCAGTACACCCTCCATTATCTGGTTTCCATCTACTTCCTTCCCTAAATTCTCATTTATCAAACTAGTCTGCCACATGTCCCTGGGAGATGACTCTCCATCTCCAACTCCTATGCAGATTTGTGCCATACACTTTTCTCACACTCACCACCATAGAACCTCTAATTTTTTTTTCAAAAGCACAACACAAATCAAGTTTTTCCTGATCCTCAACTTTCCTTAACACTTTCACCCTCTGAAAATTGGTGTGCATTACTTTTTACTTATTTTGTATTTATTTATGGTCATGCTGTATTTTACCAGTAGAACATAAGCTCCCTGAGGCCAAGGAAGCTCCCTGCCTTACATAACAGCAGATGCTTAACATTTCATTATTTAATTTGAATTTGCCAGATGCTCCAAGTCATTATTAATCAAAGAAATGCAAATTAAGACAACTCTAAGATACCACTACACACCTGTCAGATTGGCTAAGATGACAGGAAAAAATAATGAATTGTTGGAGGGGATGCGGGAAAACTGGGACATTGATGCATTGTTGGTGGAGTTGTGAACGAATCCAACCATTTTGGAGAGTAGTTTGGAACTATGCTCAAAAAGTTATCAAACTGTGCATACCCTTTGATCCAGCAGTGTTACTACTGGGATTATATCCCAAAGAGATTATAAAGAAGGGAAAGGGACCTGTATGTGCACGAATGTTTGTGGCAGCCCTTTTTGTAGTGGCTAGAAACTGGAAACTGAATGGATGTCCATCAGTTGGAGAATGGCTGAATAAATTGTGGTATATGAATATTATGGAATATTACTGTTCTGTAAGAAATGACCAACAGGATGATTTCAGAAAGGCCTGGAGAGACTTACACGAACTGATGCTGAGTGAAATGAGCAGGACCAGGAGATCATTATATACTTCAACAACAATACTATATGATGACCAGTTCTGATGGACCAGGCCATCCTCAGCAATGAGATCAACCAAATCATTTCCAATGGAGCAGTAATGAACTGAACCAGCTATGCCCAGAGAAAGAACTCTGAGAGATGACTAAAAACCATTACATTGAATTCCCAATCCCTATATTTATTCCCACCTGCATTTTGGATTTCCTTCACAAGCTAATTGTACAATATTTCAGAGTCTGATTCTTTTTGTACAGCAAAATAACGTTTTGGTCATGTATACTTATTGTGTATCTAATTTATATTTTAATATATTTAACATCTACTGGTCATCCTGCCATCTAGGGGAGGGGGTGGAGGGGTAAGAGGTGAAAAATTGGAACAAGAGGTTTGGCAATTGTTAATGCTGCAAAGTTACCCATGCATATATCCTGTAAATAAAAGGCTATTAAATAAAAAAATAATAATAATAATTTGAATTTGCCAGTGGCTTGTGGAAACTATCCACATTCCTTTATTCAAATGTCAGTTTGGAAGCATTGTGCCATTGTGTTTTTTTGTCATTTATCCCATATTATTAGAATATATTTTCTATTTAGTTAGCATTTGTTCATTTGTAGGATAATATGGACAGGAATTCCTTTGTAGTCATCATCTTCCTTCATATGAAAGCAATTTGGGTATTTTACAAACCTTGACCTCTTTCCTTGAGGAAAAGGTAATATATGTAGACTTGGTTATTGTTTATTTGCTTTCTCTATTTGGGTTTTTATTTGACTATCACTTGTCTCCTTTTCTTTTCCAATTTCTGGAAACAGCTGAAGCTTGTCTTGTGACATCTTGGAAAGGGGTTTAAAATTAAGTACAATGATTTCTTCCTTTCCAACTCACAAAAGTGCTTTTCCTTCCTTTATATCCAGAATCTGTGGGAATGCTACTAACTTAGGGCATAGTATATTTATTCAGAAGTCAAATTGAAAGAACAGATGGGGTCAAGTTACACACACACACACACACACACACACACACACACACACATCCATATACACACACTCACAATTAAAAAATATATCTACAGGAAGCAACCACTCACTGTTGGCTTCCTTTGGTTACTCTCATTTCCATCTTTCCATCCCTCTTAGCTCCTCTTTGACTTTGATATGTCTTCTGTTTAAGTCATCAAGATTTGCATTTTTCTATTCTTTCCTTCATCGTTCTTCATAAAACCACATGTGCTAATGCGACTGAAATAAGATGGCATTCCCTGGACAACTGTGGGAGTGATTTCTTTTAAACTTAAAGATAAAATTGCCAGATGTGGGGGAGGAAATGTGATGGATGAAGTATATTACAAGTGAATTTTAAACCTACACTTGTGGAGAACATTTTCTTCCCAGGGGATCTTCTTAAAGCACTTTACCATGAGCACACCTAGCTCTTACTCCCCCACACCTCAAATGAAGCCATTTTGGAATCAACCTGATTTCATACAGAACTAATCATCTCATAGAACCCTGTCACTGGAGCAAACACAATGGTTTGTTATTGCTCAATCAAGCCTTTGAAAGGGGCAGGTTACTGGTAGGGCTGAAAGGTGAAAACCATTCAACGTCAAAACAATAGATCATGGAAATCCCACTAAATCTGAGTGAAAGTATTTCTAGAGATGATTTTCACCTTCATTTTGGATTTGTGAATTACAGTTCTCTTATGCAGCTGGAAAACAAGGATAGAGTTGATTAATTTTTGAGGTTCTTTGCTCATTCTGACAAGTTTTTCTTGCTTGGTCTTTTTTTTTTTCTTTTTTGCCTGTGTCTGAAGGGCCCTTCATTAACAAAAAGTAAGAAGAGTAATAATAATAATAATAGGTTTGAATACATTGTCATTACTTGAATGCCACCATTCTCCAGAGAGAAAAAGCCAATTGCTCAGCTAGTTCCCACCAAAGTTACTATGATGAATGGTTTTAGCTGTTAATGCCAAAACACTGAAACTTTTCACACCCTTTCTCAGTATGTGAGATATTCATAGAGGGAAAGGGAGTTATGTCAAATCTAATGCCGGTATTATAGTTTACTATACCTGAACTTATTTAGAGACAATTGTTTCATAGACAGGGAGGAACTCAGATACAAGTTATAATATTGAATAGTTCACATAATAAAACCAAATGTTAATTTTTTTTTCTATTCTTTATAAGTATTTTTTTGTTGTTGTTGTTGAGGAAATTGGAGTTAAGTGACTTTCTCAGTGTCACACAGCTAGGAAGTGTTAAGTATCTGAGATCAGATTTGAACTCGGGTCCTCCTGACTTCAAGGCTGGTGGTCTACCCACTGTACTACTTAGCGCTCTTTTCACTACATCATCTTTTTTATTGATAAGCTTTCTTGGTTGCCCTTAAATGAGAACTGATTAAATTCAGGGCTCTTCCCCTCTCTGGACTTTAATTTCCTTTTCAGCTAAATGGTTGGATTGGATGACCTCTAAGAAATTCTCTTCCAGTTCTAAATCTATAAATGACTTCACCTCTCTAGGACTCATCTGTAAAATGAGGGGGTGGGACCATATTCCATTCAAGGGTTAAATCTATGATGATCTATGATGTTATGAATTCTGTCACTCTTAGTCTTCAATTATGAGCAAATTTCAGGATGAGGACTTCCCTGCAACCAAAACAAACCAATTTAATGTTCCCACTAAAATTATACTCATTACAAATTGCGTATTTTCTGTCTTCTAGACAGCATTTCTTTAGTAGTTGGTGCATGTTGGTAGCAACACATTTTCAATTTTAGTAACAGTCTGCTTATCTGGAATTCACTTAGCTGCTATGTACTAACACAGGGCTTTTAAAAAATAGTCAAAAAAAACCCTTCTAAAGTGTCCAAATAGAGGTCACAAAGTTCTTGTACTCTAGCAAAGTATGTGATAAATTTTAGATACATCTGCATTGAAAATGATAAAAATTGTAGAGATTTTGAAATTTCAATGGTAGGTTTCAGTTGACTAAAACATACACTGGTCTGAAATATCTCCTTTCCTAATATGGCCAAGTTATCGAGAAGTTGACACTAACTAGAATTTTCTTGGCTTGATGTAGATTCTTGCTGAATTTTTCCTTTTTAATCTGTAATCAGTCAGATACCGTCTAAGGGTAACATTAACTTTATAATAACCTGTGAATTATATAAAAATTCCCTATTCACAATAGGGAGTCTATTTGTAGCTGGTCAAAGTTAATATTCCTTCCAAAAAATCATTTAAGTCGCTTCATAGTGTGATATTCTAAGCTTTGAGGATATTCTTCCAGGCCAGTTTACTTACTGAAGGTATCTGGGTGGATACTATTTGCATCATTAAATAGATGTTTTTGAGTTTTGGATGGACAGATAACTACAGAGGTGGAGGGCCATGAAAGAGGAGAGTGAATGTGATGTTTATATTCATTAAAATGTTCTGTTGCAAGAGCAACCAAAAAGTAGCTTGAGTTCTTGGTATGGTGAATCATGTTAAAAATATTTGGGCTGTTGTTGGTAGGCCTATTAATAAAATGAAGAGAAAGAAATCATTACCTCATCTAGATCAGAATGTTGTTCAATGGAGTCCAGGGCCATCAGTCAATTAAGTTAAATCTAACACCCTTCTTCCTCCACTTCCCTCTCCCCCCCAATAAAAAAGATTACAGGTATGCAGGTTTTTACTTTTCCTACCTCTCCTCCCACAAAAAACACCTTTGAAATAAATGGTAGCAGTGATGCTACCTACCATAGCAGTGATCATGGCGGGTGCTACTACATACATTTCATAAACATCCATTGAGAAAGTCAGGCTAGGTGGAGTCACAGCTGTTATTCTTAGGCTCCAGAAAAGGGTTTTGCCTTCTGACTTCCTTCATGCCCTAAGTAGGAAGGAAGCCATAAAAACTTCAGTCATGAGAAGGAAGGATGAACCACTCAAAATAATATGGCCTCTCTTTTCCCTAACCTCACCTTTTCTTAATAATTATTTCAACTATATTCACTGACATTTTTTAACTTAGTAAAACAAGTCATTATAAGACTGTCATTGAATACTAAGATCCACTTCTATAGCTATCATATTTTTGTAATAGAATGGTGGACTTCAAGTCAGGAAAATTGAAGTTTGAATCCTATCTTAGATACTTAGTAGAAAGTAGAAAATCCCTTAACTTCTCTCAGACTTACTGTTCTTGACTGAAAAAATAAAGAGGTTGAACTCAGTGACCTCCAAGATCCATCCTATGATGGTTGTCCTTCATGTGGACATTTATTTCCTTTTATTCTTAAGGTGACATTCTGAATTTCAGAAAGTATTGTGGCCTAATTTAAGACTCCCAGCTTTTTTGGAGGGGAGAGAAAGCAATCTATTGGACATTAACACTCAGGAGTTCCAATAACAACAGCATTAATAATAGCTAACATATATGCATTATATCACTTATGTCTCAAAACAACCATTTGATTTTATGCTACATCTTCTCCCCCTTGTCCCCCAATAGCATTTTATTTTCTTCAATTACATGTAAAGATAGTCTTCAACATTCATTTTTATAAGATTTTGAACTGCAAACATTTGTCCCCTTTTTGGAAAAAAAAAAAAATGTGCTTATAATATGGAGAACTTAAGGAAAGACTTTTCCCCAAAGAGTTTTTCCCAAAATTTTGAAGAATGTATCAAGGATATATGACAATGTCTGTCTTCTGAAAAATAAGTATCTGTCATGTTTCCGGGTCCAAAATCCTTTAGAAGAAAAAAGAACAGGAATCAATGCTGTTAACTCTGTTAATTCTGAGGAAAATCCTGAAAATAAAAAGATAAAACATGACCTTCCCTTATTTTTTTTTCCGAACTATAAAAGGGGTAAATTCATTTGTGGATAATAGTATTTATTATTTAGGAGACAAAAGAGTCAGAATTTGAGTTGCAAGAGATTTCTAGGCCATCTTAGCCAATCCACTCCTGAAGAAGAGTCCCTCCTCCAACTCACCCAACAAATAGTGACCTAGCCTTTGCTTATTTGAAGACCGCCAGTTGTAAACAATCTATTAATTCCCAAGGAAGCCAATTCCATTGTTTTTTATTATAATAACTTTTTATTGACAGAACCCATGCCAGGATAATTTTTTACAACATTATCCCTTGCACTCACTTCTGTTCTGATTTTTCCCCTTTCTCCCTCCACCCCCTCCCCTAGATGGCAAGCAGTCCTATATATGTTGAATATGTCGCAGTATATCCTAGATACAATATATGTGTGCAGAACCAAACAGTTCTCTTGTTGCACAGGAAGAATTGGATTCAGAAGGTAAAAATAACCTGGGAAGGAAAACAAAAATGCAAACAGTTTACATTCGTTTCCCAGTGTTCTTTCTTTGGGTGTAGCTGCTTCTGTCCATCATTGATCAATTGAAACTGAATTAGATCTCTTTGTCAAAGAAATCCACTTCCATCAGAATACATCTTCATACAGTATCATTGTTGAAGTATAATGATACTCCTGGTTCTGCTCATTTCACTTAGCATCAGTTCATGTAAGTCTCTCCAAGCCTCTCTGTATTCATCCTGCTGGTCATTTCTTACAGAACAATAATATTCCATAACATTCATATACCACAATTTACCCAACCATTCTCCAATTGAAGGGCATCCATCAAATCCATTTTTGAAAATATCTCCTTATAGCAAATGTAAATATGTTACTAGTGAATTCTATGCATTGTTTTAAGTTCTCATTCAAAAGTCCAAAAATTGAGACCAACATAGAAGAAAAATCCTTCTTCCATAGGACAGTATTTTATTTTAGGATAACTATCAGATCCTTCATGAATCTTCTATTTTCCAGCTAAACATTCCCAGTTCCTTTACCAGTTTTATGACCTGTTTTCCCCAATATTCTCATCAAGCTTTTTAGACACTCTTCTTTTATTTTCAAATTTTTTTTTTAATAAAATGTGATACCCATAACTGAACATAATAGACTCACAGGGACAGAACATTTTCTACTCTGAAAAAGGGTCAATAAAGGTCAATGTCATTTCAGACCCAGAGGCTCCCTCACTAGTGTATCTCAAATTGATTTAATCTGAAAAAAAAAAAAAAAGCCATTATAGTCAAGCATCCTTGTGAGGTGAACCAGAAAAACATCACCTCCAAGAGAGAATATTTCCCTTGAGGGGTTTTATTTTAAGTAATTTCATCTATGAGAAGAGGAATTTCATTTATGGAGAAAGACAACATCTAAGCAAAGTATATGCTCAAACAAACAAGCAAAAAGATTTAAAAATCTTAAGAAAGAAAAATTCTATCATGTTATGTATCTAAAGTGAAATCCCTTATTGAATTTTTAAGAAAAAAATGCAGGTATGTTTTCCAAAGATATTTGGAGCATTAGTAAGGTTCCATCAGTTAATTATTGTCACAAGTAAGGTAAATAAAAGTGTTTTACTAAAGAGTTTTTCCACTAAAATTGAGATATCCAGAAGAAAAATTTTGAACTTAACCATGATCATCAATGAACTGCTTATTGGTCACATGAGTACTTGAAGGTCTTTCATAGAGTAAAATCCAATTGTCATTCTTTCCCTTACCTGAATACTAGGTAGCTCAGTGGGATCTGAAGAAATTCTGTGGACAACTCACTTAACCTGTTTCCTCAAGTATAAAATGGATGGTAATAACACTTACTTTCCTCAGGTTATTGTGAAGATAAAATGAGCTAATATTTGTAAAATGCTTTATAAACCTTAAAGTGCTATATAAATGCCAGTTATGATTACTAATGCTGATTGATCATCTTGGGAATCATTGGGAAACACTGAAAACTTTTCTAAGGTGGGTTTTTAGGATCAAAAGAGATATTTGTAAAGTGTTTAGCACAATGTTTGGCACTATATAAATGGTAGCAATCATCATCACCACTATCATCATCATCATCAAATTGTAATAATATATCATTCACAAACTGAATCTCCAGCTATATGAATTGTCAAATGTGACCAGGATAGATTTTTGGTGTTAGGAAATCCAATCAAAAAGCATGTCTATTTATCTGAGAGCTCACTCTAATTGTAAAAAATAAAATAAAATAATAAAAAAGGTGTTTCTTATTCTGATAAAAATGGAGGGAAAAAAGAATTTCATCTTAGATTCAGGACTGAAAGTTGCCATAGTCTTAGTGTCTTACTAGTTGCAGATGAGTAAGTACCTGAAGCATAGGGAGGTTATATAGGAAGTCTATGAAAAGAGAAGATCTGAACTGAGATCCCAGGGCTCCAAAACCAGTTGTCCAATTTACCTTATTCAAGTTAGCTTGCACCAGTTTTGAGTGGAAAAGATGCAGGTTGGATGAAAACAATGTGTTAAATATTCTCACATTTTATGGTGTGTTTTATATAGTACAAGACTCATAGCTTGGTGATTAGTTTTCCAAGGGATCTTGGGCAAGTTCGTCAACTTTATCATAGTTTATATAGGGGAAACCCAGAAAGCATAAGAATTCTGATTAAAAAACAAGAAAAAAAAAAATTGATGGATCCTGGATTTAAAGACTGTGAACAAACTGAAGTCACACATTTAGAAACTCAAGTGGAAAAGGATTGTGATCCCATACTTTGGCTTTATTCAAATGCTCTGATTACCTACTAAAAGATAAAAAGGCAAGAGAATTCTTGTAACTGAAGTTGCTGTATATGTGGGTGTGTTTAGCTGGGGGCGGAAATACAGCTTTTTCAGATTAAATCACATTGTCTGGCAAGACAGAAACATTTACCTTACATGTAGTAGCATATACTATTTTTCAAACCAAGTAAATGTAAAAAATATATATATATATATATTCAGGAATTCCCTTTCCTCCATCTCTATACACTCATTCCCCATTTTAAGAAGTTTTCAATTTATTTACTAATAAGAATTATATGTAGAATACAGCCATTTTCTTCCATGCAATTCTTCTCACAACTAAGTCTGCAATATACACTAAAAACAGAGTTGTGTCAAGGACATGTTTTTCAAGCCATGAAAGCTGCTGATTTTTTTTTCTCATTCTATGCATGTAATTCCCTTATTTATTGAGATTAGTTTTGTGTTAAAAGTTAAGAGTTCTAGTCAGACAGGTTCAATTCTTGATAACTAAAAACATTCCTATTCTATTTTGGTTATTACAGTGACTTAAATAGACTTAGTTGTCAAAATTCATTTTCATTCTCAGAATGAATATCTTTTATTTATTTCCAAATATACTGTGCTAAATTGGTGGAAAGACCTAAACTATGGAAATTCTTAGCAATTCTCCAAAGTGAGCTTTCTCATTAAAGTATAAAACCTGCAGCATAATAAATTAGAACAAATATTGTCTCTGTAATCAAAGAATATGGGTTTAAATCCTGCCTTTGTCACTTGCTACCTCTATTTATGACTTTGGAAAATTTTTGTGAACTTTAGTTTCTTCATCCTCAAAATGAAGAGAATGAACTACATGATCTCTGAATAGTCCAGTCCTAAGCATCCTGAGCTTTGGGATCAAAGCTCATCTAGTTTAGCTTTCTCACTTTATAGGAATCTGAGACCTATAGAGATGAAACATTATAAATGGCATTCTTCTAAATCCTCAAATTGACCTCCATGAAAATTTACATGTACAATAAAATTTTAGAGTGCAATAATAATCTTAGTAAAAAAAAAGTTAAAGGATACATAACACCACTGGATTTTTTTTCTTATAACCTACAAAATGAGATACCAATCAATACCTTGCTCTTACAGATGAGATGCGAATTTAGAGTTAGGGTTAGGCATGGATTACTAGAAACAGAAACTAGGAGTCAGAAGGTAAAGTTCCATTTTTTGCTATGTGATGTTGAACCACTTTAGTTCAATTGGACTTGATTCAGAAGACCATCTGTTAAATGCTAAAGTTACAAGGGGGAAAATGAAGTATCTACCTTTTGGTGCAATGGAAAATATTTTGGATTCAGAGTTCAAATCCAACTTCAGTTATTAACTATTTGTGTGACTTTTTCATCCATAAAATGAAAGATTTGGATTACATTGTCTTTAAGGACCCAGTTCTAAATTTTCTATGGTCGTCCTCCTAAATATCATGTGTTTCTTAGTTTTTATGTTTGTGCTTTCCATGAAGAAGTTTGGAAGTATAAGTTTATCTTATGATTGATAATTAATGATTATTATTTAACATTCACATCTCTAAGCTTCAGTTACTTCATTTGGAAAGCAAAGTGCTTATGCTATATAACCTTTCCATTCTCAATACCACAAATTCACTAAATTTGTAAATGTTTGTATTTCTAAAAAATCATTCTTAGTCTTCTGCCCTTTTTTCTCTCCATTGGTCACTTCTCCTTTTAGCTAAGTTAGGATTTGCTTGCAAACTGAATTTGATAAGGTAAAATATGTAACTGACTTTTGAAAGGTAAGAATGTACCAACCAGCTGCTCCATTTTTATTTTCATTTCTTATTATGGTCCTGAAGAAGGAAAATACCAAGAGAAAGGGAGTAAAGGGACTGGGGGTAGGGAAGAAACATTGAACTGACACATTCCAAAAGATTCTTATTTAATCACAGAAACATACAAAGTTTTGGCTTATACCATGGCAACCTAGTTGTACACATTAAGCCAGCAGCTTAAGAAGTGTCAGGAAGGTAGGACTAGAGCCAAATAATGAGGACAAATGAGGAAGTATCAATGTGAGCATTGGAATTCATTGCTGCAACAGTCCTCAGGGTCAGTATTTTAGGATAAACTGATAGTTGTCCTTGCCTTAGGAAAAGAGTCTCTTGGTGTTTTTGGATGCTCTCCAAGATGGACCTGATTTAGACCAAATTCCCATCTGTGGAAGTGTTTAAATAGAATCCAGCATAGTTAAGAAGGAAGAAGGCAGAGGATTTGTGGATCTGTTTGTTGAATCATAGGAAGCCTAACTATTGAGGGACAGGCATGAACTTGTGTTTAGCCTGACAAAATTTTCAGTTCCATTAATTGTAGGAAACATTGAAGAACCCTGAAAATTATGAACTACCTTTATTTTCAAAATTAGGATTGCATTTTAAAAGATCTACTGGTAAGCTAAAAAAAAAATATTTTGCAAAACTTATGGCTTTTCAACAGTTAGTTTCCTCTAGTAGAAACTGTTCAGATAATAGGGCCTGCACATGTTAATTCTGAATTTTCTAGCTGATCTTTTTTAGACTACCATGGAATTTCATGGATTAGTATCATTTTTTTCATTTAGACTTGCGTGTCCTCCCGAGGACTTTAAATATTGCACTAAAAGGACCTCCATCTTGTGGCCATAATATCTATTTAATACACCACAGATGTCACTCTGTTGTCATTCTCCATAATCCTCCTGCTAGTACAATTTAACAAGATCTATAATCCACACTCCACCCAAAAGCCTTCTCCAACCTGGGAGATTAATGACAACTAGTGTGCTTCATTCATTCTTTCTAGTCTTTTTTTTTCTCAGGAGTTAGAACACATACTATTTCCTCCTTTATTAAACAAAATTTAACAAATGTGTATTTTATCATTTTATTTATTATGTTATATCCCGTTTAAACACGTATTTAATAGAAAGCTGTCTTAATTATTAGTGTCTAACTTAATTTTAAAAATTTTAGTCAGTACAATGTGATCATATCAATATGCAAATTGTAACTAACACTTCAAAATTACCCTTTGATGTTAATTACAAAATTAACCTTTGCTGTTTTCAGAGCAGATATATAAGGAAAATGACAGTTCAATGTGTTGGGTTTTTTTTATGGATACTTAACCATTACAGTTCCCTTAGCTAGAAAACCAAAACTTTTAGTAACTTAGCAATATGAAATAAAGTAGAGTCAATATGCTGGCATTTTTTTACCCTAAGAAATAATTTGGCTGCCCTTCAGAAATATGAAGAGTAGGAAGAGAATCTTACCTGGCTCCTCCAAAATCATCCTGGTAATTCACTTTCCTACTGACAGATCTTTCTTTGCTAGATATTTATTGCTAGAGAGTGTTTCTTATCCTATGCAATTATTAGTCAGGTTCTTCCATAAATATTACATGTAGCATCTACTCAGTTCATCAGAAATCTTCCTGTTTTCTGTTTTGTTTTTTTATTAAAAATATATTTCTTGAGGCAAATAGATAGTGCAGTGGATAGAGCTCTAACCTGAAGTCAGGAGGACCTGAATTCAAATCTGGCCTCAGATACTTCCTAGCTGTGTGAGCCTGGTTAAGTCACTTAACCCCAGTTGCCTCAGAAAAAAAAAGGGAAGGGGGAATATGTATATATATAAAATGTGCATACTAGTGTAGTCTGAGGTAGTCCACTTGTTAGCCCTCAACCTCAGTTTTCCCGAACTATTGACTAAAAACTATTGAAATAGATCATCTCCTTCCAGGGCTAAATACTCTAAAAATAATGAGCTTTCCCGTTAAAAAATTATATGATTCTAATTTGATTTATATATTCAACTTTTCCCATAGGGTTCAAGGAATCATTTCTCTGATTTGTTTACTTTGGCTCAAAAAAAGAGGAGAGAGGATTTCTATTTTTGTTTTAGAAGGATTCTCTCTCTCTTTCTCTCTCTCTCTCTCTTTTTGTTTGTGTGTGTGTGTGTGTGTGTCTGTGTGTCTGTGTCTGTGTCTGTCTCTCTCTCTTAACCTCATTACCTCATTCTAGGTAACAAAAATTCAGTTTTGTTTAAAAAAATTTCTACACTGGGAATTTTGTGGATAAAGAGTTAGGGAAAAGTATGGGATGAATAAGTCTAACTCAACTACATTGGAGAATTGTGATTTCCTGGTTTCTGGAGAACATATTCCACAAGAATATTGCTATTTATGATGCTTACTTCATGCAGGATTATAGGATTTCAAGGAAACTGTGGCCTAGAGAGGTATTAATATCACAGTGAAAAGAACTAGAGTAGTGATTTCATTGGTATAGTGAATTCCTGGATAAAGAAACTCCCTTTATCAATACAGATGAACACCTAATATTGTACTAATACACTGAGAATTTAAGTGACTTGCTATTCAAAAAGGCTATATGTGTCAGCTAGGATTTGAATTTAAATCCTTATACTAACCACAGTACGTGCTCTTTTTTTATTATATCATAGATGTTTAATACATACATCATAGATGTTTAAAGTCTTTTAAGACTTTGATGAACTGAATGTAGGATATTGCCTCCTTAAGAAAAAAGCTTCTCAAGCCAGCTTAAGAATGAATTTCTTAAACATAGAGTATTTAAGAGGGAAGGAGGAATGATTGTGCCATAAAAATCCTTGGATTGAGTTTTCTTGTTACTGGTAGTGTTAAGAGTAATGGAAAAGTAAGAAGGGGGAGTATTATGGAAAGAACAATAGAACCAAAACTCTGCAGGGGTGTATTTGTTTTCTGGTTCTAGTATATGTTAACTATGAGACCATAGGCAAGTCATTTGAGCCCAATCGCATTATTTGTAAAGTGAGGATAACAATACTTACACACCCTGTACTAATTCATTTTTGGTTTTAAATTTCTAGAGCTTAGCATGGTACTTAACACATAGAAAGAACTTAATAAATGCTTGTTGATTGATGGATTGATTGAAATGTAATAGGGAGAAAAATGCTTTGTAAAACTTAAGCTCTATCACACATTATTGTTATTACAGGTTTAAGAAATTATGACTTTACACAGGAGGAAGCACTTTTATGATCATGTTAACCATTCTCACCACTAGTCCCCTACCATGTCCCAATATAGCATAAGTTGAAATGCTTTCATTTCAAGAAAGATTTAATAGTTATGGATAAGTAAGGAATTACTATTAAGAAAGGAGGATGGGATTTAGAACTAAAAAATAAGTTAATCTAGCTCCTTCCTGATTTTTTATGTATGGATGAGATAACAGAAGCCCAGAGAGTCAAGTATAGAGATAGTCAGTGGCCAGATAAATATGAGACAAAGTTTCTTGATTTAATTTCTTAATTCCTATTTTAGTGTCTTTTCTGTTTTTGCTACTTTATTCTTGACCTCATGAAGAAAAGCGTACTCTTTGCCTTCTGTCAAGGGCAGATGACTGAATTAAAAGAACCAGGGCTCTAACGCAATATGACATTTAAAAAATTTCATATTAGCCATATTGCAAAGAAAATAAACACACACACACACACACACACACACACACACGGAAAAAAAAAAAATTAAGAACATGTTAGACATGCTATCCAAATCCAGAGAAAGAACTCTGGAGTCTCAATGCAGAGTGAAGCATATTTCACTTTTGTTTTTTTTGGTAGCTTTTCCCTTTTGTTCTATTTCTTCTTTTACTATATGACTATGTAGAAATGTTTCCACCATTGTACAACTGTATTGGATTGCTTGCTATCTTAAGATGGCGAAGTAAAGGAGAGAGAGAAAAAAAATTTGGAACTCAAAAATCTTATGAAAATGTTGGAAACTATCTTTATATGTAATTTGGGGGGAAATAAGATACTATTTATAAAAGAAGAAAAAAATCATACTTTAATCGGCATTTAGTTCATCAGTTGTCTCTCAAGGTAAGCAGCATTTTTTATCATGGGTCCTTTGAAATTGGCTTGAATCATCATTTTGATCAGAGCAGCTAAGTCTATTATATAGTTGATCATTTTTAATAATATTGTTCTTCTTATATAAGTTATTTTGTTGATTCTGTCCATTTCACTTTGTATCACTTTATATTAGGCTTCCCAGGTTTTTTTGAATCCAAGGGATGTTTATTTTCAATGTAGTGTTGCTTATTTTGAGTGGATACCATTCTAAGTAAAATTCAGTTACATATGCAAAAGTGCAGTTTTGTTTAAAAAAAAAAATTCTATACTGAGAACTTTTGAGTTTCCAGAACATATAGATGTGGATAAAGAGTTAGCATTAAAAGTTGGAAGAGGACTACCAAGTCATACTATTACAAATACAGAAAATGAATTACAAATATATGGAATTACTTGCTCAAGCTCTCATGGGTAACAAAGATAGTATTTGAACCAATGACCACTGATACCAGAACCAGAGCTATTGTCACTATCCTACCCTGACTTTCAATCTTCTGCAATTTAAGACTTTTACTTATTTTTTAATGTAATTGATTGAACCAGTATTAAACCGTTAATGCAATCCTTATTTTAATAATCAGCCTCATTCCTTAATCTTTGAGGAACCATAAAAGGTTAGCTAAGGTCCTATTTTAACCTATTTTCTTCAATGATCAATTTCTCTTGCATTTAATAACTTTAGCTTCATAGACTCAGAACATATTAGATTGGAAAGGTCCTTAGAGATTAACTTCATCTTGTAAGATTTGAATTTGAGCTACCTCAAGTTTTTGCACTGATTAGTGTGAAATCACCAGGGAAAGGCATAACTTCCAGATGTTTGCTTTGTATATGTAAATCAGAAACAGAAAGGGCAAGCAATTGGTATCATATTCACCTAGCACGGAAGACCAATAAACTTTATATAAACTTATTTTTGCTGGGCCTAAAATTTGTTTATCTTATTAGCTTGAACAATAGCTTCTTCATTCTTAATAGATTGCTTTGAATCCCTCTTCATTTTAACTTAGAAATAGTACTCCACAGTCTATTTGAGGCACACATATCGCATACACTCACATTATCTGCTAGAGCAAAACTTCTACATAGAAACCAAAGGTAATATTTACTAGATTAGGTGGAAAATAGAAGAATAGTCTTCCTTAATATTCGATAGCAAAAATTGAATTATTTAATAATTTCAGATCCCAGATATATAAGAATTTTGTCAGGAATTTTCAAGGAAGCTGTGTTACCCAAGCTTAAATCTTGCAATAGTACATCTGGAAATCTTGAAGTAGCTAGATAAAGCTCTTTATTAAAATACTTAAAATTAATCCAGTTTAGAATGGAAATGTCTCAAGGGGACATTTTATAGGACCATAATTCTACAGCTGGAAAAAATCTCAGAGACCATCCAGTTCAATTTCATTACTTTGTAAATGAAAACACTGAGACCATTACAGGTTGTCCCAGTGACATGTCCCAAATTATTAAGCATCAAAGGAAGAATTTTAATTCAGGTCCTCTGAATCCAGAATGAATGTGTTCTTCTGCATTGCATGCTGTATCCCAATATCCTCACCTTAGCAAAATCCCAACATATATTTCATCTATCACCAAGAATTTATCAAGAATCTACGATGGTCCAGGCACTGAATCAGATACTGGGAATACAGTTTTTTGCCTCCAAGGAGCACACATTCTATTGCGGAAGAATGCACATACAAGTATAATTGGCAAATTTAATTATTTCACCACTTGGAAATATGATCCTCCCTTTGCTAAGATTTAACAGTAATAACTGTCATGAATACAGGGTTTTCAGAATACTTCACAAATATTTCTAGTTAGTCTTGTAAAAACCCCAGAGGGTAACTACTGGTATTATACTCTTCATTTTACAGATAGAGAAACTAAGATTCAGAAAGTGATTTGCTAATGAACAGGGTTGTTTTTTTTTTTTTTTATTACCATGCTATTTGGAGGTGAAGTAACAGAGAGTAGTCAATGTAGATAAAATTCCTGTCAATTTTATTTAGTTGCTCTCAATTGTTATTTGCTATATTATGTTACAGGGACTTTTAGACAAGGATTTCCATTTTCATGTATAATTTGAAGTATACAAAAAACTATATAAGAAAAAAAAAGTGAGCATATGCAAATGCAAAAATACACCCTGAAAGAAAAGCCTTGCATCATAAGAATGTTAAAGGATTACAATAAAATATTGACCTTAAAATAGCAAAAGTAAAAATATTTTTCTTCTTAGGTTTACAGGAATGTGACACTTACTTCATATCTTTTTAATGATTTTGATAGGTCATAGCTCTGCAGTGTTGAGTTTGTTATCCTATTATGACGCCTTTAAGAAAAGAGTAATCTAAATATTAAAACAATGAAGCTTTCTTTGATGAGCAGAAACCTCCTCTGCTCTCTGATACCTGGGAAACGAATGTTTCATAGAACAAATATTTGAATGAAATGTTTCATAAGGAGGATCTGGCCCCCTTGTTGAGAAAGAAATCGCCAGGCCTGTATGGAATGCTTTGTTCATTCCCCAAATGAAAGTTTTTCATTACATAGGCAATGGATTTGTGTTTTGGCATAAAGACTGGGATAGAACTGACTCTTGGAATTTCTCCCATGAAATTGCTCTGAAAATATACTAAAAGCACACAATAAAAAAGCAGAGGAAGAAAAATAAGAAGGGAAGAGTGAAAGACTGAAGGAGGAAAAAGCAAGAGTAAAAAAAATGAGGAAACAAGGAATGAGGGAAGAAAAGGAGGGAGGGAAGGAAGAAAAGAAGAAAACAAAGAGGTAAGGAAAAGGAGGGAAGGACAATAACAGGAAGAGAGGGAGGAAGGGAGGAAGAAAAAAGTGAAAAATAAAGGGGAGAAGATTTATGAAATTTAAATTAGAAGTTGAAGCAGAAAAGGAAGCCTGTTAATAATCATGCTACTAGAAAGATATTTTTGGAGCCATACTTAATTTTCCCTTCTTTTCTTCATTGTATAAATTTGGGTCTCATTTTCTTGATTAACTAAAATGTAAGCTTCTTAAGGGCAGGGAATCAGTCATACAGCCTTTATTAAGTATCTCCTATGGGCCAGGCACAATACTAGGTCTTTGTAAAAGATATACATAAAGCAGCTAAAAGATAATATGTAGGTGTGGGAAGCATCATTAGTTAGGAATCAACAAAGGAGATTCCTTTGAAGGAATTTAAGTATTCTAAAACACAGTGAAGGAGAGAGGACATTGCTGGCATGAATTCCTGGCCAGGATGACCACACAGCAAGGGTGGATGGAAGGTCATGTCAATGCTGTGTGTGCTATAGTTACATTATCATTTGTACCTTCTCTTGACCATCACACAGGTCAGATGCCCTCAAAGAACAAAATGAACTTCATCTGTCCTTTTAGTGCTTTCCCCGATTAGGTGAAGAGGAGGCAATAAATGAGGGAAATGGAATGGTGGTAAATGAAGTGAGAACCCAACATTCTTAGGACTTCTGACTCAAAGCTTAATACTAGTCATTTCAATACAAATTGACCTGAAAAAAGGAGGGAAAAAAGTATGCAGTGGTCCAGAGTCTTGTTTTCAGGGGAGAAGTGCAGGAAGAGAGCCTGCCACCAAGGCTGTGTGAAATGAAGTGAATGAATCTCTGAGTCCAAAGGTTTGTGCTTCAGCCTCCAGCCACCACAAAGGCGGACAATGGAATGAATCTGTCTCAGTCTCTGAGAGCTTCTAGTGCACTTGTCTTCCTTGGCTCTCAGTCCCTGCTTATATGTTCCACACTGAGTATAAACCAATCATATCTCTAGGAAACCATTATTTGTTGTTAGATTAAATCTATCATACCGAACCATTATCTTATCAATTCCACTTAGTGCCTTATAAGTTCTGGCCCATAACAATCTTATATATTGCTTTCTTGGTTTTGGTCATCCAAATTTATGTCTCCAGTTGATTCTGGAGGGGAAAGTGAGGCAGGTGACCTTGCACAGACCTCCCTCATTTAATCCAATTTACTTGGATATTCAGACATCCCCTCCTTGACATCATGGTCCTCAAGAACAAAGGAAAAAGTACCAGGTCTTTATCTTAAGGATACTTTATCTTAGGGATATATTTTAAATAATTCTATTAACCTTGGGGCCAAGCAGAGGGGCTGCATGGTTTAGTTAAACAATTAGGAATGGGTTCACATTCTGCTTGTGTTATTCCTTTCCTGTCAGACCTTCACCTTCCACAAGTCATTTATTTAAACTGTCCCATCCCTCAGTTTCTTCATCTGTAAAATGTAAAATGAAGGTTAATTTAGATCAGGAATCTTTTTATTATTATTATTATAGCTTTTTATTTACAAGATATATGCATGGGTAATTTTTCAGCAAAAACCCTTGCGAAACCCTTTTTTTCAACTTTTCCTCTCCTTCCCCTCACCCCCTCCCCTAGATGGCAGGCAGAACCATACATGTTATATATGTTAAATACAACATATGTATACATATCCATACTGTTATTTTGCTATACAAGAAAAATTGAACTTAGATATAAGGTTAAAATAACCTGAGAAGGAAATCAAAAAATGCAAGCGGACAAAAACAGAGAGATTGGAAATGCTATGTAGGGGTTCACACTCATTTCCTGGAGTATTTTCACTGGGTATGGCTGGTTCTCTTCATTGTTGAACAAATGGAATTGTTTTGGTTCATCTCATTGTTGAAGAGGGACACGTCCATCAGAATTGTAGATCAGGAATCTTTAAACCCCCTAAAAGTACCAGTAAATTTCAGAGGGCCTGTGAACTTGGATGGACAGGGAACATTTTTACAGCATTGCCTTAAATTAAAAAAAACAAACAAACTTTATTCTGAGGAAAGGTTGTAGGCTTTTTAGATTGCCAGAGAAGGATTCATGGCACACACACAAAAAAAAAAGGTTTAGAAAACCCTGGGGATAGGTGATTTATAAATCATTATCTAATTTAATCTCAATAATTCTTTTGTCCATTAGTCAAAAGATATATCACAATGTTGAATGGTGCCAAATTAGAATGATCAAGTTTGGTCCCAAAAAAGATAGCTAAAGTACAAAAAAACCCAGTGATATATTGGAAAGAACTCTGGACTAAGTCAGAAAACTTGGCTTTTTGTAGTGACTTTGGTTACTAATTAGTTGTGTGAAATTGAAAAAAATAAAAGCCTCTCCATAACCCTTCTATGTCATCTGAGGAGCCAAAGGGGAAAGAATATGTGGGTTCATTTCCCATCTCTTTTACCTCCTACGTGGACTTCCTTGAGTCTTGTTTCTGAGGTCCCATCTTATTCCAAATCCATGATCTTAAGTCATTTTTGTATTTTGTTTCTAGAGCTTTTCTGCTTATCCTACATGTTTCTTAACACTTAAGAGGCTTTACATCAGCCATAGTCATTTTGTACTGTGGTCTCACATTTAATTGATGGCCTTCAGCCACCCAAATGTAAACCTTGTGAAATGATTTTGTGGTTTCCATCAGTGCTGATGGTCATGCACACTGGTTATTATCTGGTGTCACATTATACATGTGGGTCATTGGTCTTTCTACAAGATCCAGCTCAGGTTTTAACTTTCTTTATGAAGCCTTTTCAGATCCCCATTCTACTAATGTCATTGTTCCCAACCTCTCAAATGTGTATGTATGTGTACATATGTGTGTATATAGATATAACATAGTTGTATGTGCATGTTCATATATATATTGTCTCCCAGAATTGTTTATAAACTTTTTGAAAGTAGATCTATTTTAATTTGTCTTTACAAGACAGTGCCTAGTACCTAATAGAGATAGAAAGACAAAGAGAGAAGGAGAAAATGTGAGTGTGTTACAGAAGAAACATTTAATGTTGGAGGACATAGGTTTGGATATTGGCTTTGTTAGGATGAGCAAGTCACAAGCACAAGACAGGCTATAAATAAAAAAAACCAAAAACCTGGTTTCCAATCCTATCTCTGTGAATTTACTGGTCCCCTTCCTCTTAAAAAACAAAAACAAAATAACTTTCAAAAGGTAATTTGTTTTCATTTATTCATTTCTGAATAAATCCCTCTTCCCTCAAACCATCACTGTAACAAAGAATAAAAAAGAGGGGGAAAATCTATGTATCTGGGACATGTCTTGGTTCCTTCCTCTAAAAATGAAGAGGTGCTACTAAAACTGTCCCTTAAATTCCCCTCCAACTCCAAATCTATGATTCTTTAATCCTAATCTACCCTGGGCATCCTTTTCCTTAGCTATAACATGAAAGGGCTGGACTAGAATACTAGAAGATTATTTTACATTTTGAAGTAGAGTAAGTGAAAGGGCTTGGAAAGAATGTTGGGTTCAAAGAAGTTGGCTTCAAATCTTGGCTATTTAGTACCTGTGTGACTTTAGGCAAGTTTCATTTTTACTGATTTTCTCATTTACTCAATTTCCTCATTTGTGAGATGAGCTGGTTGAATAAGATGACTATTAAGATCCATCCCTTCAAGCTCTCACTATATAATATTTATTGCCTCTCCTAGTTCTAAAACCTAAATTGAGTGAATGCACTAATTCAAATCTTCTACTGTATTTAGCTATACTGATCTCACAGTCAGAGAATGACTTAACAGCAAACTAGGTTTTCAACTTGAGAATAAATCACATCAATGAGAGTCAATCAGGAGCTAGCTTCTGATATGTCTCAGGAAGTCTGTTAGCTCCAGAAAATGTGACTTGGGTCCCAGAAAGCAAGGCTCAAGTCTGCAAATAATGCTGCATGCCTGTTACAGCTGGCTTCTCTGGCGAGCTCACAGCTACACAATGTACTTTGGGACTGAGAACCTTCGTTTTCAGATGGCTTATAAATGGAATTTCATACTCCTTCACACACACACACACACACACACACACACATGCACACACACACACACACACACATATCCATGCAAATCAACTAAATCAGGCTTTGCTGAGCTAAAAAGACTATCAAATTAAGCACTCTCACTTTTAAAAGAAATGGCATAATAACATAGCTATGCATAATAGTTCCTACAAAAATGACTACTAAGCACATCACATGCTAATCTCCATTAAACTGTGAATTTCCATGCATGTTTAACTCTATTAGCTATCCTTCTGTGAATCCCCACCCTTCCTGATCATTCTGAATAATCATTAATCAGTAATGGATTGAGCAATACTGTGTTTAAAACTATGTGTCATTTGACAATTGGGAGATTTTCTTTTCTGTTTATAATGGTATTTTACCAATTTAACAGTCTCATATTAATTTTCTGTTTTATACATAGTAAGAAAAGTAGTTAAAATTTACAAAGTTCTTGCTTGGATTTTTTTATTTCATCTTTTTAACAACCCCGTGAAATAGTTATTTTTTTTATAGATGAGGAAATTGAGATAGAGAAAGATCTTTGTTAGCCAAAATGACACAGATGTGACACTTGTCAGAAGTGTCTCAATTGAGCTAGAATTCAGAAGTTTTCTTGACCCAAAATTCAGGGTTGCTTTCATTATACTACACAGATATTTTATGTATTCTATGTGAGCAATGTTATTGGAATAGAATGTGCCACTCAATAATCATATAGCTTAAGCATTCATTAAATAATTACTATTTGTGAGACACTGCGTTGAGGACTAGACACAGTATAAAAGTGAAATGATCCCTGCCCTCAAAAAGCCTACATTTTAATGAGAGAAGAAGCCACATATGCACATTAATATATACAGAATGCATACAAAATGATTGCAACACAAATATAAATTAGAGTTCTTCACTGGGAACTCCTTCCACTAATGAAATTACTGGTTTTGCTTTTATAGAAGAAAAGAGAAAAAGACTGAGGCTGAATTTGGGACTTTCTCAGTATAATAAGAGCCCAGTGAAGAACTTCCCTCTCTGGAACTTAGAAAATTGCCTGGGAGCAATTTTGCCAGGGTCTCAGACAATATGTGTCAGAATACAAACCTGAAGATGATAGGACTTTTGGCTTCTAGGCTTGCTTCTTATTAATTATGCTACTGAATGAGGTCACTGATTACTCACTCTAAGGACCCTATTTCTCCTTAAATATTACATACCACTTTTTGTGGATGGGAAAGCAAATTATAGATTTTATTTTCCAAGAAATATGAAAATCCAAAGGGAACATTTGATTTTTTTTCCTCTGTAAGATACAATTGGAAGCTGTCAGTTTTTAAATAAATAAAGTCGGTGATAAATGTTGTTTCAATTTTAAAATAAAAGCCTCACATCAACTAAAAACAATAATACCCCAGAGAATGCTGACTCATTTTCATCTGTTGATTAACTGGCTAAGTAACCAAGAGTTTAAAGCCACGTAATGAATCAGAAATTGATCTAAGTTCCCTGTTAATGGGCAAATTCACATTTTCCCTTTTAATTTTTTTTTCTACAACAGTTATGCTCTCCCCAATTAAACAATAAAGGAAATGTTGATTTCCATCTTCTACTGACCACGAGTATGGACTGACCAGCTGTCCATGTTAAGAGACAGGTCTTTACAAGAGCTTTTTCTAAGAGCCAGAGAAGGAAAGGAAGGAAATACAGGTGGACTAACCAATGATGACTAAGAAAATGAAAGGAGATCTTTATTTGGAATAGAAATGAAGGGAATTTCATTGAGCAAGAATACCCTACATGTTTTGCAAAAGATACCTTAACCCTCAGTTTGTCTTTGAGTGGGAACTCGTAGTCCTCCAATTTCATGGTTTTACAATATATTTTTTGACTGGGAACAAGACATGACACTGAAACAGACATGGGAGAGTGGAATAGAATGTTGGTGGCTTTTGCTTTTTTTTGCTGGTAAAATCCTCCACTGCCCCAATATTTATTTAGTCATTGAGTTTATCTTTCCTGAGCCAATGAGAATCTGGGTATGAGAGAGAAGAAAGGAAGAGCAGGTAAGAATGGGCTAGAATTCTCAATAAGTAAGGCTAGTCTCATTTAAAAAACAACCAACCAACCAAATTCAGGAACATGAACAGAACAGTGGTAACTCTATGCTGGGAAAACTGACTACAAAATCTATAAAGAGAGACTAGTTTCTTCTTTAGTGAGGAGTTCCAGTCTTTGAATTCAATTTGATTTAATCCCAAAAATCTACCTTCACTCCCTAATATGGGAGTTCGAGAGACACTGTCCTCCAAACTATGAAGTCAAGGTAATTCCCTCCTCAGCAAAGAGGAATGGACTTCAGGAAAAGAATGAGATATTGCCTTGCAGGGACAAGCAGTGACTCTTGGTCACTCAAGGAAACTACCCCCTTTCAGCTGAATCAGTCCAAGAGTGAGAATTATTGACAAGAAGACTCTAATCAACAGGAAAATGTCTCCTGTTACATTTGTAAGAAAACTTTTATTGCTAAAAGTTTTATGTGAGTAAAAATGCTTTTTAAATTTAGACTATTTTGGCCAAAAGAGACCTCAGAGACCAGCTGGTACCATTTGAAATAGAACTATTAGAACTTCTATAATGAAAGGGTTGGAATAGATTTCTTTTCACCTCTAAATCATATAATTTGAATAAATCTTGCTATCCATCACAATATCTTACATTCAAACATTCTGAAAATCTAAGCAAAATTATGGTTAAAAATAACCAGAATTGAAACTTGGCTATGAAATTTTCCCAAAGCATATTAGACCACATTTTTTGGCTATGGTACATATTTATAGCATGACCCTTACGGTTAATAGCAGGCAGAATAAGGTAAATAGTTATTCATTATAGATTTTGAGGGGAAGGAGAAGTCATTTGTCTTCTGTGATTCGTCTCTCCTCTACACCAAGGAGCTCCATTTTTCCTATATGAATTTTCCTCTTTTCTTTCTTCCCTACAGAACATATTTTTATTTTGCTTGATATTATTAATATTCCCGGTATGAAGAAATCTTGTTTAGACTAGATGGTATTTGGAACTTGTATGCTCCAGACGCCCAGGAAGCACAGTTTCCTTAGCAAAGCTGCACAGTACATTGTGTGGTATTGAGGGAAAGTGCCAGAGATACTGAAGTTCAAATTGAAACTTAGGTCTTGAACATAATGGATGACTTTCAACTAGTTCCTAAATTTACTGGGTGCCTTGATTTTTCTCCTTTGTACATTAAAAAAAAAAAAAAATCTAGTATATAACACCTTTAAACACTTGTTATTTTATTGAAAGCAGTAACCAACGAACTAGAAAAGTATTAGAAATTATTAACCATATATTTCTCAGATTAATTTCTCCTAGAAAATTTAGAATTTTTAGAGAAATATCCACTTCCATCCTCTTCCCTCCCCCCCTCAAAAAAACCCACCAAGTCCTAAAACAATAGTCTATTTTTTCTTATTCCTTTGTGGAATTTATGTAGAATTACTTAAGAACCCTAGGTTAGTACTTTGCAGTCACCTTCCTATACAAAACACAGTCTTGGAGGCATCTTGAGACAGAACTTTTTAAGACATCGATCAAAGAATTCCTAAAAGTTAGATAGTAGATGGGATGAGGAACGGGTATCCCATAGACCAATTTTTCTTCCCAGTGATTTGGACTATAGGCCTAAACAGGATTATGGTTTGTTTTAGACTATAATTACTATTTTTCTCTGTTCTATCAACCTCTGGGAGACTCATCTAAGAATGAGCTCAAGAGAGTTGTCACAGAGAAAAGATTTTACTAGGTCAAGCCAGGCCACTGATTACCCACATGCTTTGGGGGGGGGTTGGGGAGGATTACTTCAACTTTAATTTTTCATCTATAAATTATGGATAAAAATATCTGCCCAACCTATGGCCCTGATTTGTCCTGAGGTTTAAATGTGACAATATAAAAGAATTTGTAACTCTCAATGAACATCACTTATGCTTTTAGTGTTCTTTAGTACTCTCGAAGATGTTGAGTTGCAAAGAAGGTATTAATCTGCATGGATGGAGGGATTTCTTACCCTGAAAACTCCCTATACCAGTGAGGAGTTTGGTTATACCATTCTCTGTTTCTTCCAAATTCTACAGGAGTCCATCAGGAATCAACCTACTGATAAGTATTCACTTTGAAGATTTCCCCACATTTTCTAGAAATACCATGTAATACATATTACAGTAAGTCAATCTTTAGCATCAAGTAATCAACAGTAAACCAAAGAACTTTATAAAAGGATTCAGTGTACTTGTATGCATACGTTGAAAATCTCTGAAGAAGAATTGAACTTTTGTGTAACCCCCATGTCTTCATCTCTAAAATAAGGGTATTGGATTATAAATAATTCTTAACCTTTTTTGTGTCATGGAGTCTAAAAAACTATGGACCTTTTCTCAGAATGTTTTTAAAAGAATTTTATAAAATATATAATATTATAAAGAAAGCCAATAGTCAAAATATAACTATGAAAATTTTTTTAAAAAATAAATTCACACACCACAGCTTAAGTAACTCTCAGGCCTAGTGATGTCATGGCATCTTCCAGCTCCAACATTCTTGGTTATTTGAGAATTAGGGAGGAAAAAAAAATTGAAATACTGAATTCAGTGTATATATATATATATATATATATATATATATTTATTTATTATAATGCAGAACAGATGTATAGGCAGACAGAGGAAGAAGGATATATATATCCTTCTTCCTTTTGGCCTTTCAGACCTTTACAAGCATTCATCATTTGTGTTGACTGGATACTGGGGAGTAAAGTTGTTCCCTTGCTGCTGGCTAGCTCCTATTTTATGATATACATAATGCAATATACAGATCACTAAAATATAAGTATTGAATAATGAAAGCTCACTTCCTTGTAACTTCATGCCAAGAAAGCCAGGCATGTGTGAAAATATACTTAAAGACTTCTGAGGGCATACATTCAGGCTCCAGCTTCACTCTCCAGGTACCTAGATTCATCAGAGGT
Organism: Sarcophilus harrisii; assembly: GCF_902635505.1. Lineage (NCBI taxonomy): Eukaryota > Metazoa > Chordata > Mammalia > Dasyuromorphia > Dasyuridae > Sarcophilus > Sarcophilus harrisii. The sequence goes on along the minus strand of NC_045426.1, from coordinate 64,746,867 downwards.
CATTTAAATATTTAAAAGGGGGAAAAAATAAGCAGGCAGCACTATTTATTGCTTCCCCATATGAGTTCTGAATTGTTTTTCTCTAGAAAACCAAAATGAGAGTGGGTTGGTTCTCTCAGGATTTAGGGATTTAAAAGGCATCTCTCCTTTTTGTGCCAAAATTTCCTTAGATCCTATCTTTGCCATATGTTAGATTGCAGTAAATTTTATTTCAGGGTCTGATGTTTTCCTTTCAGTTAAATCACATAATCATCCAGTAGATTTTTTTTCATCCACTTTACTGATCTGGTGATTGACTAAGTGACTTTCCAGGAGAAAGAGTGAACTTGCTTTAAAAATCTAGTGAATGGTTTAGTATTCAAACCAAAAAGCATCTATTAAACTCCCATTATACTCAAGGCAATGTACCAAGTACTGAGGGGATATAGAGACAAAAAGAAGTACTCATTGCTTTCTAAGAGGTTTAGGTGAGGAAAGGGTTTACAGAAATACAAAACAGCCTAGGCAGAGGCGTAAGGATTAGAGATGTTCAGGAAAGAACAATTATGCTTGTCTGGAATGGAGAGTTCATAAAGGAGACTAATGCGAAATAAAACTGGACAAGGAATTTGTATTTGATCCTGAAATCATAAGAACTCATGTAAATGTATTTTGTGTGACTTCACATGTATTATGGTTTTCTTGTTGTTTGTTTTCTCAATGGGTAGAGAAGGCGCTAGAGAGAGGGAGAAAATTAGGAAGTAAAAAAGAAATGAGTGTGAAAATTATAGGGAAATGCAGAAGCTTTTCAAGTTGGGGAGTCATGTAGTTTCTACTGTTTTTTTTTTTTTGGGGGGGGGAGGTGTACAAAACAAATAGGGGTTAAGTAACTTGGCCAGGATCATATAGTTAGTAAGTGTTAGGAGTCTTGTCTTAATACCAGGGCTAGTGCTCTTTCTACTGTTCCTTCTAGCTGCCCCTACAATGTGTTTTAGGAAAATTGCTACCTAGAGGATGGATGAACTAGAGAAGAGAGATATTAGGAGCAAGCCTATCAATTAGGGAAATAGTTTAGGGAAAAGGTTGTTAGAAGCCTGAAGTAGGCTACTCATTGATTGGCTAAGTAGAATGAAAGGGACATAAGTGAAATATGCTGAGACACTGAAATAGCAAGCAAAAGGCCTTGACTCAGATTCTAATCCTGACAATTACTAATTGGCTGATCTCAGGGGGTGAATAATATATGTTTTTTTCAAACCTACTTCACAATTTTGTTACGAAAGTATTTTTTAAGTCTTATAGTATTTTATCATTCATATTTATAATTAGCAATTCTTATCATTTTATTGAATAATTCAAATATCATTAGTTCAATAATTCAAGGATCCGTGCTTTCTTCAGGGAAGAATTTCATTTCATTGATCACAAATTTTCAAGACGTTCTTATGTGGCTTTGGTAGATGATTGGATTCCATTCTCTACCACATTTTCATGCTCCTTTTCAGGGCATGTATTGTAGTTAAGAATACAGAAATCAAAGACCTTAGAGATCAAGTTCCATCTCCTCATTTATGGAAAATAAAATTAAATGACCTGACTCAAGGTCATTTAGTTATTCATTCATTCAACACAAATTAAGGTTCTACTATATACAAGACACTGTATTAAACCTTGATGATACAAAGACAGAAACAAGCAGCCACTATCCTCAAGGTGCTTACTTTGGGGGTGGTGGGTAGGTCATAGGGAAAGGGTGAGAAAAAGTTGGGCAACATATTCTCTTGAAAAGCAAGTACAGAACCCACATCCTTTGCCTCCAAATTCCATATTCTTTCCAGCACACCTCATGTAAACCCGCTTACTTACATTAACATTTATGGTGAGTTGTACATATATTCTAAGATGCTAGATTTTTTAAATCTATCTAATCCATACCAACAGAGTGGAGAGGAGGGGGATGAAAGAGAGGGGGTACTATTTATATTGGAAAAGTAGCAGCTAATTTGTACAAGAGAGATCCTTGGAAGTATAATCTGGAGAAGGCATCAAGAAATTCAGGGACTTCAATGTTCTCATTTATATGCTGTCCTCAGGAGAAACCAGTAGCTGTGGTTGGTGTTTGGATCCTTACCTTCCAGGGCATGTTCCATGTCATTTAAAGAGACATTAATTGGCTTGAATTGGCAAGGAAATTTTAATATGCTCCAAAATATTTTGTATGTGAACCACAACTTTTCTATAGGTACTATTTACAGATTTAGTTACAAATCTAAAATCATGTGTGTACAACTATGTGTTTTGTGTGTGTGTGATTGCAATAGGGAAACAGATGAATTGAAGCTTTTAAAGACATGTTTTCTAAGAGCAAAAAGAAAAAAGCAATGAAGGTAAATATTAATATTTTAAGCGCTGTGTGAGGGCCACAGTAGAACGAAACCACATGCTTTCAAAATGGGACAAACAATAATAACAAAACCAAGTTGCTGTTGCCCTTTCTGAATGAATGGCACTGGCATTTCCAAAAGGAGTTTGCTTTTGAAGGACTTCTCTTTTCACTGAGTGGCTAAGGGGGGTGAAGAAGGTCAAGGATAAGTGGAATGTGGGAAGTTTGGTGTTGCTAAATCAAACCTTTGGGTTTGCTCTGGATGATTTCCCAGTCTCTGAAAGCAGTCAGGGAACTGGACACTGGACCTGAGAACTTTAAGACATCTACTTTTTATCTTATTGCTATTCCTTGTAAATGACCCATATACATATTTTGCCCATTTATGTGACCTCATGCACAAACATGATCCAAAAGATTCTTGATGGTTCGCTCTGTTCAGAGTAGGCTGGCAATGAAATAACTTGTAGGTAGGCATTCACCATGCTGCCTGAGGCTCTAAACCTGCCACATTCTTTTCTGACTTGACCAGTTCAGTGACATGATTCAAGGGTGGAATTAAAGTAGGGAAGAGCAAAGTGACCCAACCCATAAGTTTAGATGCTCTCTAGCAGGCCAGAAGAATCATAGAATGAAAAAATGAAATAGACCTTCCCTAACCACTAGCACAGTCCCAGCTTTTAAGAGAGGAAGTATATTGTGAATACTCAGTGATAATTAATAATAAATAAAGAAGGGGAATAACATGATAGAAGGGTCCAAATCCCTGATTTCTCTATTCTAAAACTTAACTCTCCAATTTTAATAGAAGATACCTCCAAAATTGAATGAGCCTTTTGAAGATTTCAAGTGCCTAACTGCTTACTTTTTATCTTGAGAGAATTATAGCTTTTTTTTTTTTTGGGGGGGGGGGGAGTGGAGGTGGCTGCGTGTATGTGACTAGATCTTGAATTCATGGGTACAGAGAATTCCTAATGAAGAAAACAATTCAGACTGCATATATAGGTAAACAGCTCTGCAACTCAGCTCCTGTACTAGGTATTGGTGATATGAAGATAAAATTAAAAATAATCCTGTAGCTAGAGCTATGGAAAAGCAATTTATAATAACATGTTGTCCAGAGCACTGATTAAATCTGCTATGAGACACTAGGCAATTTACTTAATCTGTTTCTTCATCTGTAAGGTAAGGGGTTTGGATTAGATGATCCCCAATGTTTCTTTTGGTTTTAATGCCCTTGATACACTGTAAGAAAAAAGAAAAAGCTAATGAAATAATTGGAACTGAAAAGGATATAATCAGAGAACTCATATGCTATGTGGTAAAAATGATTATTTGGATAACTTGATTTTCTACAAGATATTATAGCAGGGTCATTCATTTAAACAAAGCCTTCTCAGTGAAATATGACTTTAAATAAATAGGTATTCTAACATCCCAACATGTAACACTTTCAAGAAAAAACATAGCTTCAGAAAAGAACAATCTCAGTAAATTTAGTCTGGGCCTTGTGTTTCACAGATTACATTTTTCAAAAGCAAACACAGCTGCTGTGCTCCTACGTGATGTGATTTTTTTTGGGGGGTAGGGAATTCAGTTTCAATACCATAAATAATTTAATATTTTGTTTTCATTTTATAAGGTGATAGTCATTAGAACCATTGGAATAACAAAATAGGTAATTTCTTTGGGCATAGGGAAGGGTATTTTTTTTTAATTGGTGATAGTTAAAATATCAGTCATTTGCTTGGTGACCCATACCCTGATAACCAGGAGGTGTATCAGTTCATCAGACCATGCATGAATGGGTAATTTCTTGATACATCTCTGTGGTAGCTCTCATAGCTTTTTCCTAATTTAGACATGAACACAATTGGATATATGTTCCTATATATCTTTTCCAATGCATGGATTTTTGGTTTGATTATTCAGAGTTCCCAAAAGCTCAAACTCTTAGGAATTCTGAATTCTATCTCTGTTCTCTCAGAAGTTTTAATTTGAGAGGATGTGTGAAATCACCAAGGGAAGGCACAAAACAAAGACCTACTTTTCTCCTCCATCCTTCCAATTCTGCTTTTTTCTTGCTGAAGCTACTATGACCACAGTTATGCAATATTGAATGATGCTCTGTGAATTTGGAGCTGGGTCAAATGTTTGAATTTTCATAGTGCAGGTTGGGGGGGAATAAAATTTCTCAGCGCCATTTAATTGGGGTTTTGCATCATTAAGGTCTTCCTTCAGAAGCAATTATTTATCTATCTATCTATAGATTAATATTTATTTGTTTATTTTTGCCAAGTCCTGTGTGGGGATCTTGAAGATTATAAAAGTGACTCCAGGCACACTGGATAGAAGTGGATACGGTAAGGTATGGGCTTTCAGTGGAGCTGGGCAGTGGTGATCTGGGATGGAGAATTGAGCCCAGCTTGGGAGTCTGTATGCTTGAATCCTCAAAAACCACATTCTGCAGGTCTTTTTATTTGTTTATTTATCTCCTTATTTATTTTTTTTAATTCATTCATTCATTCATTTTATCTCCAGTTTGTTCAAAATTCACATTTTGCCTGAAAAGTAATTGTAAATGTGAAACGTAGAGGAAAAATTGCAGAATCAATGGGAGGGAGAAACTAGGTGCTTCTCCTACCTTCTCCTAGTTTTATGTAAGTTTCTTCTCTCCTGGAATGAAGCCTAGATTTTGATGTAAATTCATTTCCCCCGCCCCTTTAGAAAAAGAGGAGGAAAAGGAGAAATTCCTGATTCGTTTCATACCCCTTCAGGTAGGCTGAAAAGGTGTCTGAGGCTGTAACAAGGCCACGCCCCTTTCTCCCGCCCTCCTCCTCACGGACCCGGTTCCCCTTCTCTCTGCACAGAAGCGGCTAAGCTGCCTGGGAGCGGTGCTCAGTTTTTTTTGCTCTGCTTTTAAAACACTTCCCAGGACTGAGCTGGCTGCGAAGCCGGTGGAATGTGTGGCAGCACGGCCAGGGAATGTGGAGGCAGCAGCTGGTTGCTGAGGCGGAAAGATGTGGGAAATGTGTGTATGGCTTAGGGAACTGCGTGAGAAACTAAATCGAGGACTTATATTCTACGGAACGGGATATGCATGATCTTTTGAACGCCAGGCAGGTCGTTATTTGCCAGTTTTTAAGCAGACCTTCCTCTATCAATATAGATGGGCACTTCTGCAAATTAAAGGCTTGGATAGTTGCTTGAGATCACTGAGAGCTGAGTCACACGGCAGTACGTATCAGAGGCAACAATTCTGCTTACTACAAGATTTAACTCTTGGATAACCACTACAGGCAGTCTCGTTGATTTTTTGAGATGGGATGAGTGGGGATGGGGGAAGGTGGAGTAAAGAGAGAGCGAACTATATTTAATATTGCTTAATATTCACTATAGTGAATTGATACCTGTAAATGAAAGGATCTTGTTTCGCTTTCTGGAAAATTCAGGGATGGCTAAGGTGGAGTAGCTAAAGAAGGTGGGGAAAATATAGAGCTTTTGAGAAATATGTATTGCTGTTATGATTTCCTTCCTCGACTTTCTTAGTGGATGGACCAGGGGACAGTTAGGAGAAAGTTAAATTATTATATGCTAAATGTTGAGAATACAAAAAGAAACAAAACTAGTCCCTGCCCTCAAGGAAATTACAATTTAATGGGGAAGGCAAGATGCAAACGCTCTACTCGATAAATAGGACATGATTAACAAAAGGAAGGTATTAGAATCGATAGGGATTGAGAAATGGCATTTTCTTCTGGTCTTGAAACCAGAGAAGTCAGTAGGTGAAGCTGAAGACGGAGGGCATTTCAGGCTGGGAGGACAGCCAAAAGAAAAAAAGTGACCAGCACTGGGAAATAGAGTGTCTCGTTTGTGGAAAGTACAGGGAGCCAGTTTCACTGGTGGATAGCAAGATTTAAGAAGACTGGACAGGTAGGAGAGTGGCTAGATAGATTGTGGAAGATTTTGTGTGCCACAGCATTTTGCATTTGATCCTGGAGGTAAGAGAGAGAAATAAATATACCTTTTGTAGGTGAGACTGAGAAAAGTTGTTAGCAGATGATAAAAAGCCATCTTCAAAGGCTTTTGATGTCAACTTTCCCTGAAGCCCCAAAGCAATGGAAGGGTGTATATTCCCCAAGAAACATTTTGCCTCTAAGGAAAAAAAGCATTTTTACTAAAGTTTGGTCAGTAAACCAACAACTGTAATTGTTAATGGTGGAATATTAATGAGAAAATCGGCAAATTACATACTGAAATGTTTAATTTATTTGCTTCTTAGGGTCATTTACTTTAATCTTTAATGATTATGTTTAGAGTAGAATTCTACTTTTGTCTAGAGAGACTTACATGAATTGATGCTAAGTGAAGTGAGTAGGACCAAGAGAAAATTGTACACAGCAAGAACAAGATTATGTGATGATAAATTCTGATGGACGTGGCTCTTTTCAACAATGAAGTGATTCAGTTCCAATAGACTTGTGATGGAGAGAGCCATCTGCATTCAGAAAGAGACCTGTGGGGACTGAATGTGGACCCTACATAGTATTTTCACTTTTTTTGGTTGTTATTGTTTGCTTGCTTTTCATTTTTCTTTCTTTTTTTCCTTTTTTGATCTGATTTTTTATTGTTCAGTATGATAATTGTGGAAATATATTTAGAAGAATTGCACATGTTTACCAATATGAATTGCTTGCTGTATCTTTGCATTTTTTTTGCATGATTTTGAAATTTTAGAAGAATTCTACTTTTGAAGTCATAACCAAGTGGAATAATAAAAAAATACAACTCTCAGTTTCAGTTAACCATGACTATAGAGAGCCTGTTAATTAAATGGTAGGATGGTCCCTCTGAACAAAAAGACTCTTAAGGTCTAATTTATATAAATCAAACTGATAATGTGATGATAAATGTCATTGTCTTGTGCATGGGTTGAAGAATCGGCCATGTTAGTATGACTTCATACAGTGGTTGATGATCTATTTATATCCACCCCCACCCTCTACCCCAAACCACAGAACACCTATCTGGAACAATAGTTGGAAAGATCCAGTACCTGAGAAGTGACATTTAAAAAGCAGTGTGCAATTGTCTAAAACATCCATTTTTTTTTCCCACCATAAGTGTGCCATACATGTTGAAGTGTTTGATCTTTAAATTATTAATTTTTATTAATATTAGTATTTGTAAATGCTGAATAATCATCATCCACCATTTATCATTAACATTTAAGAATATAATATTGTTGTTTGTCCCTCATCTTTGAAGAGGACCGTGACATCAGGGAGGTGAAGACATGCAAAAGAATTGAATTTAAGTGAGGGAAAACTGCAGTCACGAGCCTCACCTTTTTCTCCAGAGCCATCTGAGTCCAGTGGCAAGATACAAATCAGCAAACCTAGAGATGACCCTGTGTACAGTGGTAAACCTTGGCTTATTTAAGCTAAGGTACATCAGGCTTTTGGCCACCCAAACAGAGTAACACATTAAGCTAGATAGAAAAGACAGCATTATTTCTTATTCCTCCTTTTTAACAACATTTCTACTTGGAAATGTTGGAAAGTACTTGGTATTTGTGAGTATATACATATGTGTGCAGGCAGTAAGTTTCAGAACTGAAATCAAATCTAAATACTCTCATTCTAAAGCTTAGAAGGACCTGAGTTCTAATTTTGTCTCTGTTACTGTACCTACATGTGTCTCACTTGTAAATGGGAATTAGCTAGCAAACTGGCTCAGGAAAACCTGAGTGGAAATCCAAACCTTGACACTCATTAACGTCATTTCACTTCTGTCTGCCCCAGTTTCCTCAGCTATAAAATGGGAACAATAATAGCACCTATCTCCCAGGGTTGTTTTAAGGATCAAATGAAAGAAAATTTGTAAAGTTCTAAGCACAATACCGGGCACATTTAGCTAGAGTGATACTCCTTAACTGTATTATGTCATACTTGAGGCCTTCTCAACTTGTGAAGACAATTCACCAGAGGTAGTTTTGCCCTGACAAAGGGCCAAGGTCATATCCTCAAGTCACCTCCAAGGCAGAATGAGGTACTGTAGTTAGATTTCAGAGGTAATATTCTCACCTGCTAATTTTCTCCTGATACTGAATGTGGGTGTGTGGCTCCTTGACACAGAGGAATCTTGAGCATCTAATTGTCAGTTCCCCCTTCTTATACTCCTTATCTAGTTGAAGTCCTACAGAGACATTTGTGAGGGCTCAGAAAGCACATAGCTAATTTCAGGGTAATTTTGAAGTCAACTGCCAGGCATGCACCCGTGCAAATGAAATGCCTTGTATATTATTTGGATAAAGTAATAGTTCATTATAATACAAATTATAGAGGAACACCTATGGGCAGGTGACACTTACAGTAAAGGCAAATGGTTCTATTGTGCTCTGGGCTTTCCCTTTGATTACTGAATGAATTGACACTAAAAAACAAATCATACACCAGTAAAGAAAAGTCTCCTCCAGCCTCTCAAATTTTAACTACCAGCTCCCTTTCTTAAATGTTGACATATTCTTTTTGCTTCAAAAGGCTTTCTTGGCAATTTAAATTTCATTCTTCTCATTCTTACTTCCCCACTTCCCATTTTTGTGTACTAAAAACACTAGAATCCTGACATTTTCCCTTTTCATTTTTTTTTTCTTCCCATTTAGTGTCCTTTTTCTTCTTTTCTATTTATTGTTAAAGGATTTGGGACTAGGGAATTGTTTGGGAATATGTAGGTTAGAAGATAATTTAGCATTTACTCAGTAACTGGTTAGGAAAATCTACATTTTTAAAGCAGCATATAACAATGGTAACTATATTTTGGAAATTTAGAATAGCAAAGCTTTGCATAGAATAATATGTTCCAGCTAGAGGAGACCTCAGAGATATTGGTTTTTATCTCTAGTAGAGTAGAAAAGTCATCCAGCCCCATTTCATCATTCTACCTACAAAGAAACTGAAGAAATTAGTCTGTTATTCCATTACTTCAATTCTTCTATATCTCTATGCCCACTTAAGTAATGAGTGGATTCAAATGGAGAAACATTTGGTCGGTACCACACCAGCACGATACCACAAACAGTTACCAGTTGCACTTATCACAGCTGCCTTCTCCATTTGTCTCTGACCTACCACTAACACCCTATCTTCTATCTATAGAAACCCAGACACTACTAGCAAAATAGTAAGTGCATTCAAGTAGAACACCCTGAAGGGTATCCCTAATTTTGTAAGAAGAAGAAAGAAACTTGAAATAAAATTCAATGAAATATAATTTCGTAAAAATATAAAAATACTAGATACTCAGAAGAAGAATTAATATTTGTTTGGGCTCAGGATTAAAAGAAATATTAGAGTGACTCCATCCACTGGTTGGGGGAGATTCTTAATTCAGAAGTCATATTTCAAGGTCAGATCACGAGTCAATGGGACCAATTAAGTTGGCTCCACAAGAACAAATCAACCTTGCAAAATCTTCATTGTGGAAATAGGATAGTTTTCTAAATCTATAATCTTGGAATCACTGATTTCTATGTCCATATGGAATTTTGAGTCCTAATATGTACAAAAGGGAAAACCTTAGAGAACATCTGGGCTCAAGTCATTTCTTTGACATACAGTAGATATGTAACATAGACAAATTACTTAAACCCCTTAGTGCCCTGGTCAGCTTTATTTTCAGTAAAGTTTCTGTTCTGTATTAGTGGAGAGAATTTTCACACAAAAAATTCTCTATACCAATAAAATTATCTGACCCGATTCCTTTCCTTACCCTACTCATACAGTCAGTGAACTTGGTCAAAAGTATTGAAACATAATTTTAATTATTTTTGTAAAACTCCATTTATAGATTCCCAAACTATTGTTAGTGTTCATTTTACTGTATATAGTTGGGACAATAACATTTTATCTTACTCAATCTTCTTCTTGGAAGGATGAGATAACTTATTGAGGTTAAGTGAAATAATTTGCACTGACTTAGTCAGCCCATGTTTAGTATATTGTGTTCAGTTTGGGATACCATAGATTACAAAGAGTATAAGTGGGGAATGTCAGAGGAGGCCACCAGTAGAGCAAAATGTGCTGAGCATATGAAAATCAACTGAAGGAAATGGTGATATTTGATCTACAGAAAATATCACCAGAGCTGTTTTCAAGTAGTTATGGGGCTATTCATATATGTGAATATGTGTGTGTGTATATATTCATATATGTATACATGAATGTATGTCCAAGTATACAAAACAGTTTATGGCTGCTTTGAGGCTGTGAGTTGTCATTGAAACTCTTGAAACAAAAGCTAGAAAACCTTGTTAGATATATTATTATGGAAATTTGGGAAGGAAGGAATAATTATTGAAGTGTTCCTTCCAACCACAATATTCCATGTGATAGAGATATTCTTTGAAATTCATTTGAATTAATTAATGCATAGGGTATTTCTGCTGAAATGGGGTTAATAGTATTGACTGGATTTATAATTTTACTCATATGCAAAATAATGTTTTGATGTCTTTGTTCATCTCCATTGTCTTTACATCATTTAAGCCAACCTTATAATTGTGAACATTTGATAGAAATGGAGTATAATAATGTATATCATATGTGCACCAATAATAATTATAGTTATTCTGTGCAAAGAACTTCCCTTTAACTGAAATTTGGTTTCCTAAATTCTATTCTAGGATGGTGTATTCTATAAAGTATGGCAAATAATGTAATAATTTAAGTAAGAAAATTTTAATAATTGATAAATTTAATTTATTATTTTAAATAATAATTATTATTTTATTTAATACTTTAAGTAAGAAATATCAACATTGCATTTCAAAGATTCTGGATGGTTCACTTTCTTTTAACATGTCATTGGGAATAGAAAGGAAAATGGTAGTAGTAGAAAGAATGCCCAGTTTAGACTCCAGCCAAGTCAAATCAGTGAATTTTTAATCATAGTCAAATATATTACTTTTGTGCAGAGAAAAAGCAGGCAATGTTTCAACTTTCACATTCTTACAGGGAAGTTTTTTTGTGTGGTTTTTTTTTTTTTTTTTTTTTTTTTTTTTAACAACAAAGGGGCTATCAGAAGTGGAGGAAAGGTATGGTGCTTGTTAAGGAAGTGATATAAGGTCAGACTATGATAAATGGGCTTTTCACCCAGTGTTAAATATGACATGAACTGAAAGAACTGTGAGACATATTATCCTATGAGCCTGGGATAATGTCTACTTATGGAACCTTACTAATGCAAAGGGAAGTTGTGTGGGCTGTTTAAGGAACTCGTGCCAGGGAAAAATCATGGTGATGTAATGCTTTGGGATAGGAGTAGAACCATAGATTAGCCTCTAGATATCTTTCTCTACTGTCTCCCCCAGCACATATGTATAACCTTTAAGCCCCTAAGGGTGTTCTCCTCATAAGTAATCATCTGCTAGATAATATGGCAACAGAAATCTGGATTCTTAAATTTTGAAAGTAACAGATGTATTTTTAAAACAGAGTTGAATCCTGTCCTCTGTCCAAAAGGGGGGAAAAAAAAAAAAAAATATATATATATATATATATAGAATAAGAAAATATTTATTGCTGCTCACATTAATAAGAAACTGTGTGGGTGTAGTGTGAGTGGTGTGTGTGTGTGTGTGTGTGTGTGTGTGTGTGTGTTTAAATAGCAGTTTTCATGTGACTTAAATGGGTGTCTACTTAGCTGTGGCTACTGTAGATTGTTGGATTTAGAATTCTAAAATTATATAACTAAAAGACGATAGACAAATAATTTCCTCTCCCTGGACCTCTGTTTCCCCTGCTGCTAAATGAGATTGGAGAACAGAGAGATAGGTTGTTTCTTGGACTTGGATTTGTTGTTGTTGTTGTTTTGCATGTTTAGTCAATTTTATTTACAAATTGGTATTTTCCTTTTTTAAAAAAAAATCACTTTTGAGATATTTGAAATAATAATCAGACCTGTTTGTTCCCTTTTAAAAAAAAAGTATTTTAAATACTTTAAAATTTTAAATATTGCAAAAATATCTTTTAAAAATATTCATTTAATTTTCAATTAATTCATTTTATTAAAATTCTCTTTCTTGCTACCCTTCATCCCCCCCCCCCCCATTGAAAAAGCAAACAATATGATATGAATTATACAGGTGAAGTCATGTAAAAAACTACTTCTACATATAGACACTTCTCCCCACTTCGGGCCTCCCCCCCACCCCACCCCCCCAAAAAAAAACAAAAGCAAGAAAAGTAAGGTGGTAAACTCTGCTTCAATCTGCACTCATCAATTCTCTTGGGAGGTGGATAACATTTTTTTGTCTTGAGTCCTTTGTAATCAGTTATAGATCATTGCATTAATCTTTCATAGTTGATCCTTGTTACTATGTACAATGTTCTTTTGGTTATGCTACATTTTGAATCGGTTTACATAAATCTTTGCAGGTTTTTTTTTTTTTTTTTAATACCATCCTGTTTACTATATTTTATTATTGTGGTATATGTGGCAATAGTATTCTATCACAATCACATACTACAATGCTTTGTTTAGTCATTCCCCAATTGATGGGTATCCCCTGTATTTCTAATTCCTAACCACTATAAAAAAAGAGCTGCTATAAAGATTTTTGTACATATAAGTCTTTTCCTGCTCCCTTTTTTGGATCTCTTTGGGATACAGATTTTGTGGTATTGCTGGGTCAAAAGATATGCACAATTTTATAACCCTTTGATCATAATTCCAAATTGGTCTCCAAAGTGATTGGACCAGTTCACAACTCCACCAAAAGTGCATTCGTGTCCCAATTTTTACTTTACAATTAGTCAGTCTGATAGGTGTGAGATGTTAGTTGATTCTCCAGGGCTAAGTATATGCCATCCCATCATCTGCAAAGAGTGATAGTTTTGTTTCTTCATTGCATATTAGATGTCATAATTTTCAAGATCCCATTCAGCCTTTTTCTTACAAAGTTTTAGTCAAATGACTATTTTAAAGCTAAAGAAACTGAGAGTCAGAGAAGTAAAATAATTTTGCCAAAGGTTAAACAAATTTAGAGGAAATTCTGGTCCAGCAAGTATTTATAAAGTACCTACTATGTGCCAGGAACTCTGCTACAGAGACAAAGAAAACAAAATGAAAATAGGGAAAAAAAAAACAGATTTTGCTCTGGAAGTATTTACATTCTAGTTGGAGGTGAGGGACAGGTCAAACTAGGGAAATTAACAGCATACACACAATAAGTTGAGGGGAAAGTGGAGGGAGATTCAAGAAAGGCTCAGAGTAGAAGGTGACATATGAATTGAAATTTGGAGGAAACTATAGAGATTCTCAAGAAGTTGAGGAGGAAGGAATTTAGAACAAATGAAACAAAGGGGGAACAATATGCAATAAATTCTAAATAATAAATTGAAGCTAGATTAAAGGCCAAGTTAAAGGATTTATCTTTTTGAATTTTCTGCTTATAGAAAATAGGTATACACTGAAGATTCTAGATAAAGAGAGTTACATGGTCAAATTTATGACTTGTCATCAAAGATCAACGATGTTAATCTCCTAAGGATTTGAGGGAGAAATTAAGTTATATTTTCACATTCTGAATGACTAATCCTAAGAACTTGCTATTACTTAGTTTTGAAAGGATACCATTAAATAATTTTAAAATTGTAAAATTGAGAGCCACAGTCCCAGCTGTCCTTGTGCAAACCATGTCCCTCCAAGGGGAAAGGGGGATGACAACATTAGGGTGGGGAGAGTAAGTCCAATGTCAAAGTCTTGTGGGGGATGGTGCAAGGGAAGAGAAATGGATCATTAAAAAAAAAAAAGAGTTTTATGATTCAATGCCAACTTCAAGCAGTCAGAACTTTTTCTTCAGTGGTGGCAATTGCCCCAAAGAAATTATAACATTATAACATACTCTTCTACTAATAAACCCTCCCAAGAAGCTACAAATTACTTAGAGCAGGCCAGGAAGTACCTTGCATAGCTCCTCTGCCAAGCTAAGGAGTTTTTCTTCATGGGTAGTCTGCATGAATGGCATGGTGGTATGGCAAGAATACAGTGAGCATGTTGGGGCTGCACTCACTTATGGATTGCACCCTCTTCTCCTTCCTTGACCAAGAAGAATCATTCTTTGTATTTGGAATTGCATCAAAAATAGAATTGTAGAATCACAAAAAATAGTAACTATTTTTATAACTCAACATTCTTGTAATCTGAAATGACACCATGAAATTATAGAATAAATGATTTTAGTGATCAGATACAACTCTTTACTTTACAGGTGGGGAAAATGAGGCCCAGGGGAAAAATGTTAATAGTACACATTCATCTAGTATTTTCACAATAGCCCTGAGGTTGGTATTATAGTGAATATTGTTCTACTTGACAGATAAGAAAATTAAGATATAGGGAAGTCACTCTAGGAGTCAGCCAGCATTGAAACCCAAGTCCTCTGTTTCCAAATTGCTTTTTCATGCATATTTGTTTCTCCAGCTCATTTTACAAATGAAGAAATTGAGTCATTTAACTTGTTTGCCTCAGTTTCTTTAATTGTCTTTTCCAGGGTCATACAGCTTGTGTCCGAGGCCAAAGCTGAAGTCAGAAATATGAGTCTTCCTGACTCTTGGACTGATACTCTTATCTACTGGGGCACCTAGAAGCCTGCATATTTATACAAAGGATTTATTCTTTCTTTCTTGATATTGATTAATGAAAAGAATATATGCAAATGTGTTCTGTAAATCATAGCATACATTGTCACATTATTATTAGCTCTACCCTTACTGAACATAAAATGCCTTGATTTTGTAGTTCCTTGATCTAGGTTATTCCTAAAGGTGAAAAGGTTCATTTTATTTTAGAATTAAATGAGAATTTCTATTGCTGTTTTTGAAATGTGTAGCTCTGAGAAATGCTGTTTATGTCATTTAGCTCAATGTTGTCAACTTTCAAATTCTGGTAGATGCTTCCAGTTTTATTGCAAGTGTTCTTTATACAAAATCATATACTGTTGGGATATGCAATCTCCAATAGGTGCAGATTGACAATAAGCAGTTGCCTTTCATAAAACATAAGTTATATTGCAGATTATGGCTAAACCATCTGTGGGAGGGGAAGTGCATCCACAACAATCGTCCAACACAGCAAGTGTGGGTGCGTGTAATGAAATGAAACATTGCACAAAATGTTGTGTTGGCTTAGGCAGAGTGAAATTTTCCATAACAAAACAGGAAAATTTGTCCTCAAGGGGGACTGACTGACAGGATGACATCTGGTGATAACATTTATTCCCTCAGAATTCATTTTGTAGAAGTGAGTTTCCATTGACGGATGAAGAGAAAAATGTACTAGGTATATCATGGAATCCAGCTGGATATCCTCTAGAGAATTCACACTTGGTCTATCATGGGAGGCAACTGTCTTGGCGATGTGTCCTGTGCAAGGGCCAAATCCATGAGGCTTTGATTGGGTTGGGTGCCTTCCATAGATTGCACAATAATATGATGCATCAGATTTATGTGTCATTCTACGTGCATAAAGTATCTTTGGGGAAAGCCTTGTTGAGTCACTGAAGATGGTCTATCTACTGTAGGACCGGCTAAGGACCTGGTCCTTTAGTGCAGATTTTAGGGTTTCATTAATGAAGAAAAATCATGTGTACCTCCTAAAAGTTCTAAAGGTATCCAAAAGATCATATTTTTCTTTTACATCACTCTCAACTAACAATAACTCCATCCCTCACCTTTCACATGTCCCAAGTTTCTAAATAAAGTTTTCTAAATTATATATTTGTGAATCTCTTTTATTTATATTATGAGGTAAGTGTAGAAATGTGATCTTTGATCGATGTGTTCATTTGCCATTGAATGGCCAAATAATAATTAGCAGAATTACTTAGAGCCATTCAAAACTAACTTTTTAGTTAAATTGTTTAGTTATTTCAAATGCTTTGAATGGGGATGTATAATTATGCAACTATCACTGTATTAAGCACAATAAACAAAAGAATTGAACTACACTGTGATATTTAGGAAAGAGGTTTTAAGAAACAATGCTTGAATGATTTTTGAAGAGCAAAAATCCAAATAAACAAAACACTTATAAATAAATAATACATTTTAAAAGTAATAAAGTTAATAAGAGCTTGGTAAAGCTATGTTGAACATTTTGCTTAGATCAATTTAAAACTCGTGTTCATTTTAAAAAAAAAAGGTCCATATAACAATAATTCTTTAATATTTTCTTGATATTCTTTTGGTATAATGGAAAATATTTTCATA
Organism: Sarcophilus harrisii; assembly: GCF_902635505.1. Classification (NCBI taxonomy): domain Eukaryota; kingdom Metazoa; phylum Chordata; class Mammalia; order Dasyuromorphia; family Dasyuridae; genus Sarcophilus; species Sarcophilus harrisii. The sequence goes on along the minus strand of NC_045426.1, from coordinate 64,730,235 downwards.
AGACCTAGATTCAAATTCTGACATCATTATTTATTAGATATGATCTTAAAGTGGCAGTGGAAAAAGCATTGTCTGAATTGAGAGGAACTGCTTTGACTTGTGCAAACCATGTAGACTTTAGTCCTCATTTTTCTCATCTGTAAAAGCAAAGGTTGACCTAGATGGTCTTTAGGGTCTCCTTCAGCTGTAGCATTGTATGACACATTCCATGGAAACTTCTTACAGCCAGTAATAAGCTACTTTTATGATTTTTTGGACACATTTTTTGGTTTCTTTTCTTCTCTCCTACCTAAACATTGTTTTTCAGTTTATCTCAATAGAACATGTGATGTTCTTTTGGCAAAGGAACACTCTATCACATGTATATAACCTAAGGGAATTTACTTGTGGCCTGTACAGGGCCCCCCTACCCCTCTTTCTGAGTAGAGCATCTGTGTAATATTCGGGTAGCTTAGAGAACCAGCAATGTGAGGGTGTTTTAAGTCTGGAATGTAGATAACAGACAAATAAGGCAATAGCAAAGTAGTTTTTCCTCAGGCAGTATTTCCAGTGCTGCTCCTTCAAATCCCAGAGAAGACAGGAAGTGCAGCAGCTTCAATAAAAATTATTTCACCACATGCTAACCCCTTGCATGTTACTTAGCTACAGCCTCATCTTCTCTTCCCATTTGTGATCCATTTCTGATAACTGTAAATTTCCTTCTTTCTAATAAAACAACCGGACAATCCTTCCTTAAAAGCCTATATTTTCACTTCCTTTTATCTAAATGTCTAATGGAACCATGAAAGGTCATTCACTGTTTATAAAGAAGGGATAATATATGTTTACAGTGCTTCTCTGCCCTAGCTAGTAAGAAGGAGAAAAGGGTTAGTTAGCCTGACTACTACTTGGATTTTGGAACCTTTAAGGATTTACAATTCCTAACTCCTCCTTCATAGTTTGCCCGTCAAGAGAATTTCACATTTGTTCAAGTAGATTCAGAATCATTTAAATTATCACATGGAGAGGACTGAACAAGTAGTTCCAACACCATCATTTTACATGACTGTTGTTCACATTAGTTAAGCATTGTTGGTGATGGAGTCTGGATCAAACCCTGATTGCAGAATAGTAGAATCTTAGAGTTAAAAAGCAGCTTAAAGATCTAATCTTTACCTGTGGCAGAAATCCCCTTTCTAGCATACTTGACAAATGTGGTCATTTAACTTTTGTCTCATAACTTTTAATACCTGGGTCATTACCTAGGGTTAGACCATTTAACCTTTGAGGAGTTTTCTGTTAGGAAGCTTGTAGTTCCTAATGAGGAAGTTTTTCCTTGTACTGAATCTTACTCAGGCACACTTAATAGTTGTATACAAATAATTTAACTTCTTTCAAATCGAATAAAATGGAGATAACAGATCTAATTTGCTAAATTGTTGTTAGGATCAAATAAGACAAATGATAAATGTGCTTTACATAGAGAACACCTTCATATTAAATAAACTGTCCTAAGAGAAATTGGGAAGGGAAGGAAAAAATGGGTAGGTGGGTAAATCTTTTAAGAGAAACTTTATCTAGTCCTGATTGCAACAGTGGCTTGCTATTCGGCAAATCCTGCAACTCTTCTGTGTCTCAGTTTCCCTCTTTTTCGAGATTCCAATCTCAGCTTTTTAGGTGATCTTGCCAAGTCACTCTCTGAGGTAGCTTCCTCATGAGTAAAATGAGAGGAGTCAGCCTAGATGGTTTCCTAGGTCTTTTTTAGGTCTAATGCTGTGATTCATTGATTCCTACCACACCTGGTCCTGAAGGTGCTGACATCACCTGCAGTTTCCTGCAGTTTCCTACAGTTTTAAGCTATTGCTAGACATGGCTAAATAATGGCAGGGGGAAATTCACAATATACATGCTCCTGTACCTCCTTGGCCCCTATGAGCAGCATAGCCACCATTACATGCAGATAATCGAGCTGATAATAATAGCTATCATTTACATAGAAATTTACTATTTGCCAAGGACTTTACACATAGCATTCTTTTTGAGCTTCCCAACAACCCTAACAAATGACTGTTATTATTCCCATTATGGAGATGAGGAAACTGATTCTGAGAGAGATTAAATTACTTGCCACAAATAATACAGCTATTAAATATGTCTAAGATAGAATTCAAACTCGGACCCCAAATTCAGGGTTCTAACCATTATACTACTTCAGACTAAGCAGTAACAGAGGATGACAGAGCTAATAAATGTCTGGAAATAGATCTTTCCTTCTCCAAGTTTAGTCACTATTCTACGAACTTCACCATTTTAGCTATAAAAGCCACCAAAATTTCTTTGCCAATACCAGATAGTTTTGATGATTATGGCATTATAATGTAGTCTGAGAACTGGTAGATGAGGGGAATTTTAAAAGAAAAATTCACTTGAGGAAAAATTGAATTTTTATAATAAACTTCATCATAAAGGGACTTGTGATTATACATGTATCTGGTGATGAGAGGTTGGCTCAAAGGTTGGCTCTGTTTCTCACTAGCTGTCCTCAGCCATCTCATCAGTAACAACAAAAAATAATATCTCACATTTTTATTGATTTACAATGTCTTTCATGTGTTCTTATTTGATCCTCACAACAGCCCCATGAGGCAAAGTGCTATTTTTATTTCCATTTTAAAGATGAGGATTCAGAGTATTTAGGTGAATTGTCCAGAATGTGACAGCTAATGTCTGGAACAGAACTGTCAATAAATCAATAAAACAAGACAGTTGAATTAAGATTCCTTCTGCCCCCGGATTTTTGATCCTTGAACCCATATTGATGTAGGTGGCTTGAGGTAACACACCCAAAAGACAGAAAATCTGGGCTCTAGTCTAGTCTTCATCTGTAAAACATGACCAATTGAATAAAGGATCTCTAAGGCATCTTCTTGTAATATCTTAATGACCTTTTATTCTATTCTCCAGCAATCAAAAATATTAAAAAAAAAAAATCATCTCCCTTTCCTTCATGTTCAGCCATTTTCCAATTCCTCTGCCTTTCACTATTTGTATTTGTAAAGATGACAGTTTATGAAAAGCTAATGTTTATTCTCTTATAACTGATAACTGAGTGACTCAGGGGATGTTATTCAGAATTTTCTTTGTCAGGGACATTGCTGACGTGAGACAGTTGCCTTCCACTTCCATTATTCCTCCAAAGCTCTTCCGAAATAAAAGCACCAAGATTATTTTGGATCTACAGATTTATTCTAATCAAATGACTATTTCCTGACTTTTTCCCCCTTGTCTATAAGTAATATATAACATGGGAGAAATAACTTCCTTCCATTTGAATCTGTGGCTACCTCCAAGAGACCTCCTACCTTTTCTACTATCAGTAGTAGCATCCTTCATCATCAGCCAATAGGGATGGTAGCTGAGTGGGGGATGGATCCAAGCAGAGACCACTGAGAGGGAATCCTTTTTCAATAAGGGTTGAGTTTCCTTTTAGCTCTGATCTGTAGGATCTTTTGAAAGAAGTTTCAAGCAAGTTTGCAGATTTGGACATGATTCTAAAAGCAATTATATTCCCTAGGATATTCTAGGAGGGGCAAAAAACTAGACTCAGTTTCATTGTCTATAAAGTGAGTGTGCTTTAAGCTTCCCCCCATAGCTCTAACATTTTGATTTTGAGATATTGGATTGGGGAGGGAGATGGCATGTATAACTTGTTGTTCAGTCATTTTTCACTTCTGTTCAATTCTTCATGACATCTATTGGGAGTTTTCTTGTCAAAGGTACTGGAGTGGTTTGCCATTTCCTTCTCCAAGTCATTTTTATATGGGAGGAAACTGACACAAGCAGGATTAAATGACTTGCCCAGCATCAGAGAACTACTCAGTGTTCTGAAGCCAGATTTAAATGTCTCCATCTCAAACTCAGACTCAGTGCTCTATCTATGAGGCAATCTAACTGCTTACATACCCTATTGCAAAGTCAAATTAAGTGGGTTAAAAGCAGTGTTCATAGTGTGGAGTAGTCCCTCTGCCTTCCCCTCAGGAAATGCTAAAGCAGTGAAAGTCTGTTTTGGGTTGAAGCTTCATTCATTGGCTGAATGATTTCGCATTCCTATTGCTAGAAGACTTCTGGGGTATCCTACAATTTCCTCCACCACAGGAGGTTCCCTTTAGCTATTAAATTCTGTTGGTCATCCCTTTCCCAATTCCCTCCACCTGCCCTGCCCCCATCATCCCTCCAGGCTGTTAATTACTATTTTTTCACATACAATTTAAATCCCTAACTCTCTTTTGCTCCAGCCTAGACAATATGTAGATTTTAAATTTGCATTTGAGATGATTTTCATTTGTTTCCTCCTCTAAAGGATTTAATAAGAATTAACTAGGGCTCTTAGGAGTGGAACATTTAGGGTTATAAATTTAAATTCCCTTTGGTATTGCATAGCAAGTGTTCTATTGCTTAAACCATTCTATATCTAATAACAACAATAAAAACAGTTCACATTTAAATGGTACTCTTGAGAGGCTTCCCAACATAATATCCCATATCTTCCTCTGAAAGACAAGATCCAAATTCAAATCCTGTTTCAGACTCTAGCTGTGTGACTTTTTGCAAGTCACTTTTTAGGGTTAACAGAATCATCTTCCTTATTAGCTGTAGTGAGGATCAAGTGATTTATGTACACAAAGGATTTTGCAAACATTATTTTGGAGGCAGATCTCTATAGTTAGATCCCTCTATCAATTTGATTTTGATTCTGTTTCTGAGGACAGTGAGATGTTTAGTGAAATTGCCTAAAGTCACTTAAGTGTGTCTGAGGATAGGCTTATTTAAGTCTAGTTCTTCTTGACAGCGAGGTCAGCTTGTTAGTCAATACATACTAAATGTCTTTTTATGAATAATTTATCATTATATTATTACCATGGTGTTATTAATAATTAATTCAAATTATAGATCTTATAGATTTTATATATTCCTTATAAAAGAAAAGTACCCCAGAAGACATTTTACACTTTACAACTGAGGAAACTGCATCCTTAAGAAGCCATATTGGATTCAGGGCATACAGGCTGAAATCCCTCTGACTAGCCATTGGCAAATCATCCTTCTCAAAAATCAGTTTCTTCATTTGTAAAATCTATAATAAAATCTGAGTAGGAAAGGGGGGCAGCTAAATGGTGCAGTGTATCCACTGCATCAGCCCTGAAGTCAGGAGGACTTGAGTTTGAATTTGACCTCAGACACTTAACACTTCCTACCTGTGTGGCCCTGGGCAAGTCATTTTAACCCCAATTGCCTCAGCCAAAAACACAAACAAACCTGATGGCTTGTTCTGTGGACTTGAAACGTCTATATAAATGTTATTAAATGTGACATTAAGTTCTATTCTTATGTGACAGGTTCACATAACCCAGTATTTGAACTCAGATGATTTGTTCCCATACTCGGTGCTTCTTCCACTTTGGATTTATTCCTCAATGACTATTTTCCCCCTTTTAAATAACCACAAGTTAATTTGCACCCATTTTAGGTTTTTGAAGGGAGAGGGGATGTGAAAGAGAGAGTAAGGAAGATTCTTTGTTTAGAATTACCCTTTGGAGATCCTTTTATCATCTTTTCAATCTTAATCTTTCACATTATGGAATTGACTAAAATAATAGTTCTCATTAGAAGAGGCCATGAGGTTAAAACTTTTCATAAAAATACTATGATGTCTTAATTTCTAATACAGTAAATATCAATAAATATCTCCTGCACAAGCAAAAGGAAGGATTGGGGGTGGGGAACCTAAAATCAAAGAGTTTGGTTTTCTTGCCAGGTCAAGGTTACACCTTAGAATTGATTTGCAATTGTTTTATTCAACTATATCTATTTCGCCTTGAAGGTGAGAAGCAGAAGACATAGGAAAAGGGAAGGCCATTCCATATGGGCTACCCCCCATATCTAGACACTTTCCTTCTCTTCAATTATTTTTTTTCTTCAAAGTTCAGCATAGATGCCTTCAACTTCTCCCATTTTCCTTTTCTTTTCTTTCTTAATTAGAGCTTTTTATTTTCAAAACACATGCAAAAATAGTTTTCAACATTCACTCCTTCAAAACTTTTGTGTTCCAAATTTTTTTCTCCCTTCTTTCCCTATACCCTCTCCCCTAGATGACAAGTAATCCAATTTATGTTAAACATGTTCAGTTCTTTTTTAAACTTATTTCCACAATTATAGGGCTGCACAAGGAAAATCAGATCAAAATAAAAAAAAAAAAAATGAGAAAGAAAACAAAAAGCAAGCAAACAACCACACACAAAAAAAAATGAAAATACTATGTTGTGATCCACATTCAGTCCTCACAGTCCTGGGTGCAGATGGTTCTCTTCATCACAAGACAATTGGAACTGGTCTGAATTACCTGTTGATTAAAATTGATCATTACATAATGTTCTTGTCGTGCACTATTTTCTCTTGGTTCTACTAACTTCACTTAGCATCAGTTCCTGTAAGTCTCTCCAAGCCTCTCTGTATTCATCCTGCTGATCATTTCTTAGAGAATGATAATATTCCATAACATTCATATACTATAACTTATTTAGCCATTCTCCAAATGAAGGGCACAGGAAATCTTTCTTGATTTCTCTACACTGAAAATATTCTCTTTTTCTATAGATTTTCCTGGAATGTATTTGAGTTATTAAATTAAATTAATAAATTACATCATGATATGTTAATATGCAATATAAATATTGACAATATATTATATATACCTATATTATTTACCATGTATGTATAATATATTATACATAATAATATAAATGAAATGAAATGAAAAAGTAAATTAAATCTAGTTTACTTTCCTTTCTATTACATTGTAATTCTTAAGGACAAGTATAGAGTTATATTATACTGGGTTTTAGATGTCTTCTACAGTCCCTGGTATATAGTAGAACTCTTTATATGATTATAAAATAATAGGTCTGAGGGAACACCTTTTATATATAAAGAAACTAAGTCTCAAGGATTTTAAGATCTTGGAATTATTTCCCATTTTCTTTTGTAGTTCGTTTTATAGATGAGGACACTGAGGCAAATAATGTTGTGACTTACCCAGAGTCACACAACTAATAAGGTTCTCAGGCTAGGTTTGAATTTGGGTATTCCTAACGCAAAGACTGATACACTGTTCATTGTACCACCCTAGTAGTCCAGTGCTGTAAATATTTTGAATCTTGTCTAATTTGACAGAGGACAATAATAGTTAATTAATTTGAAGTTTGCAAAGCACTTATATGTTATCTTATTCAAGCCTTACAACAACCCTGTGATGTGAGTGCTATTAAGGACCATTTTAAAGATAGGCAAAGTGAGGCTAATATTGATTTTACTCCTGGAAAAGGAATAGATCCAGTGACCTTAAATGTTGGACTGTAATTTGAACCCAAGTCTCCTAACTTAAAGTGCAGTCCTTTGCCTGCTCTACCAGTCACATGCGGTCTCTGATCTAAAAACGATGGGGAGGAAGATGCATTTGAGCTGGTGCCCTTTTTAATCACTGCTGAAGGTCAAGCAGACTGTGTCCTGACTATGGCACACACTTCAAGTATCAGATTCATGAGAAAACCTGGTTTGAATTTCACAATTACCATGCCCCTCCCCCTTTCCACCCATACACCCAACTCTCTGACTTCATAAAAACAAACATGGATTTTTTTTTTTTTTTATGGCAATGTGTCTGCGTTCTCAGCCTTAAAAACAATATCCTGCTGACATTCCTAGTATAGCCTGCTCAGTCAGGCAGTACTTCAGTCCTACCTTCATTTTTAAAGGGGTTGGAAAATGTCCAGTTAGTAAGGGACTGGAATTTAGAAATCTATGATAGGTGGGGACTAATGAATTTCATAGAGTAGAAATTTCTTTTATGAGTAGATTCTAAAGTCAATTTAGTATGTCAGCTAAATCTGACCTCTCTGCCCCCAAAGAACACAACAAGGCTGGAAATGATTCATCCCATTCACTACAGATTACCATCTTTTCAGGGCACCCTGGTGAGTTGGAGAGAGGACTGGTACTTACTGTGTATAACTTTAGGCAAGGTCTTTTCCCTTTTCTGAGTTTCAGTTTCTTCCTGAATTTAAAACAAAACAAAACAAAACAAAACAAAAAAAAAAAAAAATAGGTGTTTCCACCAATCACTCCAGGTACTCATTAGGATGAAGGTACTTTGTAAACCTTAGAGAACTTCAGAAATGTTTTATTTTTATCTGGATCTGTGATTTTGTCAATAATGAGAGTTCTCAGATAAGCAGACCATTTTTAGCCAATGTAGATCAAAGTTTTACATCTCTGCGGGACCAAAATCTTGCCCAGCATCTCTCAGCCAAAGGGCAGACTTTATCTCGTTATGCACCATATTTCATATCTCCATGGGTACCATCATTGTTGGGGACTCTGTATGTGAACAGTATATATAAAACATTGAGTTGTTTAATGTGTTAATTTTGTTGAATTGTTTTTGTATTTTTAATTATTGATTATAATATTCTTTTTGAGGTAGAAAGCAGAGGCATTTATTGGTCATATGAAAACAGAAAATCAGTAAGGGAGAAGTTCAAGGAATTGTTTGGCTAAGCAACCTAATGGCAAGCTTTCTCATTCCTCCTTCATACTTGAACCTTCCCTCATGACTTTACCTAGAGAAAGGCTGACTTCTGATGATAGACATGGGGTATTCAGCATGGGTCACTGCCTGGTCTAATCTGATGGTACTCCTAGTGAAAGAAAACACCCGGTAGATTGTAGAGTCCCCATCACTGACCATTGGACTTGTCTGACCTGGTTTCCTTAAAGTACAAATCCAATTCAATCATTTCAAGCACATTGCACAGCTTTGTGTAGCAAGGGACTTCCTTGTGTAAATCATGAGATCACAGTCACCAAGCCTCTCCAATCACAGCTGTTTCAGGCACACAATAACCGTACATGACCCAGCAGATGTTCTGTGCAAACAGATGTATTAATTATATCTTTGAGCACAGTTCTAGCAGGAATCTCCTAATTCAGGCCCAGACTTTTGAGGTGGGTGGGGAATAGATTGGGGTGGGTGGGTGGGTGGGTATGCATAACAGAAAATTGTCTGGGGCAAATGCTCTTCCTCTCACAGTTGTTTTGTTCAGAACTGTCCTAGAGCTGCCACAGCTGCTTACTGGACAGCGAGCTTAATCACAACTGTGATTCAGGGAAACTTTGGGAGGGAAGAGCAGAACTGTTTCAGTCTATAGGCTTTTAGAAAGTCCATCTTTTATATATATAATGATCAAGTGCAGGAATGAAAAGTAGAATTCTTTCTGAGCTATTCAAAAGATCTGTGATCTCATCAGGTTCAACCTTTCAACAAAACCACCCATTTAGTAAATAAATCTAAGGGAGTTGCCCAAAGTATACAGAGGTTAGAGGTTAAATGATTTAGGATTACATTGCTAGTAATTGCCAAATGAAGTATTTGAACCCAGATATTCCCCACACCAATCGGAAGGAAAGAAAAAAGGGGGGAAAAGGTGGGGAAAAAATAATGTTACATGATAAAATTACTATATATTTAAAAGAAATAGCAAGTTGTGTATCATTTCTTTTTTCTTTTCCTATTCTACTATGTTATGGAAATATTTAGATACTTCAATAAATATGTTTAATTGGTCCTGTTATCCTTTGAATACTTAGTAAACTTGTACTTTTCCTCACCACACTCTTCCATTGCACTTTTTCTTAGATCCTTCATCTAGATGAAGAGAGAAAAGGCAACCGACCATCAGTAATTATGATACTGTTGACTTTGTAAAAGGCAGCTATGGGGCCTTTTCCAAGGATGTATTGTGGTTACATACTCAAATATTCAACAATGCCCCAATATCAACAAAAGTGGTTGATGTATGCCCTGAATATATTCATGTCATGCATGTTTTCTCACTTTGCCCCTAAATTATGGTCTGTTGTGTGACATTGGACAAATAATGTAACATCCCAAGTCTTGGTTTGCTGTTATAGATAATGAGTTTTATTAGATCACAAAATCATTTAAAAAAAAAAAAAAACCTTCAAAAGTTTTCTGGTCCAAAGCCAGCATTTTACAGTTGAGGAAAGAGAGGTAATGACAACATCAGAGACAGGATTTCATGATCTTTAAGATCCCTTTCATCTATGAACTGAAATGTTCATGATAGGGTTGTGTACCTGAGATAATATTATATATACATACATACATATGCACATACGTGTGTGTGTGTGTGTGTGTGTGTGTATATATATATATATATATATATATATATATATATATATATATATAAAATAACAATGCAAGTCAAAACCTTATATAGAGGGATATACTAGAGTCAGCACTATTTGACTTTGATAATTACATTTTCATTGTAAGATTTTCTACCTTACAAGGGTGGTGGTCATTACAAATCACAACTTGAGATATTATCTTAATGTTTGCCGAGTTAAAATTAAGAAAATGGTAGAGAAATGTGTTTATAAGGCAGATTAAACTTTAAATTAAATACATGATATATTGCACAAATATTATTTTAATACATATGTATGTATGTATATATATATATATTTCCCAGAGAGCCTGGATGTCAAACATTTATCAGAACATCCTTATATTGCTTTATAAACAATGCTTAGCATGAGTGTGATAGAAAGCTTAGGGAATGAAGTCATCCAATGTGGGGAAGCCCATTGACTATAAGCTAATAATAATAATAACTGGCATTTATAACATTTTAAGGTCTGCAAACTGCATTATATCCATTATCTAATTTGAGCTTCGCAATATTCTAGCTTTTGCATATCAGTGCTATACAGATAATGGGAGGTAGGGGAGAAGGTATATGTCTATCTTTAAAATCTTTCCATCCATATGTGTCCAAATTGTGCCACCAGCTCAGTAACTTTTTTTTTCTTTTTTAACCTTATCTCAGAGCCAAGGCACAATCACAGTCAACAATACCTTGACCCTTTATTATGTAGTTAGCACAATACATCGGGTTAACAGAAGATACAAGTGTTCAAATGTTGAAGTAAGATTTTTATTTCTTGTTCTTAAAAGAAAGATGCATATCTATTTTACTCTATTGTAAAAATCCATGAGGTTGTCCTCTATGTGAATTTCTTCTCTGTGTTAACATCCAACAAAATTATTCTTTGAACAGAGTTACATTGTTAGCTAACATTTCTATATCTGCAGTTAACAAAACTCTTTATATACTTAGTCTTACTTGATCCTTAAAACAAATTTGGGAGGGAGATATTATCTTCTTTTTTCAGTGGAATAAAACATATCATATTACATAGCTGGGAGTTATGCCATGATTTGAGCCCATGTGTCTTTTAACTTTAAATCCAGTCCTCTTCTCTTTATAATTAATCAATCAATCATTTATCATTTGCTGTGTGTTATACTAAAATAGATACTAATAAACAAAAAACAAAATAAAACCAAAAAAGCACAAAAATCCACCATAACATTTCCTATATAACAGTCATTCCCTAGGTATGGCTGTCTAAGTATTTGCTAAAGTCATACAGGTGTGCCTTTATTATCATTTAATTTAGTTTCTAGATTTTGTGATATGTTGCATCCAAAATGAGTAATGAGCACTAGAAATAACTGAGTTTTTTCCTCTAAATAGTTCAGTCATTTTCCCAGATGCTCATTAGGCAGTAACTGATTTACCTTTCACTCAATCAAATTCATTTAAAACTGCAGTCTTCATTTTTCTCCCCAAAGATTTTGTTGGGTTTTTTTCTTCTGGTTCTGTTTTTGAACTTTTTTCTCTTCTTAGTCCTCTCTTGAACTTGAAAACACAGAGATGAAGAAACAGATACTCAATAAGTGATTAATCTAAAGTCACAAAAATGTTAAGTGGTAGAGTGGAGATGAAAATCCAGATTTTCTAAATCAAGATCCAGCCCTCTTTCTACTATGTCATTCTACACTAATCATTTGAAAGATTATTCTCGCCATCATCCCCATTTATGAGATTAGAATCACCAATAACTCCTAATATGGCTCTCATGAACAGAGTTTTAGGTCAATTTTCCTGAGATAGTACAGAGGTAGTCCTGGAAAGAAATGCTTCCCCAAGGTTTTTCAAGGGAAGTCACAAATACTTGAATTTGAGTTGAACTGTAAAACTGCTTGTTATTTCAGGTGCTCCTTTAGATTTGCCTTAGGTTGAATAAAGTGCAGGCTGGTGAGCCCTTTCAAATCACTGTAGGTCTCCATGATGCAACAAAGATTACTGTATTAGGTTATTCAGCTTGTGGTTGAAAAGTGTCTGTCACAGCAATTCTCTCTACATTCTAATTGTACAGATGTTTTCAGTTTATTGGAGACAGAGATAGAGATAGAGACACAGACCAGAGGTAGACATAATAGATCCTGATTTTTAAATGTGGTACCTATTGATTTGTCTTCTTTTTTCATCATTTTGAATCTTGCACTGACTTTGACAGAAATTCCAAAATCCTATAGACTGATATTGTATCCATAAATTTAGCAAACTGATATCTCTTTTCCATTCCTTATTTTTATTACTCATTTTTTATTCATTTTATTATTACGAAATTAATGCTCTAAAATTGAAGAATTGAGAATTGTATGCTCAAGCATCTAAATTCAGATATGTTTAATGCCAGATTGGGCACAGGATGATGAATTATTTCACCATGCTGACTGTAAAACAATATACAATGTGTTTAGGAGTTGTTCAACTAATAAATACAAATTCCTTTCTTAGCTCAATTTTTTAGCAAGATTTCTCTGCTGATGCAAACTTCAGCATGAAGTAGCTATCAATAATACTAATGACAATATTTAGTGATAATATGTCATCTAGCTATTTCTTACCCACAAGTCCAAACTAGACATCACTTCTTGACACAAAGATCTATAAAACAAGGAATAGATTTAGAGAAGTAGAATTTTTACTCTATACTGCTCCTCTAAATCTACTTCTAAAAAGCAGACCTCTTGTTTTACTTGCAAATAAATGGTAGATTCCTTATTCTCAGGCTTGGGATTCAAGCAGTCTTCTCCTAAGGCCTGGGATGTCTTTATAGGGTCATATTTCTGTCATGCTTTCAATTGCCCTCTTCCATGAATTCAGGCTCATGTTGCCATTAATTTTGATGTTCCTAAGAGGAAAAAGTGAATTGTATCTTAGATATAAAGGCCAAAAATGAAACCATGTAAATTCATTCTTTACATATAAATTGGGATTTCACGCACCACAAGCACTATAGACAGGAGATGGATATATAGAAGTGGCAGATTTTAAAATCTTGATTAACTCAACTGTGAAGGTGAAGAGATCAATCCATCAGCAATGAGATTGTCTTGAACCTTAATGGACCAGATGTTGCTAAATTATGTCTCTTAACATTTTCATCTTAATAATTTAGGTTTTTCCCTTCTCAAGTACACTTAGGATACCTGTTTTCGCAGTGATTAGTGCTGGAGGAAAAAAAATATTAGGAAGCATATTTCAGTAACATCTGGTTCATTAAAACACAAAATAATCTCTTTTCTTTGATACAGGGCACTTCATGTTGTGAACACAGATGCCTTTTCCTCTTTTTTTTTGGTGACAGGGCATTTATTTCCATGCAAATTTTAAGGAGAAAAAATATAATTCCTAGCAAAAAGTAAAAATAATGGATTATTCAATTTGATTTTTGTAGTAGCAAGGAATTGGAAACTGAATAGATGGCCATCGGTTGGAATGTCTGAATAAATTATGATTATGGAATATTATTGTTCTATAAGAAATGATCAGAAGGATGATTTCAGAAAGGCCTAGAGAGACTTAAATGAACTGATGCTACGTGAAGTGAGCAGAACCAGGAGATCATTGTATATAGTAAGAGCAAGATTAAATGATGATCAATTCTGATGGATGTGGCTCTTTTTAACAATTAGGTGGTTCAGGACAGTTCCAATAGACTTGTGATGGAGAAAGCCATCTACACCCAGAGAGAGGGCTATGGGGACTCAGTGTGGATCACAACATAGTATTTTAACCTTTTTTGCTGTTGTTTTCTTTCTTTTTGATTTATCATTTTTTTTCCCTTTTTGATTTTCCTTTAAACCTTTTTGATATGATTTTTCTTGTGGAAATATGTGTGGAAGAATTGTACATGTTTAATATAGATTAAATTGCTTACTGTCTAGGGGAGGGGAGGAGAGGGAGAAAAAAAAATAAAACACAAGGTTTTGCAAGGGTGAATGTTGAAGATGAAGTTTTTTGGTTTTTTTTTTTAGAAAATAAAAAAGAAATTGGGATACAGAAATCTTGGATCTAGTTACTCTGGTCTGGGATGAAGCTCCCTGGCTGTTAGCATTTTATTTGTTACATAGTCAGGAGGGAAATTGTGGCAAGTGCAAAACCTGAGCATTCTAAGCATCTGTTGAAGAAATCTATTAGTAGTGGAGGGGAGCAGACAATAATAGAGTATTATTTGTATTATACCCAATCCTTCCATGACTTTGAATGTGCATACCTGGTTGGGTAACATTGTTGTAGAATATGATGGTGAAGCTGACACATTTACGTGTCTTCCACAATGTCTACGTTGTACACACAATGAAGGAGTCATCTAAAGCTTTTGCAGCGGGAATCCTTTCATTCTGCCGTAGCTTCCACAACGAGCCCCTTTTCCCTCTTCAGTGATTTTTCCACATTATTTGAAACAAACCATTCTTGAAACAGTCCACTTTCAGAAGGAACTGTTTGCAAACTAAGAAAAAATATTTAAAATTCATGTAAATAAATACAGTGTACGTGCATGCAAATCACAGTAAACACACAGTAAATCATTCTGTAGCAGTCCAAATGAAGCATCCTTTTTTTTGTGACCTTCAAGGTAAAGGATCTGAAAATAGTCACCGTTTTCTATGCCATACCTCAAGCTAGCAAATGGAACAAAAGAGCCATTCTCTCTCAGCTTGGCAAAACTTAAGAAAGGTGTTTCTGGCATGGAGTGACTCATTAAAAAAGACAAAAACCATCCCTACTCTCTCTTCTCCTACAATCCTATCTTTTAGAAAAGTACTCTTATAAAGTGGTGATTTCATTATGGCCATACAGTTCTCTTATGAAGTAATGGTCCTGACTTTACATTCTGATCATCCCTTAAGATTGACAGTGTACTTTTCTCACAATGGAGTAAAGTAAATAAAGCTAGTGAAGAAAGTGGAAATACATTGGACCAAGTGAGGGTTAGATCTTTGTAGTCCAGTTTGAAAACATTAAAGGAATGACAACATTTTTCAAAAAATTCAAAAAGTCTATGTGACCTCCCAATGTAGCTCATTCTGCTAAGGGCTGCCCCCATGAGGCAGATTTTTTTCACCTAAATCTTCTTCAAGAAAGTCCAGTCCTTCCTGTGAAATGCAAAATTAGTCACATGCTTCTTGCTGCTTGGCTCACAGTGATCCTAGGAATTTGCTAGGAAACAAGGGGAAAGCAAGACAAGACAGGTAATGAAATAACCATCCAAAGTCGTCTCTTTCCCATATGAGTCAGACTTAGTCAGAATGTTACCTTTGCTATTTATGCCAAGAGACTGAAAATTGTTTCAGATCTTAAAGGGATATATACTCTAACAACCTTTATTGTGAGTGTATCTTTTGAAAAGATAGATAGTATCATTCATTTGGTCATTGAATACATTGTCTGCTGTAGTTTACTTCCAAGGGAAATGGCCTCTTTCTTTTTTCATTTAATGGGTCTGTTTAAAAAATTTAAAAAGCAGGAATTAAAATTGGAAGAGATGTTCCTAAATGCTAGAATCATGAGAATGGTTCTCTTTGCCACCTGAACGCTGGAAAAAACAATGAACCTCAAAGAATTCTGGATCTAGTTCTTTATTTTTTTTCTACCACCAATGGCAACTCCAAGAGAATCACAAAGCATCATAATATCAGAGACTCCGAGGTTTAGGTCTGGGAAAGACTCAAATGATCATTTGTAACAGATGAGATAACTGAGGCACTAAAATGGCAATTGTTTCACTTGTAAAATTCGACTAGTAATATCTTCACTTAGAAGCTCTCAGAATTATTGTGAAAATTAAAGAGGGTGTAATACATGAAAATTTACAAAAAGCATATAGTGATGGCAAAGTGTCCACTACTGTGATAAGATTGAGAAGACAGGAAACATTCACATTTACAGAGAGTTCATCTTCTTGATTGAACAAATCCAGTTTAATTCACATGCCAACAAAAGCAAACCCTACATCTGTCACTGGAAAAAAAAAAATGCTGCCAGAAAGGTTTACATCAATTATTTCTAGTCTTTCTAAGTAATTCTTGTCTTAGGAGGCTTTGTCACCAGAAAAGTTAAGCACTGAGGATAGTTCTCCATTCAGTTGAGGAAGGAGAAGCTTGCAGTCCCAATAGACATGATGTTTCTAAGCTTTGGTCACAGCAGATGCATGCAACACAAATGAAACAAAACCATGATTTGTATTGCAATGATAGCCATAGGGTTTGGGGGACAGCTCTTTCATGTGTGACATAGGCCTCCCTCATGGTACACTACTAGGAACAGCCTGCTAAACCATTGGAAGTTTGGCACATGCCAAAGTTGTTTTTGGCACCAGTATCAACAATTTACAGTGCTTCATTGTGATCCCTAAATGATATGTGATTATTAGAGAGGGCTTATAGTTTAGAATTCATAACAGATAAAATATACCATCACCTCTTTATCAATTCAAAGGCCAGGGTGTGCCTGATGTTTCAAACTGTCAGTTATTGTTTGCACAGTAGTTCCAGCTAATATTGAGAAGTGGAATTTCTGTGAAGCTTGGCATAAAGCAGCATCCCAAATGTTTATCATTTCTCTCAATTATAAACACTCTATGGGGGTTTTTCAATGTGCACTAATATATTGCTTCTCTTGCTCTTTTTGGAATTGGTTTCTCTTGCCTGATTTCCTCCCTCTCTCTCAACTCTGTGTTGGCCCCCAGCCAGCAAACTCCATTGTACAATGACCAGCTGGCCCCTGGAAGATCTTATGCCCAGCTGTAAAATACTTGGAACATCCCTTTAAAGCGGAGATGGCAGTGATTTCACTTTGCGCTAGCATTATGGTGAAACCAAGAGTCATACAGAGGATTCAAGTGCTTTCAGAAGAGCTTCCTTCCGATGAGTATGTTTTGGGAGGGTTTCCAGAACCACGCTGCCTTTATTCTTTGAGGCAACATCATTTGCTTGTATTCCTATTTGTATCCCAGGAACTGCTTTCAGGAGCCATAGAAATCCAATTCGGAATTGTTGAATGTGTGTGGACAGCTGATTGCACTCTTCCCAAGAAAGAGTGCCAACTTTGCTTCAAATGACACTTGCTATCTTAGTCTTGCATGATATAATGCTCTGACTTCTCCTGACAAAGGCCACTTGGAACACACAGTTGTACTGGAGCCTCACTGTTTTGCTTGAGGCTTCTGGCATTCTATGGTTTAGGGTTTAGGAGGATAGAAGAGGATTTACCAGCCATGGTCACTGGTTTTACAGCAACTGTCCAAAGTGGGCAGGTTTCATCTTGCTTGACTGGATTTCATCTCACACCTTTGTGATTAGAGTTGAACACAGACAACATCCAATTCAGGCTAAACAAAAGCTAGAGCTACCATGTTTCACACAGAGCTAGATGGAAGCAATGAGCTTTGTCCAAATAGGGTGGGAAGCTTTGAAACTACCCCAAATTAGACTCAGAATCTATGAAGAAAAGACAGTGTCCAGATTGACTGAAATCCAAAAGAAATAAACCTTTCAAATTCAAGGATAACTTAGCCAGATTTAGCTCAGTGGTAATTAAATTTAATTGAATAAATACAATTAAGAAGAAATCAAAGGTAATTACCAAAGAGTAGTTAACTTAAGATGTCAACAGCCTGACCTAATAGATAGAATAATTGGCTTGGAATCAACTAGCTCTGGGTCCCAATATTGCCTCTGAGGCTTACAAACTACATAATCTTGAGGTGACTTTCTAGCACTTATTTATCAGTAAGGTAAAATTGTAGATTTTACTGATTTTCAAGGAGAAAGGGTGGTAGCAACAAAAGAAGAATTTCCCAGAGTATGAAACAGAAAAGTGGAAAGTATATCATCAGTTTAAGAATCCTTACAAGGCCATGAAGTAGCGACAGCTGCTTCAAGCTGGTGTTTGGAAGGTGCACTTTGCACATGGGCCAATTTTTTCCCCATGTCACTAGGAAAACTCCTGACCTATAACATTTGCTCCTGCAGCTGATCCCTTATGTTGCATGAAAGGATTTTAGGAAACAAAGCAAAATTTGAAAATATTTAATTTTTTAAATTGGATTTAGTGTGTCACCTTAAAAAAATGTATTGTTATAAGGAGTTGGAACTGGGACATGATTCACAATTCTCTCTCCCACTCTCTCTATCTTAGTCCCCAGATGAAAGTGATTTCTGTTTATCCACAAATGTTTCATAGCCCCATGACTGGACCCATCTTTTACTCTTATCTTACAGTGCCCTTTATCAGTTATCTGTGTGCATTTCTTTTGCCCCTATTAGATTAAAAGTTGGGATTATTCTATGTTTATCTTTGCATCCCCAGAATACAGCATGGACATTGTGTACTCTGCTAATACTCAATAAATGTTTGCTGAAATTAATTAATTCACCATGCAATTTAAAGTCTGTTTTCCTCCTGGTCTGTCTTTAGGGGAGACAAAACAGTTATTATGCTGCTATATGCAATATATTTCCTATTGATCATAGTCTGCTATCTAATCATCCTGGGGCCACCCTTGTTAAAGAGATCAGAATGTTTCAGAGTTATAACCCGCAGCAAACAGAGAACTCTGAGTAAGCCATGTTCCTTATGGTCTTGCATCCAAAGACATGCATGATTATAGCTTTTAGTCACTTTATTCCATCAAGGAGCTTAGTGAAGACTGAAGTCATAATGGAGGTATCGGGAAGTCAGTCTTTTGGGAGTGGTTTCCAATATTTCAAAGAATATTGCCTACTTTAACATCAAGTAGGCATAATATGTGCAGAAGGTCAAAGTTACTTCAAAGTTTTACAGACTAATAGTGTCAATCACCTTTACACAAAACAGTCTTGGTTTGGGCTTTCCATTTTATTTTTAATTTATGTTCATGTACCTCCAAAAAACAAAACTTATTTTGATTGGGTGGTTTGATGTGGGAGTGAAAAAAACATGGAAATAATAAAACACCAGCTCCAGATCAGATCACCTTCCTCTTCTGAACAGTCCACATGTCCCACCCCTTTTAGATTTCTCTTTCCATCTTAAATCACTTAATTCCTTTATTTTGTAAGACTCATTAGATCCTTATGTAATCAAGCAAGATTTACAAATTTTAAATTTCGTTATGAAAAAGGCAGCATTTTGAAGAAAGAGTCTTCACAGAGGCCAGGAAGTCCTGGGTTCAAATCCAGTCTAAAACTGAAAAGTCACGTAACCCCTCAGTACAAATTTGAAGTTTCCTTTCCAAAGAGTTCCCTATACCAAGGAAATCTTAATTATCTTTCTTGTCCATTACATTTACCAACTACACTTTAGTGATGGCATATGTAAGAGAGATAAGAGCACCCATTTGATTGTCATACATTTTATGTCAGTCCAACGCCCCCTGAAAAACTTCCTTCTCTTTCTCCTTCTTCTTCTCTTCCTCTTATTTCTCTTCTCCTTTTCCTCCTCCTCTTTCTTTTCCTCCTTCTTGTTCTTCTCAACCAAATCTATGATCTGACATGATTATCATTGCTGGGACCTGAGTTCAGCCCATACAACATGAATTTTGGCACATTTTGTCAAGCTGCAAAGGCTTTGCATATGGAGATAGACAATGAGCTGAATGGTTATCCAAGGATCAGCCTAATTGAGTTTGAAGAGTCCTAGAATGTGGGTCAATGGGTCAGTCAACAAGCATTTATTAAGCACCTACTAAACATACCATACTTCCTCTTAAATTCTCATGTTAAATTTTATTTCTTAAAATATGTCACAGAATGAGTTGTTTGAGGTTTCTTTTTACAGCTATCACAAATGAACATCTTAATTAGATTTAGCCAAGCCAGGTCCAAGTCAGTGTTTTCTCTTGCCCCATAATTAACTTTTTTATTTGACTAGTGGCTATAAAATGTTACATTAATAAGAGCACTGAATTATTGCTGTATGGGATAAGCTGTAAGTGAAAAAACTCTGCACATATGACTAGTTGTGAGTATGTTTCACAGAATAAATTATTTAGATATTAAAAGAGCATGATAAACATAGTTTAAAGGAATATTTAATGTGGAGAAGAAAAGATGGGGCAAGAAGAGGGCAATGTACCTTTATTGAATGAAACTTAGAAACCTGGAAAATAACAATGATAAATTGCCCAAATTACATAGCATTTTCTATAAAATATTAATGAAGGCCAGTACAAAATTGTCTTCCAATTATGGAACACAAGTGACCTTAAGGTTATATAGTCCAACCTAGTCATTTTACAGATAAGGAAACTGAGCCCCAGCAGGATGAAGTTACTTGCCGCAGGTCACACAGTTAATAGGTAGCAGAGCTGGGATACAAAGCAAGGTGCGCTGACTCCAGAGATTATTACACCAAACAACCTCAAGATTATGATCTAGCCCTACCCCTTAGATCAAGAAAAATAAAATGACTTTCTCAGGGCCACATATGTTGTAGGTAGCCAAGTTGGAATTCCAGTCCATGTTCTTTACAAGCTGAAAGAAAGCTTTTTGAAAGACTAAGAATTAGTGGGAATTCTGGACTTCCATTCCTCATTTATAATTCATAACTCTAAGTAATGAATTAATTATTACATGTCTAAGCAGCAGCCATCAACGTGTTTTCTTCCTCTTCTCTGCCAAATATTTGCATTTGGCATACCATGTAAGATTTATTTTTTTGATAAATATTTGATTTATTTTTTAAAAAGCCCATCAGGTTAGTTGCAATTAATATTGAACCAAATACCCAATAGGGAAGTAGGGAAGCTGAATGTTACAAATAAGGTGTAGAAAGAGAAACTTGGAAGGATTTTTGCAAAGATATTCCATCTGAACCATTTCCCTGAAATGATCCTTGATGATTACGAAGTTTGGGTGAAGAAGTAGAAAGAAAAGGAAAAGAAAAGAAAAGATGCATATATAGAGTTCATAGCTTAGCTTAGTACGGGCTGCAAAAAGATGTCAATGAATGTACCATATAACTCAAGTATCCTAAGGATCATCTAGGTCAACATTTAATTTGCATGCACAAGGTTAAATGCAGTTCCTCTCAATCCCTCCCAAAGAAAGGACCAATAGGAGGTGATCAGTCTCATTCCAGGTCACTGGACTTTTGGGGCCTTTCCAGTGCTGCAATTTAGATCATGGTGCTCTCAATCTATCTTTACTAACAAAGATACCAGGTGTTTCTTGAAATTGTTCTCCTCTTCCCTTTCCCTAGTTCTTTCCTCGGTATTCACCAGAACCTGCTGCATCTTTTTTTTTTTTACAAAGGCCATGTGGCAAACTGGATCTGGGTTCAAATCACTTTCACTTTTCACATCAATAAAATGAGGTCTTGAACTAGACAGTCATTGCACTGCCTTCCCACTTGAACATCTTGGCATTTGGGGACTTTCTATGCTGTTTGGAAAAGGAAGCTCTTATACTATGTTTGTAACAGTAAGGAAAAAAGACACAACATAAATCAAAGTAAAGGAACTCAGGAAACTTGGAAAAGATTTAGTGGAAAATAGGAAAATAAAGATTTTAAATATCAAAGAAGCAGAAACAACATTTAGAATCTCAGAGAAGAAAGCTTCCTAGAGTGACCCAGAGATGGACTATCAGGGAAAAGGGGAAGGAAATCATGTGATAGATAAGGCAATCAGATATAATATTTTTGATAAAGGGTATTTTTAAAATTGGGCACATGAAGGGAATTTCCTCCTAAGACTCAATGGAAATGTTATGTGTAATGCTAAGGAGGAAAAGAAGGATCTATCATGAATACTTGCCTGCACGTGCACCATTGATGAATGCACATAAGTACATGTAAAGTTTTTGTCTTGCAATTGTATTCAGCCAGATGTTAGAGAGTGCCAAAAAATCATAGACACTGATTTAAGAATGGAATGAAGAGCATGGATGAGTCTGAATTTTTTTTTCCCATGGCAGAATGAATGAATCATTGCCACAATAAGCTTGGCAGTTATCATGAAGAACAACGTATTTGACACCAATTCAAATCCAAGCTCTTCTACTTACTATGCATGTTACTGGCAAAAGATGCTTTAATTTCAGCTCTAGATTCTTCATACTGACGTCTAATCCTCTGTTTGGTCCTCCTACTATGTAGATGAGGACAAATAATTAATCTTTCCCAACCTCCGTTTTTTCATCTGCAAAAAGGAAGTTCCCTTCTAACACTAACTACAACCCTATGGTAAAAGTGAAGAGGCTGTTAATAATAAGTCCTCTCTCTCTTCTATGTTGACTGTTCAGATTCAATTTTATCAGAGCTCATGTTTATATCCCAATAAGCATTTTTCAAAGTTCTTAACAAGAAGTATAAATATTATCTCTAATTTACAGATGAGAAAACTGAGGCCCTGTTGGAGAAGTACTTTGTGCCTATCAGAACACAATTATACTATAACACAGAGCGTTTACTTGTTCTGTGGGATTTTTTAGTTAGAAACAATAGCTAAGCTATCTATCTCATTTCAAACATTTTCTTCTCTCCTCCCATGTTGATCTCAAATCTTTTTTTTTTTTTTTAGCATCATAGCATATTTTAGAGGCCATACCTATAATTTTCATATATATATTCCATCAGTCTATTAACATATATGTCCTAGCTAAAGCAAGGAGAATCTTAATGAAATCAAGAAATTGAATGAAATTTTTCCTTTGTGTTAATTGTGTTATAGGTGGTAATTGTTATCAGCAGATAGATGCCACAACTCAGAGTTGCTTTGGCATTGGGTAGAATCTTCACTGGATTAGAAATCAGGAGCATTGGATTTTAATCTTGTCTCTATAATTCAGAGTCATATGACTCTGAATTTCCAACTCCCATGGAATTTTGTTTCTTCAACCATAATAAGAATGTGTCAAAAATACGTGGTTTCTAAGATCCCTTACTTCTCTATTCTTTTCATACTATGAATGATTTAGATACCTATCTCCATCAAGGTAGGTAAGGTTTGTTGTTTTTTAATCACTTTCTTATGAAGGCATGATGGATATCTTGTTTCCCTAGACTTTCTTATGGTTTATTCTCATTACTTAGTCCTTTTTGTCACTTTTGTCAAAAGTGTCCACATGCTTTTTCAGTCCCTTGAGAAAGTTCATACCTTATCAAAATGGTTTGCCTTGAAGAAACCATATTAGTTGTTTTTTTTTTTTTTTTTTCCTAGTCTGGCTATAATGAATGATCTGGCTATAAATTCCCAATGCTTAGTAAAAATCTATATTTTAGGGGTCTCTTCTCATAGAGACCTTCTTCCAGATGAGAATCATGATGACAGTCTGTCAAAATCACATCATGGTAGCCATCTGGGACAACAGGTTCCACATTCTGGCCACCTGTTTCATAATTCAGACCACAAATTCTTCAAAACTCTTAAGTGACTGTCACCTGATTCTAGCAATTAATTTACTTTATTTGTCAATTAGATCTAAAACATCCTTTGTGTTTACCACTATTTGATAGTCATACATCAAAATGCCATCCACTCCTTTTACTTGCCAGTTTAACTAGTTAGTCCATGTGTTACACAAGAGCTCAGTATGACGTCAATAACTCTTGTAATCCTTGGGATAATAATTTATCATTATAATTTCGAGCTTTAAATACCAGTGAGCACAGAATATGTAGGAAGATGCAAATACACACTGCCCAATTAGCTTTGAGAAGTGTCCCTTTCTTGGACCACAGAAAGAACATTCCTGATCAAGGCTTCCCCTTATGGGGCCCGAACTAACTATCGTCATGCTTTGGTTACTAGTAAGAAGAATTTGTTAGTAGGAGTTCATGGGATTTGTGTTTGGCTTGTACTCTAATATCTGATTTTGAAAATAGATTTCATCATTCTCAGAGAAGAATGAACATAATGTGTTTTGCTTGGGAGGACTTGGCAGCATAAATTCATAACAAAGAGGTCAACTATTTTTGAGATATGATTCTCTACCTTTTACTGGCCTGAAGGGGGTGGGGTGAAGAATGGCTGGAGGTAGAGAAGAGTGGTAGGAGGTATACATGAATCTTTTTCCAAAAGTTTTTTGTTTTTTTTTCACATTAGAGAATAGCAGAATGAATGACAAGAGCTGCCTGCTCTATCTTTTAATGACTTCGTCTTCTTAAAAAAATACAGGATGGCAAGAAATGCATACTACGTTCAGGTGTGCACAAAGCATGGTGCTAACAGAATCTGTGACTGGTTTAGTTCAACTAGATGAAGCTTTGTGCAAAGGTGGACAGAGGCAATCATTCATAATTGACATAGGATCATATAGAGAGAGCTGGAAGGTCATTAGATCCAGGTTCCTTACTTTAGAGATGAAGAAATTGAGACACAGAATTATCTCTAATTATTAAATGTATAAGGAACAAGTCTTCCTGAGTTTTAAGAGCAGTGCTCTCCCTCCTCTGACTTTTAAATTTAGATCCTCTGAACCCAAACCCATTGTTCTTTCTATTACATGAAAATAAGTAATTTCTGAAAATTCCAGTGTCTTATCTTATTTTTCATGTTGCCTCAACTCTCAAAGCCTCACACTGCCAATGAGTCAGTCATCTTCCAGTTGAATGCAATTGGTCACAAGAGATAATGGGAGTATGTGTAACCAGATCAGTATCAATCTGGAACACTTGTTTGTGGAAAACAATTTTTGGTCTATAACTTAGTCAACATCTTTACTTTTCTGCACAGAGATGGTAGCTGTATTTTAGTGTTGTATGTGGTTCAGGTGTTGTTTGTAATAATGGTGACACTCTCCTGAATAACCTTCACTTCATTTGAATAAAGCATCATAACAAGGCTAGTTTGATTAGACTTAAATCATAAAGGTCACCTCATCTAGTCTTATATGGGAGAAAACTTCTTTTAGGTCACACACAAGTAGGAAGCATCCAAGCTGGAATTCCAACTCCAAGTCCATTGCTTCTTCCTGTCTGTACTTTAAACTTGACTGGAATCAATGTGTGACACATTCACAAATCCTCTAATTACACTGCTGTGATATTTACCCACCCAAACCTTAATTAGTCAATTTTTTATTTATAACTAAATGTGATCTCAGTTTGGAAAGTTTCACTCTCCAGCTGATCTAACTTTTTATCCCTTCCCTTCTGCATGGAATTTCAATAATCCCAGAGTATTAGAACTAGAATTTAATCAGATCTTACCTCCTCATGTGGCAAATGAGAAAACTTGAGACCCCAAAAAGTGAAGCCTTAGTTCACTGAGCTTAGACTAAGTATTATGTCTCTAATTTTTCTTTCCACTACTCCATGCGCCCTCTCTGCTAATTAACATGTTATACAATGTTTAAGTAAACATTAACACACTAATATATGTATTATTTCAGACATTTGGAATCTCTGCAATAGCAATATGTTTTAAATTGTACAAAATGAGCTTCCCTCTTCCTAATGACCAAACAATTTAGATTACAAATGGAATTCAAATATTGGGAGTTGTACTTATTTTGACAATTTCTATTTTTATTCAAGAGACAAAAAAATTTTTTTTTAAATGACATGCTTAAAGATGGTGCAACTAGGTAGTATAATGAATAGAGCACCAGACCTCAGTTCAAATCTAGCTTCAGAGACTTATAAGTGACCCTGGACAAGTCATTTAGCCCTGTTTGCCTCAGTTCTTCATCTGTAAAATGAGCTGGAGAAGGAAATGGGCAAATCTCTCCAATATCTTTGCCAAGAACATCCTAAATGGGGTCACAGAGCTTCAGAAATGACTGAAACAACTGAACAATAATGATTAAAAAATTGTTCTGCCCCTTGTTTGGCATTTTTCATACTTGACTGCTCATACACAGCACCTCAGCTGACCCATGTTACAAATTTGTGCACACACCCTCTCAGTGCTGAGACTGGTATATTGGTTTGTTTACATTAGTTTCCTTTGGGTGATTGTGGCCCTCATCATCCGAGTTTCTATGGTCAAAAATTTCCTTAACTTGAGCTTAATTAATAAGCAGTTGATATAAATGGTGAAACAGCTTCTTTTAATATACCTTTCACTCACTAGGTCTGGGCAGAATGTTTCAGAACTGGGATTTCATAGGTATGGGGAACTACCAAAGAGGAAACTCTCTATCCCTGGGTATAGACCAACACCTACTCTGCAATCAATAGTCTTTAAGATTAGGTGCCTGGGGCCACTCATAGGTGACATCACTTATGGTCACACTCCTAGAATATGTCAAAAGTAGGGCTTCAAGCCAACTCTTTCTGGCAAGGAAGCTGGTCATTCAATAGCTATTTCAATAAATTCCAAAGGCTCCCTATCTCCTCCAAGACCAAAGAAAATCCTCCTTTTGGACATTAAAGCCCTTCATAACTTAGCTTGTGTGTGTCTGTGTGTATGTATGCATATGTATTCCTCTAAGCTTGTTCTTTCATTACTACAACTTGGTACTTTGCTTGGCCTGATAATGAGTAGGAAAACAAATCATTACATAGCATTAGGTGGGTTTCTTAATTCTACAGAAAAGTGCAATGATGGATGCAAATGTTCTTTCCTTTTTGATTTCTGCAATTATGAGATATGTTTTATTCATTATTGTCTTTTTAAATAAGAAGGATTTATTTCAAATATATGTATATACAAAAATATATAGGCAATTATGTCTATAAAAGTATGCTGGTGGATGTAAATAAATATATAAATAGGTATATATGCACATATGTATGTGTGTATACATACATAAAAATTGCTAGAGGGAAAGTAAGGTAAATTCATCAATCTTCACTTTGTTTAGTAAATGTGTTCTGTTGTGAGGCAAAGAGCTGCATTATGTGACCATTCTCCATGGCAAATAAATTATACTTTTTCCACATGAGTGGAGCCTGAGTTTTAGAATGACAAGCACAATACCTTTAACTTTATTGCAAAGAAGAAAATTAATAGCTCTTTACTATTGTACCATAATGGAAATTTTTCTTAAAATTGTAGAAAATTAGAATGTAGAATGTAGAAATTAAAATGTCAAAGCTGAGCTAGGTATGTGGTGGAAGCTCACGAAAGGTTAGTTTTCTATTTCGCATGTTCAACCAATCATGGATAGGATCAAATACTTTATTGCATTGAAACAATGGATTTGCTAGATCTGTTCATATGTTAAGTATGGATTTCTATGTCCACATATGTGCATTGTCCAAAGGTTCATATTAGAAATAAATAGGCATTTCATCAACGCATAACAATGAAGAAATATGTAGAAGGGGAGTCATAAACCATATTATTAGAGAAAGATATTATCATGAAAATAAAGAAAAGATAGCTTGGTCCCATACCAAGAGCAATCCATGTACTCCTTTGGTAGACCTTCATTCCCACCCCACACAATGTGAGGAGAATGAAAGGAAGATGCCCCACTCCCATCTATTGATGGATTCCTTGTAGACAGAGGACATGGGCAAGTGCCTCAGAGATAATTTGTGATTTGCATCATTGATCAGTCTTCACACCACCAGCCCCCCTACATTGGACCAAAAATCAAAACAGAATAAAACCTGCTTCTCACTATGATATTTTGATTTCTCATTTTGAAAGTTTTAATTATGTAATATGTATTTAGGTAATAAATATTTAAATAATACTTAGTATCTACTCATTGCTGATAAGAATAATACTCTACAAAACCATCCCTTGGCTAATTACAAATTTAGTTTTTTCAAAACTGCAATGATAATACACTGGGTAGAATTTTATATATCACATTATATGATCCTATTACCTCCTTTTTTAGGGAATCTGCTGGATTAATGCCAGAGTCTGAGCCACATGTGCAGGGCAAATTATGTAGTTCTCACCTTTCTTGGACACTCCTGTTCAAGTTCAAGACAGGAGTGTCATGTGAACTGAAGGGCCAGTGCTAGAACAGCTCCTAGACTGAATGATCTCATTCTGTGGAAAAAGACTGACATATCTTTGGAGTAGACACATTTCTCACAAGCTTTTTAAGGAGTCTTAACAGCCAGGATATAAAATGATTTTTAATAGAAATGGCCTTATTCTAAAATGCCTCATAACAAAAGAGAAGTGTCATCACCATTTTTAACCTATGCATTGAATTGTTCATTAAATTGTCTCCTGGGTCTCCTTGATCTTGAGGGGTAAGACCTGTGAGCTTTTTCTATTTCCATTAGAATATAACATTTTTACCAGAGACTCTTTGTTGATTTTGTGCCATATTTTCATCAATATAATGATTTCTTTGTCTTTGCCACTCTCTCTGCTTTCTCATTTAGGCTAACTTTTAACATAATTAAATCTGAATAATGCCTTTTGATGTGGGTACTATTCTGTATGTGAATAACATTTTACTAGATTGTAAGTCTCTTGAGGACAGAGAGCACAGATTTCATTTCTTTATACAGAGTGGGTATTAAGAAAGAGGGAAGAAACCTAGGGAAGGAAAAGAGAAGGAAGATGGATGGAAGGGAAGGGGGGAAATGGTTCAGGATCCAGGCTTCTTAGATAAACATTCATAGATAACTAAACTTTATCTATTAGGTATTAGGTATGTTCACCTTACATAAATATTTCCCTCTCGCCTTCAACTTACATATACAGAAAACACACTCTAAAATTCTCCAATGAACATGGACATACCTTTTTAAAATTGATATTTTTTATTCTATTTTTAACTTTCAGAATAAAACAAGATTTGTATTTTTAACATTAGGCCTAGGAGTACCATAGCATTCTATCTTCTTTCACAGCATATTGGTACCAAGAATGAGTGCTCTCACGAGAAAAGATTTGTAAAGATTTCTTAACTAGTCATATAGATTATTGTCAGGGGTCATCTGGAGCCTGTTTTTCAGATTTTGGTGTGATTATTTATAGGTTGGATATTTGTCAATGCTATCATTTTATTGATTGATTAAAGAAAATGATGGGGCAAATGTCAGTGCTGCAGATTAACATTTTAAAAAGTGTTACACGCATTTGATTCTTCTCCTTCCTTTCCACTCCCTCCCCACCAAAGCCAGTCATTAAACATTTAGTAGAACCCCACTGGTTATCATTCTTAGTAATTTTCTAATACAGCATATCTCAGAGTGTCTAGACCTGGAAGTCATCCTTTCTGGGGAGTCTGATGTTAGGAACTATTTTCATAATAAAATAAGCAAAAGCATTTTGGAAGAGGGTCCTTAATAATTTTTAATTACACAAAGGGGCCCTAAGACCAAAACTTGTGAAAACTGGTGCTCTAATACAGGATCAAGCCAAATGTCAGTATCTTATTCAATTCAGTTGTTAAAGAGCAGCTTATGTTGGTATAAATGGTCTTCCTGAATCTATACTAAACTACAAACTAACTTTTCAACTGCAAAAGTCATTAATTTTTCCAAGTGAGTTCACTAGTACTGTATATACTATGTACCTATTAGAACTGGATTAGCATTTTAAATATATAAATAATAAATTCGTATTTACATAAATTGGTATTTATATAATAAATTGATATTTATTTCCAAGTGCTTTTGATCTATAGAGACAAACTGTCTAGGATAGTTTTGGGGCTTGGAAGAAGAACCTTAGAACGGCTGACCCGTAGTCTGTATAAAGAATCTTCCACTTGGTTTTTCAATGCTAAAGTAACATCATTTTCTACCGACACTGAGCCATTAAAAAGATATCATGACTAGCCCCTCTCACTCCTAATGCTCTTTTACATTTGTACTAGTAACTTTAATGACTACTAGATGGACATTGAGCTACTTTAGCTATGACAAAGGAGAGCTTTCTCAGCTTAATGAACAACCATTTTCATCATACCCTTTGAATCATGTTTACTGGTTTGATACAGAAAAAAAAAAATTGTTTGGATTACAAGGCAAGACTCATAGGGACACATCGAAAAAAATAACCTCATAATTGATAGTTATCTGCCCTAGATCACTGTTTCAAGACAGCGCCACTCATCATGTTTCATTTCATTCTCTCTTCATTAACCCCCTCAAACCACAGTTTTGACATCTGCCTTCTCAGGGAATTCTTTGTATTTTATCTTTGTCCAGTTCTGGAACCATGGACCATTTATTTAGTTCTCCTGACTTCAAGGCTGGTGCTCTATCCACTACACCACTTAGCTGCCCCTCATGGCCCATTTTAAAATAAAATTTTCTTGGATGGAGCATATCAGTATACTCCACTGTCTCCTCAATTACCATTCATATAACTTTTAAGAAAAAGTAGCCAATATATTCCCTTCTGTGTATTATCTCCTTCTTTGGTGGCACAAGTACTTTTTAAAATTTCATGCCCTCCACTTACCATGCTCCTTGGCACATAGTAAATTTTTTTGTGCATTAATTTTAAATTCATTTGTTTGTAATTATATGAAAATGATTAATTTTAATGAAAATTAATGGAACATCATTACTTTGCCTGAAATACTGACCCAAAGAATAAGAGTGGGTCTTATCATCCAACTGCATTTATCTTTATTATTTTTTTTTTCACTTTACGTTATGGTTTTATAAACCTTGAAAAATGTATGAATAATTCTTTGAAAAGGAGATGTGGATGGAAACAACTGCAAATAGGTCAAATGAAATTATGGTTACAAACTTGTTAGGTGTCATTTTTCTGAGATAAGATAACTATTTTGGAGCAAAGTGAATACAGCTTGTTGCAAGTTAAGACTCTGCTGAACTGGTTGGTGGTGGGATTGGGGGGGGGGGATGCGTCATGCAGGAGATGTTGATCTAGTAAGAGGTCATCTATTTTGCAAGTCTGGAAGATTCCATGAACTCCTTCCAACTGTTACAATACAGAAGGGTGTCTCAGATAGAACTGTGTGATTATGTGGCCCATTTGAGTAGCCCCCCTCACAAGAATCACCTAGAATCACCTGGTGGGCTCTTTCTGGAGCCTCTATAAAATTCCAATTTTTATGTGCCTGGTTGTTCCCAGCTGAAAGTAGAATTTGGATCTGGAGTCTGACATCAGCCTTTTAAAATGTTAAAAAGGGCTAAATGCTGATGTTATCTGTATATTAATTAATCATTGCTGTGGTAATCCTGGCAATGGGCAGAGGCAGCTGCCCTAAGGAGGGCTTGTGTTCCAAAATAATTTGATTCTTTTACAGCAGATCTAACAGTTTCCATAGACTTTCTTTCTTTCTTTCTTTCTTTCTTTCTTTCTTTCTTTCTTTCTTTCTCTCTCTGTCTCTCTTTTTGTTTCTCTATATTATCTCATATCAGCTATCATCTTTTCTATGAAAATAATACCAAAAGTATTTTCTTAATTTTCTGACTTCAGAGCATGCAATGGATATAAAAATAATATCACTATTTTCAGAATGTCAGAAAATGACCCATAAGGTACTTTGTGGTACAATGGATAGAACTAAACTTGAAGCTGAGAAGACCTTGCCTCAATCCTTTACTAGCTCTGTGTCCTTGAGCAAATTAGGTAATCTATTGGTGCCTCAAGTGCTACATCTATAAATCTGGTAATAGGTCCTACCTCCCAGAAAGCTAAGTCTCAAACTTAAATCCTGCATGGGATTTTAACCAGTACTGCAACTCTCAAAGACTCTTTTCACCTCTCAGTGGCCTGGCAAAGTGTAAAAAAATGGAATTAATAACTCCTGAATCAGAGTATTTTTATGAAGCTCAAATGAAATCAAGTATGTAAAGTGTTGTATAGATCAGACCATAGGGTTAGAGGAACAATGGCAGTAAATATAATAATTCTTTATTTGTGGTCAAACTTGACTTTCTAAGATTCAGAACTTAGAAACAACTCAAAGTCTACCAAGTCTTCATCTTAGAGAAGTGGAAACCATAGCAGAAATTCCAGTGGTAGAATATGAATCTAATCCTCTGATCTCAGAACCAGTACTCTTCACAGTATACTGCCTCTCCTCTAAGTGGTTTTTTCCCCCAAATTTCTATTAAAAACAAGCTTTCTAGACAGTCTAATCTGTCTCCTTTCTCTTCTATATCTCCTTGCCTTTTCTTGGCACTTCTGGTTTGGAGTAGCTTTCATTAAAACCAGTGCAGTAATATATCTTCCAAAGATTTGGCCTGAATGGGAGTACAGAATGTCTAGACTTTTCACAAGAGGACCCTTAAAAGATTTCTCCAAATTCCATTTCATAGAATGATTTCATCTCTTTCTGCTCTAATCTCAGCACTACCTATGATGGCAAACTGCAGTCCTACAGCAGAGACTATTCTACAACTCCAGTTGAATTTTAAAATTTTCAGTAGCATTGAATGGAATTTACCATGACCATGTCAGTCAGCTTACATGGCACATCTTTCTGTCTCTTAGATGACATCTCAAGTTTTATGTCAACAACAAATTCAAGTTGTATGACTCAAGCTGCATCACTTTTCTCTTCCTGATGTATGTAAAATAATAATCATTGTCCCCAAATTCCTATTCCCTTCCCCACTTCCTCTCCTGAGTAGGGTAGTTTTCTAATCTCAAATTTTCTTTGGTTTTAAATGAAACAAATCATTGTATGAGAAAAAACAACAGCCAAGAGACAAAGGCAGAGGTAAAGACTAAACAACTATTACTCTAGTCTATTTAGCAAACACTTTTGAACATCTCATTTGTGCTAGAACACCAAAGACAAAATGAAATAATTTCTTTACTATTTATGTGGGACAGGCTAGATAGTTTCTGCATTCACTTAAAGCACTGAGCTATAATTCTGTGAATTCTCTGATCTCTCTAAAAAAGGAAAACTTGGCATTATTATGGCATTATTATACTCATTATTCCTTTGCAACAAATTCTCTAGTCATTTTGTATTTATTTCCTTGCTATGTATTCTCATTACATAGCTATGAAAGCACCTATCTTGTGTCTGACACAATGCTATGAAATGAGGATTCACAGTCAAAAAGGAAGCAGTTCATCCTATCAAAATAGGTTTGAAAATACACACACAGATAATAAAATTAGAGGATCACTTGAAGAAGAATGAACACTTCTATCTGCCTTCTGATCAGATGATATGGAAGTTGTTTTCTTCCAGTAATAATTATTAAAGTTCTCCTAGTAACCTGTACAAGCATTTGGGCAACCTTGCTCTTAGTGGCATATGTCACTTTTATTCACGAATGGATCCATCTAAGATTGGTCCCATACCCTTGGAGTAAGAAAGGAGAAAATGAATACTAAAAATTCACTGAGAGGCAAAGGGTTCTTGTTGAAAAATCTATGATCTAAGAAATGATGATCCTTATGGATAAAAGCTAGAAAATGCATGAATGGTAATAATTAGTGGGTTCATTATTTTTATAGAGTTTCAGCTTGTGGCAAACAGCTCACTGAACTATGTATATACTCACCTGTGTGTTATATACTGTGGAATATAAACACACCCTTAGCACCTAGTTGGATCCTTAATGTTTGCCTAGGGCTTAAACTTTACAGAAGAACCTGAGGTCCAGGAAAACTAAATGATCGGCTAAGTACAGAAAAACACAAATGACCTATAGATTTACATTGACATAATCTCCAAGGCACCTTTCAACCTTAGGATCAAGTTGTAGGTTGTCCACATTAGCCATAAAAAATAAACAAAGAATCAAAATCTATTACTTGATATAAATGAGTAAAAGAGAACAAAGGGGTAAGTAAGAAGAGAGTCCAAGAGAGATAAAAAGAAAGTAAATAAAATGCTTTAATGGAAAATTTAAACATGATAAGCAAAAATTTCCTTTCTTTGATTTGAACTCGGTCCTCCTGACCTCCAGGCTGGTGCTCTATCCACTGTGCTACCTGGCTGCCCCTAACCTTGTGATTAAGTCGTGAAGTTAGGTGACAATTTAACCAATGCAAAGGATAAAGAAAAGTAGCTTAGGAGATCTAGAATCAGGGAATTTGGGTTTGTAGTCCCAGTCTGACACATGTAATTAGTTTCATGTCTTTTATAAAGTCATCTATGTTATTCAGAGCCTCAGTTTTCTCATGTATAAAATTAAGAATTACAACACTATCTACCACACAACTTATGGGGAAAACACTTATATTTAAAAATAAAAAATGGAATTCTTTTTCGTTTTGTGTGTGTGCATATGTGTGTGTATGTGTGTATAAATTTCATACATTTTAAAAAAATATCCATTCAAATCTGGCCTGTGACTCTGGGTGACTGTATTTGCCTCTGCTCCTCATCTAGAGAAAGAAATGGTAAACTTCATAACATGAAGGCATAATGGAAATTTCCTCATAAATAGTTCCTTATGTTGACTTGTCCCAACAGGTAAATATATAGGAAATAAGCAATTAAAATACTTCTTCTCGCCTCCAAATTTTACATAAAAATGAACATAAATTCTTATACTTACCTCTTTTTCAAATGAATCTTTTAGCAATAATTCTGTGAATTAATCTTTTAGGCAATAATGTCACTATTGCTGAATTTTATTTGAATTTTGAATTAACGGACTACTAATGGCCTATGTTGTAGAATGATATTACAAAAGTTTTATATCAGTTCCTAATTTAGTTCTCACAATCACTCAAAAAAGTAGGATTCACAGGTAGCACATGTTACAGCATATATTCATGGAATATAGAATTGACATAGAAATAATCTAATCCTATCTCCTCATTGAAGAGATAAGAAAACTGAAGACCAAGAGAGAAAAGTGATAATCTTCTCATGACTACATAAACATTATTATTTCCATTCTTCACATGAGTTTCCTTTTTCAACATTACTATGAGATAGTGCTAACAATCGGATTAGGTTTTATAATTCTAATTTTTAAAAACAATTTAAGACAACTCCTTTAGGACTTATCCTAAAGGATAAAAAGGGATATTATTGTGGAAATTTGGGAGGAAGGGGCAGGAATTGTTCATGTTAATATTTCTACTGACTTTTATCATCTCTATGAGAGAACCTGGAAAAAAAAGTTTAAGAAAAAGAAGCAGGGAGAATCTGAGAACTATCACAGTAGCCAATCTATATTCTTAACAAACTGTAAAATAAAAGCAACTTGAGAAGTAGTCTCAGAAGAGCTAATCATCTCTAATATATTATAAGGAGTATTTTATATCTATCAAAGATAGGAAGAACTCTTCTATGGACCAACTTGCTATGTAGCTGTTGTTTTTCCATTCAAATCAGGACTCTTTGTGATCCCTTTTAGAGTTTTCTTGGTAAAAATACATTTTCTTCTCCTGTTCATTTTAGAGGAAATGAAACAAACAGGGTAAAGTGAATTGCCTAAATCACACAGTTAATTAGTGTCCCCCACAGAATTTAAATTCAGGAAGATGATTCTTTCTGACTCCAGGTTTAGCCATCTAAAATGTTCTACATAGCTTGATGTAGTGGATCATAAGTCAGGAATCCCTGGATTCAAGTCTTGCCTCTGACACACATCACCTGTGTCTCTTTACCTCTCAGAGCCCACAGAAAATTCCTCAAGACTTCAAGTTTCTGAAGCCCAATTAAGAGAGGGAGATTCTTTGTTAATAATCTTTCTGAACAACTCACTCAAGGCCTATCCACACTATAGACTTTCTATGTGGGATTTTAAAATGGAAAACATTATCTGATTATAAAAGATCCTTCCATTTTAAGAAATAAGCTACAGTGTAGTATTGAAAAGAGGAGATCATCCCATAATCATGACTTTGACTATATTTTATCTTAGGATAATTACTGATGTTTCAGTTTCTTCTTTTGTAAAAGTGAGAGTATAAGGCCTTTTTAAATAAAATTATATCTCTATATTTTAAACTGTTAAATCCTATACATATATATCTTATTGCATATAATAGCAATATATAAAATCCTACATAAATATCTTACTTTATATAATATCAATATATGTAAGAAGTATTCTTTGTTTTTCTTTTCTGGGCTTTCCCATCTGTATAGATCTAGTTTATAAAATGAGACATTTGAAGGTTTTGCCCATTTGCTGTGGTTCGGTCTTAGTTTGGTGATGTTCAGACTTGTTATACATCTCCCAAGAAATCAAGTATTGGCAACAATATCCCCTTTTGAAATGCCATACTTTTGCCTGGCTAGGTGCTCAGAAAGCCCCAGTTCTGTTTCAGCATGCCTCCTTAGTATCAATACATGTCAAGTCTCTGACATTGGTTGGTCCAGGTGTTGGATAGAAATAAAATAGTTGGGATGTATTCCAGCTGACCCTTCTCTTTAAGAATAGTTATCCAGCATGGACCCCTCCTCCCCCCAACTCTTGCTTTCATGCTTTAACTCTTTCCCTAAACTAAAGCAACTTCAAGCTCCAAGATGTCCCTCTTTCTCATTCACTTCTGCTCTCATTGTCCTCTTTTCCCAAAAACATTTTTTGATTCAAAGTTTATTCAAAGTTAATCAGCTTTTAAAAACCCTAAATTTCATGGATTCATGCATCCCTTTTCTCAAATTTCTGCTTTCCCTCACTGGCTTATCAACATGTGTAGACAAATTGAGTTCTGATAAGTTTCCATTTCTAATTGCATGGTTGATTCCCTTTAACATACATTAGTTGTATACCATTTTGTCAAATGATAACCTTTTATTTGTCATAGTCTCTTTAATCAGGTACAAAGCCGAACAGATTGGCAATAAATGTTTATTATCAGACTGATTAAAATGCATATTCATTACATTGTTTAGTTGTGGGTGGAGATAGAGAATGGCCAAAGGTTTGTTCCTTTTACAGTCAAGGTAATAGTTTGAATCCAACAAAAAATGGGAATCATTAAAAGATTTTGCTAGATTACACCCTAAGAAGAGAGGTCAATTTCTGACCAAGGTCAGTAATTTCCCCTGCCCTCTAGAACTTAATTTACTAGAGACACTACGTCACACTTACAAAAGAGAAATTTGTTGTATTGTATCTTTCCTGTTATATAACTTATTCTACATACATAACAAGCACTTGTTCTTTTTAATTTATTCAACTTAACAAGCATTTATTAAGCACCTTTGATATATGCATAGCACTATACTAGATGTTTAGGATACAAAATCAATAATAAAACATCTCTGTTCCTTAAGGAGCATACATTCTACTACGGATTTACTAATTATATATAAAGTAACTTTCCAGAGAGAGGGGAGACTGCCAACAATTGGGGTAAATCAGGGAAGTCTTTACTCAAAAGGTTGAGCTGAACCCTGAAGAAATTCCAAGAATCCAAATTGTAGGTGAGAATATTCCACGCTTGTATAAAAGCATGATGGCAAAAGATAGAGCACTGTGTAAGGGGTATAGCAAGTGGGCTATATTAGATGAAATGAAGTATATGAGGACATGCAATTCATTCGGAAAGATGTCTAGAGCTAGAGTCTAAAACACTTTAAAATGCCAAACCAAGAGGCCATAGGGGGAGACCTTCTTGAACAAGGGTGTGACATAGTCAAAGTTATTCTTCTAAAATATCAGATTGAAATCTTTGTGGAGGGGGATTACATGAGGGAGAGCCTGGAAACATTGCTCCTGTAAAAAGTCAAAGATACAAAGATTCAGATTGGATCTTAATTTCTTGTGTTAGTCCCCAAAGCTTTCACATAATCACTTCTTTGTTTTAAATCTCTCTAAGAAGTAAAAGGCATATGACGGCAAATTATTGTATTATCTCCTTCTCTTGGGATGGGGTTGGGGATGGGGCTTCACTTTTGTGAACAGCTTGAGGGAGGTTTGTGAGTAAAAGGTTAATTAGGGATTGCACTGTGGCAAAATCTCCCCCAAGCATTTGCACATACACAAAAGCTCCATTTAACCACAAACATTTCAACATTGACTACTGTGTGAATGGACTTGTAAATATGCTTGTACTTTTTCTTTTCCTAAAAAAAGAAATCATTCCCTATTTCCTATCACCAAATATGCCATTATTATTGCCATCTCTATGTTGTGCCATTTAGTATTGTATATCATTAGCAGTTGTAAGTAATATATTATTTGGTTATATGTGTAGACTGTTTTCCAACTCTTGACAACAATTTCCCAATTTGAAGATCATAGAATTATAGGATATAGAATCAGAGGAGGTCTTAGAGTAATCTAATTCAATCCTTTTATAAAGACAAATGGCTTGTCTAACTTTGGTCCTCTGAGTTCAAACTCAAAGATAAAATAACTTATCCAAAGCTACACTGCAAATCAGACACTTAGCCTGCTTCTCTACTGGTGCTTACTTTTTACTACAACTCTGCTGTTAGTAGCCCCATCCTTCTTTAGAGTTAGGGATAAGACCAAAGGGGCTAATAAGGTCAAGATTCCTCTCCCTTTCCACAATTATGAGTCTAGGAGTTTTCTCAATTGCATCACCAGTTCTTTTGGATTTCATAATTATCCTAAGAATTGGTTTTATTTTTCCACTGAAGGATGTCTTGTCAATTTTTTTCCCCACAAAGAGAGTCCTTTCTTTCAATCCTTTCCTCTGTCTCTTCTTCTTCTCACCCACCTCATCCTTGTCACCTCCTACACAACATCTGTGGTTCTTAGGCAAAAGCACAAGTTATTACAAAAGTTAATCAGATCTACCAAAAGATGTTTGTATGGAAAATGTTCTATTTTTTTTTTCCCTTTCCACATCAAAACAAGTCTCTTTTGCATGGGCCTTGAATAGCACACAAATGAGTGGACCAGAAGATCTTGGGGCCCCACTCCCTACCCCCCCCCCTTCTTGTTAAGTGGTAAAAGCTGCCCGCTTTTGACAAGGAGCCAGAACAAACACCCTAAGGATGAATGTGGTGAAAGACCAATGCAGAGGCTTATACTTGTCAGTTATCCAGCTTCAAGCCCAAGTAAAAAAGCGTACAGCTTTAAAAAAAAAAAAAAAAAAAAAGCTCTCCATCACTCCCATGATTACAGGTTCTCTGAAATATGGCCACTGCATTAGATCTTCTACACTTGAAAGACCATTAGAAACCACCTTTCCAGAGCAGGGTTGATGCAGTAGCATGTAAGGCTCTGGTACTACCAGTAATGACTTTA
Source organism: Sarcophilus harrisii (assembly GCF_902635505.1). NCBI lineage: Eukaryota > Metazoa > Chordata > Mammalia > Dasyuromorphia > Dasyuridae > Sarcophilus > Sarcophilus harrisii. Next base: position 64,690,993 of record NC_045426.1, on the reverse strand, counting down.
TCTCTGCCTCAGAATGTTCTGTCAGGTTGCAGGTGGGGAAACCAAAGCAGGCAAGAACAAATGAGTCCAGTTTTGAGCTCCCCAGTGAATTGTTTTGTTTTCCCTGGTTGGCTGATCAGGAAAATCAAGGAAGAATTTCTAGTGGGCTTATTCACGATCACACTCCCTCTCTTCATTTCCACTGAGATGCCAAAAGATTGGCTTTACGGGAAATCACAAATTGTATGTGAGGATCTTTCAATAAACACAATTCAGAGGGATAGGTTTTGTTGTTCACCTTTAAATGATTTCCAGCAGAATTTATAAAGTACTTTACAATTCATCTCCTTTGATCCTTACAACAATCCTGTGTGTTAGATGCTGTTATTATGCTCATTTAACAAATGTGTCCTCGGGGTTAAGTTACTTGCTCCCCAATAGGGTCCTGGAGCCTATAAAGTAAGAAGGCAAAATCTGAGCTCTTACTCTATGCACTACCTAACTGCTTCTCATAAAAACAGGTAATTTATGCTTGACTTAGCATAAACAAAATACAAAAGATGGCATCTTTCCAAGGAAGAGGTAGATATCATAGGATTTGGATCTGGATGGATCTATGGTCCAAAAAGGCAAAATTTAATCCAATTATTTTCAACAAGCTACCGTTATTAAGCTCCCAATAGAGGTGTACCAAGGACTGGGAGTACCAAGTCAAAAACAAAATAGTCACTCACTTTAAAGATCTTAAATACTTGGGGAAAGTACATGTACACATATAATACAATACCAAAAAAAAAATTTTTTTTCATCAGGAAGGTAGGGAAATAATAACAATAGGGCAGATCAGAAAAGATATTGTCAGGTGAACTTGGAAGAGAATCAAGAATTCTATTTGTCCATGATCAGGAACTAGAACAACATATCAGTATTCTTTCCCTTAGATCACATTCCCTCAGTTCTTTCTTTTAGAACTATGGTTTTGATGTCTTCAGTTCTAACTGTGTATATCTGTATAATGTACACAGTTCTAACTGTGTATATCAATTGTAATTTATGTGTATGTCACACCTTTGCCATTATATTCCTCTTTATCTATGAATTTTCATGAAAAACCTTCAAACTATGGGATATATAGTCTATTTAACATAACAAAGGAGTGATTTATAAAAAGGCGGATCCAAATATCAAGGAAACAAGAGCACCTAAAAGCAAACAAAACAAAAATGAAGAAAGGACTATGAAAGGGAAGAAAAAGAAAAAATAAAGAGGAAGCTGAAGGGAGACAAGAAATCCATAGAGCATTAATATTAGCCTAGAGTCCAAGGTTATCTTAGTCATAGTTTCATTTATATTATTATTATTATTATTACTGTTTATAAGTACAGCCATATTCTTAATTAAAAATTTGTTTATTACCTTGGTGATCAGGGACAGACTGTCAGGTGCACAGAAACCTTATTTTTGCTGGGTACATTTCAGGAGGATGAAGGGGAAAAAAAAAACCAAAACGTGGCCTTATTGAATTCTTACCTTGTGATTCTGTCCTTTACCTGTGAAGAGGAAAATGTAAGAATGGAATGGGAACAATGGAAAGGAGAGGAAAATGAGGAAAGGAATAGTTTTCCTTCAGAGTTTCAATAGAAAGTGAATTCATAGTTGCCTATATCTGAGATTACCATCAGTTTAAGAAATTAGCTTATTTGTATTCAACCTTGAATATCAAATAAATCCAGAATTATTTGCATTAATAAATAAGATAGAGAAATTTACATGAAATAATAACACTGCAAGAGTGTCCAAATGGTGCCATGGTCTGTAGGTGCTGTTTAAGGCCCCCATTTTGTAGGTGAACAACCTGGGTTCATGATTCCCAGCTGTTCAGTCCCAGACATCCTGGCTGGTTTCAAATTGAGGCTGTTAACTGCATATCACTGTATCTGTATATCACATTTTGTCACTCTATATACATGGACTTTCATAGCCTTTAAACATAGAGATACTCTAGTCTGTTTAATATGACAGATTTAAATATTAATCATTTTAATTTTGTTATCCATCTCCTTCTAATATAAAATATATATAATATTCAGTCATGCAAATATTTATATTGTAAATTGTGGTATTTTTTTCCTAATGGTTCAGGGCTGGGTAATCTGGAGCTGTCATTGTTTAAACTCTTGTTTTAAATTCCCGAATAGAATGTCAGATCCTATACAAACTGAAACCTCTCTGAGTTGATGTTGGTTAAAAAATTTACAACTAGGTTTCTTGCAAAACATCTGCAGTTGTATGTTCTCCCCTGGTCCTCTTGGGAACATTCCCTGTCTTTTTCTTAATTATTTTTTTCCTTTCTGAAATTCCCCAGAAGTGATTATTCCTGGATTTTTTTGTCCTACGGTTTTATTTTTATAGACATGATTCTACCAATAAGGAGAAACCAAATAATTTGGTTATTACTTTAAAACATTATTTTCTATGAGAGAATGTTTTAGTGTAGAAATAAACATGGCTTTTAAAAAGACACACAAATGAACACATCTTGAATAGAGAGTCATATATTTGGAGCTAAAAAGACTTTAAGGGACAATTCCTTCATTGCTCAAATGAGGAAACAAAGTAAAAATGACCTTGGGTGACATACAAGATGGTGGCATGAGACATGGAATTTTATATTTCCGGGTTATTGAAGGTCTTCAAAAACATGACCAAGGGGATCATTTGTCAGGGATTCTATAAAAGTTATTTTGGTTCTAGATTAAGTTAGACTTTTTATTCTGGAATAGATTGGCTGAGATGACTGCTGTGATCTTTTCCAATTCTGAGAATCTATGTTTGTATAACTAGGTGCCTTGCCAAAACACCTGGCTATTTCTGTGAAATTCTCTGAATTAGATGTCTTCATGTAACTAAGACTCTGGGTTGTTTGACTGTGCCATGACTAAACAGACATTAAGGATTTAATTGCCTTACATAGATCCCTTTATAGATCTGAAAAAAATTAAATGCAATTCCAAGGAAGAGATGAAAAATAAAGTAGTCTTCTTATTGGTGGAATCAGGTCAGCAGTTTGTCTAGGGTGAGGGGAAAAATATTATTGTTCTTTTCCACCCCATTTCTTTGTTCTCCATGTCATGGCTTGGAGACTGTGGCTACTATGTAGAACTGATTCCAACGTGAAATAGCAGATCTTAGTCATAAGTTTGCTATACAGTTTGAAAATATCTGCAGAGTGAATTCTGTATTTTATATCTCAGCTTTTTCATTTTTTCTCTCAAGATCATTTAAAAGTATAACTGAATATCCCTTTACTTATTACCATCCAATTCTTTATTTCCTTTGGGTTCATGGATTTCCTTGTTTAACTTGACATAATAGATTCAAAATCTTGCCCTTTTATAGTAATCATCAGAGCATTTTCTACCACACAAAATTAGGGAAGATATTCCCAAAAGTTTCTTTTGGTTATGTGATTGTTCAACCAGAGTTTCTCTGCATAGTCTCAGCTTTCTTGTGGTTTTGTTTGCTCTTCTGTAAGAGGAGCATTCAGAAATTTCTTCATCCAGCAAAGTCTGGGGAGGAGAGGAAGCTGGGAATAGGGACAATTGAGTATGGTGGCACAAATGCAAGAGAGCAAAATCTCTCAGGCTGTAATAACACAACTCCTCCTCCCCTCCCCCCATGGCTGTCTTTTTCTTAGATTCCCCGAGCATATGGGTTAACACCATTTGGCACTTGTGTGAAAATATCTGGTTGTTTTTCTTGGAGCACTAAAAGCAAATGAAAACGAAAATTTTCATTTTCCCATGGCCCACTGGCTCATGGGATGTTGGTTGTTGGCAGAAAGGACCTTTGAGAGAAAGCCAGATTTTGTACAAAGGACCCCCAAATTGGAGGACATCTGCTCCCCTCTATACAAACAATTGATGAGTCCTATGTCCTTGAATTGCGGGGCAACTCTGCTCAAAAATCACATGCATTCTTATATGTCTCTATCTCCTCCTTCCTTCTTTCCCTTGTTCTTGGATTTAGAGCTCCTTCACTTAAAGAAGAACTTCAGTCACAGAGCTCTTCAGTGACAGGGATTCCTTTTTTTTTTTAAACTTCTATCCATAGCATGTACTTACCACAATGCCTAACACATAGTAATTTCCTAATAAATGTTTGCTTATTTATTTTTCAAGGTCACTTAGTAAATGTCTGATTTGGGATTTGAATCTGCATCTTTCTGACTTTCAAATCCAGTGTCCTATCCACTATATCACAATACCTCTCTCTTCTTTTCTTCATTTTAGATGATAAAGAAGACATTTTTATTATCTTTGCTTCTTTTTACAAATCAGTGAAAACATGTTCAAATGTCTTACTTTTATATTCTGGACTACAAGAAATATTATTTATATACTAGATTTGGAATAGAAGGTTTTTTAGGGAGGAAAAAAGGGCAAGGCAAGAAAGAAAATATCTGGAAATGGAAGCAGATTGCTACAGTGAATGCAGAACTTGGAGCTATAGAGCTTACATTCAAATTCTGACTCAGGTACCTATCACCAGAATCACCTTGGGAAGGCATTTCAACGAACACCCTGAGCTTCAGTTACCTGTAAAATGATGTCATTAGACTAAGTGGCTTCTACCATCCTTTCCAGCCCTTAATCTGTGATTCTGTGCAAAGGTTTAGTGATAAATCAGAAAATGTCATTTCCGGGTTAGGATGTGGCTAAAGAAATCTTTGCTTCTCTATGAAGCTATCACCAATAATTCCAAAGATCACTGATTCTTCCCCTTTCTGGCAACTCATTGGACTTATCATCTGTACCCTATATGATTTTTCCACAAACTGTGATTTAACTAGTGAAGGGAATTCTCACTGTGAAAGTGCCCTCCAATGATGCAGACTTGCCTTGAAGTTGTTCATTCATTCTATCCTGTCTGATGTCACAACAAGGCAATGATCCAGGAGGCGTACCTTGGAATACTGAGATGTAAAGATAAAATGAGAGCACTTTGCAGACCTTTTTGCAACACTTTACAGAGTACTATATAAAGCCTGGCTATTAAGTGACTCATCTGTAATCATACAACCAGTGTGTGTCAGAGGCAGGGTTTAAATCCAGGTTTTCCCAAGTCTATGACCATTATAATAGATAATTAGTCCAGGTTTCCTCTCTATCTTACTTGATTATGTTTATTACATACTGTCTGTCATTTCTATTTGCACTATTATGTCTAAATCTGATCCCTTCAACAAGATTATAAAGTGGTAGGGACTAGGACTGGCTTATAGCTTCTTTTATCTTCTTAGTATAATCCTGAGCTCAAAAGGCTGTGTTTAGGAAAACCTCAGCAACTGAACATTCTAAAGACATCCTAAGTTCCTCTAGAAAGCAGGATATAATAGACCCTGGAGTAGACCCAGTGAGTTAGCCTAGTCTTCTGGAGATTTATGTGTGCCAGAAGGGGACTCTGTGCCATCCAATAATGGAATAGTGTCATGGCCGAAGCTGTGTGGGCATTGTTGAGGAATATCAGGCTACTTGAAGCACGCCACGTGCTTTGTGACTGACCTTTTGGAAAAAACAAATTTGTTCCATGAGCATTCTAAGATGCTGGGAACATTCTTTCCATTGGCCATGCCTTATTGGCAATGAATCTTTCCATCAATATGTAAAGATATAACTCATATTCCTGAATCTCAAGTTGTCATAAATCAGTCTTTGATTCATGTTCTTATCAAGGGTTTCCCGGAGAAGCTCAGAATTTGACGTATATTGCCACACCTAATATCTCTGCTAGGAATATAGCACATGATTATTTCTCTTCCAAACAAGCACAGAATAGTCTTTATATCATCATATGCTAAATGAAAAGAATAAAGGAATTACAAGTCCATCTTTTCTCCAGAAACATAGCACTCAAGGTTTCTATCACAAACCTGTGGCTGAGATTCCTCTTCATTGCCTCAAACCCATCCTCTGACCAAGAGCCTCAATTCAGGCTCATTTTTACTTACATGGTCTCTATTTAAAGACTGAATTAGAGTTGGAGTTCAAATTCTGGCTCAGGTATCTATTATCAGAATTATCATTGGAGGTCTTCAAAAGGAAATGAAGGGAAACTTCTCAGAAACCCAGATAAGATTCATGCTTTGAGCAAAAGTATAACTAGATCATTTCTGAGGTCCCTTCTGAAGGGTTTCAGTGAACACCCTGAACTTGAGTTGGAGTTGGAGGATCATGAGACCATGCCTTAGATGAATTACTTGGAAGTATCTGGTGCTGAAATAGTCAAAGAGAGGTATTTTTGTGTCCCAGGTCTATGACAACCTATTGAAGTCCATAGAACCTTCTTCAGAAAATTATTTTTACATGATTGAATGAAATGCCCAATTTTGTTTGCAGGTTAGTGAAACTATATGTTTATTTCCCCATTCAGAAACATGGACCCCTTGAAATCTACCCATGGATTCCCCTGAAAGTCTTTGGATTTTAGATTAAGAATCACTGACTTAGGAGGGAAACAAATTACTGCCTTCAAATATTTGAGCATATGTCAGACTTCTAATTGGCACCAGAAGCCAGAGTTGAGAACAGAGGTGAAAATTAAAGGGAGGTGGATTTGGGATCAAAATAATGAAACATTTCCTTATAATTAGAGTTGTTTAAAAATGGACGGATTGTTGCTATGGATAAAATGTTATCACTGGAGGTCTTCAAAAGGAAATGAAGGGAAACTTCTCAGAAACCCAGATAAGATTCATGCTTTGAGCAAAAGTATAACTAGATGATTTTTGAGGTCCCTTCTGAATATGATTGTATGATTCTAAGTTGGAAAAGAAAATTTTTAATTTTGGATGCCTTGAACATCTAATCTAATAACACTTATCATCAATATCTTCCCCTACACTTCAGAATTTTTCCTTTTCATTTCCTATTTCCATACTTCAGTGTCTTACCTGGGTAGTCATCTATAGTTAGCACTTACTTTCATTATCTGACTCATTCCTCCAGGTATCTGTTTGCTATAGTGATCATTTGCCAATTTGATCAACTAATCTCCATTATACTCTTTTAGTGGAAACAGTGGAGACAGAATAGTTCCTAATCCTTATTTTCTACCTATATAACATGCACATTTTAATAGCTTTTTTGAGAAAATGAAGTCTAAGATACTTTTCAATTCTACATCTATGATCCTATGAATATGAACTGGAACTTCAGGTAATCAAACTGTCAATAAGTATTTTTTTTTTTAAGTATTTATGTATTGTGCCAAATATTGCGTTAGATACTAGAATTTAGCAGATACTATTGTTAGACTGGTGGAAAAATACTAGGGTATTGATGGACATTGAGATCAGCCAAAGGTCACAGGACATAGGTGGTCACTTAGATTAAGTATTCTTTCTTACTAAGCATCTGACATATACTGAATATAACAGGCACATTTATTCCAAGAGGAAATTGCTTGTCAAACAGATGAATCATTTTTCTTAAAACTTCTATCTGATGGTAACAACAGCCAGATGCACTTTTCAATTGAGAAAAAAAATAAACTCATGACCAGACTTACAGACAGGTCTTTTAACAAAGTATATTCCTAGTAACATTTCTTTTCTGATAGTATATATCGTGGTATATCATGTACAAAGCCTTAAATCTGAGGTGTTCTCAAACCAACTATATATGGCAATAAGCTTTGATGTGTCACTTGGTGTCCCTATTAACTATAATCATCCAGCTAGTATATGTCAGAGGTGGGATTTAAACCCATTTCATCCCAGTTCCAGGTTCAGCCTTCTATCTGCTACCCACTATTACCTATATGCATTATTTTAGGACAGATCCTAAGCAGTAATCCAAGAAGATCTCTATTCCATTCAACTCCATACTAATGAAACAACTTCATTTTTATGTGATTGAAAAAACATTAAGAATAATGGAGACTTTGGTTAGAAAACTATTAATTTGTGAAAATCCAAATAAACATTCTCGGTCTCCTCACACCCACGAGAAAATAAAAACTTCTCTCAACAATAAAAGACAATAGACCCATTGGTACTCAAATGTATTCCTTGGACTGCTTCTTGTTCTCATTCTTAGGTGTCCGATAGTAGCCTCAAAGGACAGGCTTCTGAAGACTGATTCAGAAATCAGAAACCAGATTTGGTAATGAGGAGAATGGTGGAGGAGGGGATAAGGGTTAAGCAGTGTTTCTGGCTTATAGACCTCTGGAAGAGGAAGTGGCATTATTCATTTGAAAAATATTACTCTATGTGAATAAACAGCCATTAAGTCCCCACTGAATGGTTAAAAAAAAAAGTAGAACTCTGACCAGTGATGAGGAGTTGCTTACTCATGATATCTTCAAGAGGAAAATACCAGGCAGACCACATATGTTACTGTTTATGCTTTTTATGAAAATGAATTGAATGCTTGTAAAAGGATTTTGAGAAATCTGAAATTTGAGAAATAGAAACACATGCATGTGTCATTTTGTCCCCTCAGTCTTCTTCAAACACAAAATATTCTTTCAATAAAGACTGCACATCTCATCAAAATCCCTGATTGTTGGTCTGCAAGATACTAAAGACTTAAATTTTGTCAATTCTCAATCAAAAGCATTGATGTAGATGGAGCTTGATGGGCACTGGATGCCACTGAGATTTCTTGAAAACTTGCTAGTGCTTTGGACTTGTAACAGTTGGTATGAAGCAAGTTTTCTCATCCCAGAGTCCACACATTCCCTTAACATGAACATTTCCTTCAATTATTTCAGGCCATTATTTCAAGAAAACATCCACACAGGCTCTAAAGAATTTCATGATAAAAACAATATAAAAAAACAAAAACAACCCAGATTCAGAATGCCTGGTTTGGAGACAGAATTCCTGTTTCAATAACTGAGACAATATCAGAGATGATGACCTAGAAGAAAAAGAAGCCAGGAAATTATGAGTTGTAGTTCACAGGATATAACAGTTTAGGAGTGGGAATGCCTTGTTATCAATGGAAAAGTGGTGGTAGTATTGGATTTTGAGTAAGAGGACCTTGTTTCAGATCCTAGTTTTGTGACTTACTTGTGTGACTTTCTTTGTGTTCATGCCTGAAAGCTCTCAGTCTAGTTTCTTCATCTGTAAAAGAAAGGGGTTGACCTCCCTGCTAGCAAATTATAGGAACCTTGGGATTCTTTTTCACTCTGACTATTTCAGTACTTGAGTGCCTTTGCTTCCTCCTCTATGACAGTTCATATTCCTCTGACTCCTTAGCCTGGGCTGATGAATGGCCGTGGCCAACAATTCTCATTATTTGTTGCCTACCCTTTGTGGTCATAGAAGTCTCTGAAATCAGCTAAAGCAGGCTCTAGGCAGTGGTCCCCAAAGTTTTTCCAGCTTGATAGTACCTAAAGACACTAGAAAACCCTTTGAGAATCTTGTGTGATCCTCCACTGGAAAGGAGGAGTAAAATAGAAGTATTACAGTATAATTACTGTCCTCCAAATGAGGAAAGTTCCCCAGCTAGTGGCAAAATGGATAGAATTAGATGATGAATCTTCTTGAATTCAAATTTAGCCTCATATATTTAAGTAGCTGTGTGACACTGGGCAAGTCACTGTTTACCTCCGTTTTCTCGTTTGTAAAATGAGTTGGAGAAGGAACTGACAAATCACTCTGGAATCTTTGCCAAGAAAACACCAAATTAGATCATGAAAAATCAGATATGTCTGAAAAATAAAATAAGAACAAAAGACCCCCTTTTCAACTGTAATAAATCTCTTGTTACAAGGTCTCTACAACGTTTAAATATCATAGTAATACTAGGAAGACAGTGAAAGTCCCTTTGCTTCATATTTGAACTGGACTTAGTACATAAAGTAGTGTTACTGGTCTGATGTTGTGTTGTACTCTACCTGTAAATATATTGTGTCCAAGTTTCCCAAAAGCTTTGCTGAGTCAGATCAGTATTGGTTGGGTAAGAGTTTATCAGATTTGATTCTTCATCTTGTTATTTTCCTATATGAGACTACAGGAACATTGTGTGTTTGTGAAAATGTCTGTACCTATGTGCTTTTTAGAGACTGACTTCGGTAAGCAAACTTTCAGTAGAGGGTCCTTTTCCTGCCTTTGCATAATAAGCCCATTCTCCTATCCTCCAGATCTGACATATACACCTTCTTACCTCCACCCCTTAGATTCCTTACCTTCCTTCCAGACTCATCTCAACTGCTACCTCCTACAGGGAATGCCTCTCTGATTTCAATAATTAATAGCACTCTCTCTGTCCTATTATATTTTTGTTCATGATAGTGCTTGATAATTGGGCACAATGCTAGGTTTTATGTGGAATCCAGAAATTGTATAGATTTAGATTTTTTTTTTTAAATAAACTGATAGGGTATTTGAAGACATGATACAAAATTTTATGCACACTTAGGCATGTATGCATAAGCACATTTTAGGTAAAAACTTCAAGGTTACATACACAATTAGATTCACTGGATTATGTGCTTCAAGCTCAAGAAAACCCTTCCCATTCTTCCTTGAAGGCATCTCTACCCATGCCTGACACAGTGACCTCCTTAATAAATATTTGTTGAGTTGAATTTTTAAAGTTTACATTTCAGGATATGATTATTTATAATAAATAAAATGTAGTCCCAGAAACATCTATGATTACAACTACAAATACCCAATATGGAGTCATTCTTTATAGACAAGTTCTATCTTCTTCCAGGATTTTTTTGGCTGATGTGAAGAAAATCTCTTTACTATCACTTCAATTTTCCATCCTTTGATGGATTGTATTGAGTTCTCCTATATTTCTCATATTGACTTCTCCATTTTCTATCTATATCAGATATTCTGCATCAGAGACCTTTTCTTATACACATACAGGTTCTCTTCTTTTCATGTCTTTCTCTTCCAGTTCTATTACCTCAAAAAAAATTTTCTCTTGTCATATGTCGTATCATATAGTAAAATATCTGTTTTTAGAATATCTGTTTTAAGAAGTTTTGATTGATCATTAATAGATGAAATAAAAGCTAAAGAGATATAACATGTATCTAGAGATATGTCAAAAGTTCATTTAAAATTTGAAGTGTTGCAGAAAAAGTTTAGTCCTGATAGTATCTTTAAGAAGATATGTATGAAGCAAGAGAATTGTATAAATATGTTTACACATATTGGATTAACATATTTTAACATGTTTAACATATTGAATTGCTTGCCATCTGGAGGAGGGGGTAGGGAGAAGAAGGAGGAATTCTGAAATACAAGACTATGCAAGGGTCAATGCTGGCAAATTATCTGTGCGTGTATTTTAAAAATAAAAAGCTTTAAAAAATTTTTTTTAAAAAGAAGATATGCATGAGAAATGGTCAAGAAGTCTCTGTCCCTATGGGAATAACTGCCTTCAAAGCTAGCCTCTTCTCTGGGTGCCAGCTGTTTGGACCTAGCATGGAAAGATAGCAATTGATTAGTTCAATCAAAAGTTATTATGAGAAAGCTTCTGGAATTGTTTGATCATCAAGAATGTAAACATACAAAGCCTCTTTGTCTTACTACTACTGATAATCATCATATAAATGTTTTTTGAATCTACTTCTAATAGATTCATGAGTATGGAGGGGGAGGGAAGGTTAGATGGAAGGAGGTGGGGGAATCCCCATAAGATGAGTAGATTGGTCCATGCGTGATGTTTTGGGAGATGATTCAGTTTGTTTCAGAGGTGTCTGAGCACATGGCTCATTTTTGTGGTCAAATCATGTAGGATGCAAGAATTACATGGTGTTATTTAGAAAATTCAACATGGAGGGAGGAGGTCAACATGGGGGGAAAGAATTAAGGAACATAGACTATACAAACATATTTAGAAATGTTTCCTCAATGTCCCAGTTTTCCAGAAGAAGAGAATGTGTCAGCTGCTCACTGGGAATAAAGTTACAAGGCTGCCTTATTGACTTTCAGCCTAATTTTCATGGCTTTGCATGACTGGGCCATGTGTAATCTCAGCAGCAGCTCTTTGGCTGGATGTGGGGGGGGGGGGGAAGGAAAGAGAAGGAATTTGGCCAATTTTGAACCTAATTTCCAGAACCACAGGACATATTTCCTTACTCTCAAGGTAATGTGTGTTCAAAGCATAGCCTTCAGTATGACCACTCTTCCCCTCAAAGCACTCTCATTCAAGTTTGTTGGCATATGTCTTTCATTGTAAATAGAACTTTTTTTTGAATTGTTCTCTTTTTCCTCTTAAAGTTATGCAGCCAATCATGGGTTTGATCATTTCCCTGCCTCTGGTGAATCCTTGGCTGGCTTCCCAGGGGATAAAGTGAAACTTGTCCACAATAAACAGTTTATATATTAAGAAATACACTCAAAGTCTTAATCCCTGGGGGTGAGAGGCAGCTCAGCATAGTGGGCAGAGTGCAAGATTTGAGATTAGAAAGTACTGATTTCATATTTCAGGCTTGACACTCACTAGCTCTGTGACCTTCTGCAAGCTACTTAAAATCAGCTTCCTCATCAATGGGAATAATATCTATATTATCTGTCTTGTAGAATTGTTGATCAAATGGGATTTTGGTGTACATACATACATGCATAAATTATATAATGTGTGTATGTGTATATATGTGTGTTTGTGTCTCTCTATATATTGGTATATATTTGTGTTATAATTGAGGAAGTACTTGGGTAGCTACCCAATAGTACATCATATACTGTACATCATATACTGTATATGATAGTACATCATATACTGTAAGAGTCCAATGTTATATACATGATGCCAAACTTCTGGATAAGGAAAAAAACCAGTCTATCAGCTGTTGAAACATCTGGGGAAGATGCAGATCAAGCATATGATCACTGACTAAATGTTTCAATCTTTTTCCAGATATTTGGCATTATACAGGCAAAACTATTGTGTCACTGTTAATGATGGATTTCACTTTACACCTGAACCTCTGTTAGAGCCTGTTCATTGATATATCAAATAAGTCAGAAACTGTTTGACAGAAGGGGCCTTTGATCATTGAATGTGTTTTGCTGGTATCAATGCTGAACCATAAAATACTGAGGGTGCCTGTACATATGGAGAATTTTAAGCTTTCTCCATGTAGAATTGGGTTTTTAATTTTAAATTTTAAGCGTATGTGCTGGGGATAAATGGGATATAATTTAGAAGTTAATATTTTCCCTGTTGATTTAAATTGAAATGGAAGTCTAGAAGAATTCAAAGAAACATAGGAAGGTTCTTTTTTGAACTGATGCAGAGCAATGAAACGAAAGGATTTACATATTACTATAATAATGTAATTGGAAACAACACCAAAAGAAAATGTCTTAATAGTTAGCATTTATATAACATTTACTATGTGCCTTATAAATCAATATTGTGGCATATCTAGGTAGTTCAGTAGATAGAGCATCAAATCTGGCTTCAGAAACTGCCTCAGTTTCTTCATCTATAAAATGAGCTGAAGAAGACAATGGCAAAGCACTTCAGTATCTTTGCCAAGAAAACCTCAAATGGGGTCACAAAGAGTTGGATATGACCAAATGACTGCACAGCAGCAGTACTGTGTTATAGGCACCATAGTAAGCAATTTACAATTATTAACGCACCAGAATCCTGGGAAGTAGGTACTATTAGGATCCCCATTTTATAGAAAGGGAAACTGAGGCAAACAGCATTTAAGTGACTTCCTCAAGTTCACACAGTTGGGAAGTGTGTGAGACAGGATTTGAGCTCCAGTCCAGGTGCTCCCCACATTAGATTAAGATTCTCTAGGCATTTAAAATGAATGGGTTAGATTAGGTGTCCTCTAAGATGCTAAAAATCATATAACTCTCTACTTGATAGAGAGGTGGAATAGCGCTTAAGCTCTCAGAAACAATTGCTATGTGTCTGTTTTTAACTATTTTTCTTCTTATGTTAAGGTTAATGTTAAGGTTATGTTAAGGCAAGATTGTTTTATCAGTAATCAGTGAATTGTAAAATATAAAATTAAAAGGCACACGATTAAAAATAGATCGATCAATTTGTATCAAAGCATAGAAATGCATGAAGATTTTTAGAAATTCTGGCTAACCAACTTTCAGAGTAATGTGAACATCTCTACAGAATTCAAATTTACCACATAATAAGTCAATAGTCATATAGTTTGGTGCTTAAGATCTCACAATGAGTGGTCTAATTTTAGTTATTAAGTAATGAGCACTTACCTTTGCAGAGTTTTGTATAATTTATGTTTTGCTCACACAATCTATATTTGTTGGTTCTAATTCACTCAGTATTTCATGTGACATCATTTTGTTTTTCTCTCCTTTTCCTTTTATCTCTATAGTTTGCCAAGGAACAAGTAATAAGCTGACCCAGTTGGGTACTTTTGAAGACCACTTCTTGAGTCTCCAAAGGATGTTTAATAATTGTGAGGTAGTACTTGGAAATTTGGAAATTACCTATGTCCAGAAAGGTTATGACCTTTCCTTCCTAAAAGTAAGTATGAGTTGATTATCCTCATCATCCTACCCCCAAAGTAGGGTAAATGAAAGATTACTTGGGCAATAAATATTATCATGGAGTGAAAAACTCCAATATACTTTGGATTCAGGAATTAAAATTTCGAGACAGATGTATATTCAATATGAAATTTTCATCATATTATATTGTTTACACATTATTTTTTCAAAATAAACTGAAATAATGTTCATTTCCCCTATATGGAGAGGTTTGTATCATGGGAATATTCTGAAGTATCTCATAATTTTAGAATTCATAGTGAGATGAGGAAAGGGGATTGATGGGCAGCATTTTTATTTAAGTACCAGGAAAAGCTCAGAACAGTGAAACTTGGATTTACCAGTTTTCATCTAATTTTAGGCAAATAGGAAGATAGGTTTCTTTCTGTTAAATTGCCTGGTCAAATGACTATTGGGGCTCTGAAATAACCAAGAGAGATCTTTAAAGCTGATTGATTTTGTAAAGGAAAATCTGAGTCCTAAATTACTTTGTCAGCTCCTGATTAGTTCTAACACAGTTATATATTTGTATACTATTTTTACATTTATATAATATTTTCATGCATGTTCATTTCCTCCATGACCTTGTCAAGCTGATCATTATGCTTCCAATACATAGCTTTCATACTTCTACTCAGCATCCTTCAAGGCTGAGCCTAATTGGTGCTTTCTGCATGGGGAATTATCCTGCTCTATGCTCTTTCCCAAAATAACTTTGTATTTACTCCAAATAAAATTTGTATTTGCTGAATTCATGTAGTCTTCCCCATCTCATCCCCCTAAAGGAAATACAACCTCCTTATGAGTAGGGAGTGATGTTTTTATATTTACTATGTTCATATTGTTGCCCCTCATCTTACCCATCTTATCTTGCCAAGTAGACTAAAAACTCCTTGGGATTAAGGAATATTTTGTTTTTAGTAGCTATGAACTCTGAAACTGATATAGTGGGCATTTAATAAGTGTTTGAATGATTGAATGCTTGTATGGATGAATGAATGCTTATACTCCTGATGACAAATAATAATGTAAATAAATATAAAAACATAACCTCTTTATTTCTCTAGACCATCCAGGAGGTTTCTGGCTATGTGCTTATTGCTCTCAATACAGTAGAGAAGATTCCTTTGGAAAATTTGCAGATCATCAGAGGAAATGTGTTATATGAAAACTTTTATGCACTTTCTGTGCTCTCCAATTATGATGTGAATAAAACAGGAGTGAGGGAATTGCCCATGAGGAGTCTCCTCGGTAAGATATTTATAATACAGAGATAAACTATGAGGGAAAATAAATTGAAATTCTACATGGCTCTCACATGTAGGATTAGCAGACTTTGGATAGGGGTAGAAAGATGGGGTTTAGAGATGGGGAAAGATATCCTAGGCAGGAGAAACAGCATGAACAAAAAAAATTCTGAGCTGGATGTGGCCTGTTCATAGGAATCCTCTTTTTGTGGCACCAGAGAGAATTAATTGAGACTCTCAGTTAAGGCTAGGATAATTGCTTTCACAGATTCACTTTTATTCTCCTGTTAACTCCCACTACGTTGCCATTACTTGGAGCAACATTTGCTCAAAATGCAGTAAAAATCAACATAGTTTTATCCGAGGTCAAACATCCTTTCTAAAAGTACAGATGAGCTAACAGTTGAGAAACTGAGGGTAAGCAGTAAAAAAATTTTAAGGAAGGAATGAGGCAGGGGAAGGAGAAGACCATAAATTTACCAGATCCCAGGAACAGTAAAGCAAGAACAGTCAAACTATGCATACCAATCCTGAAGCATTTCAGTGAACCAGACAAGCCTCTAGATATATTCTGCAGGTATAGAAACTGGAAACCTTTGTGCTTTCTCTGAATCACCCATATCCTCCATTCTTTATCTGAGGAATTTCCAAACAATTTGGTTCTTTCTTGAAAATGTCTCTTTTGTATTAGTGACTTTCATTCTACTTCAAGTCCCCATCATCTCAAACTTTGTATTATTAGATGCATCCTTAGTTAGTGTAGGTCATTGGTTGTCAAAATGTGGTCCAGAGAATTCTGGAGCTCTCTGAAACCCTTTCAGAAATTGATTAATTCAAAATTAGTTTTTAATCTAATATGGTAAATATCTACAAATTTAACCCTCATTTAAAAAAAAAAAAAAAAACTCTTTGGACAAATCCTCAATGATTTTTAATAGTATATTTATACTGAGGACAAAAGTTTGAGAACCACTAGTCTAGATCCATCCTGATTTCTAATTCACTTTACACAATGCTACCATGTTAGTCTTCCTCTAATAGGACCTTTATCATTATCATCCCTATTGTTCAAAAATCTTTACTGACTTCCAACTACCTCTATGATACATTAGAGACAAATCTTGTGATTTGATTGGTCTGCAGTGGTTCTCAAACTTTTGTTTTCAGTATCTTTATCCTATTAAAAATTATTGAGGATCTCTCTAAAGCATGTTTATCTGGATTATATTTATAGACATTTACCATATTGGAAATAAAAACTATTTTTGAATTTGTAGACCCTCTAAAAGGGTTTCAGAGATCCCCAGGATTCTCTAGACCATACTTTGAGAACCACTGGACTCTAGGGAATTCTTAGTGAGAAAATTATCCCTCTTCTTATGTGGCTCAGTATCCCTGCAATACACACACACAGTCACACACACACCCCACCTTGTGGTTCCCTGCTACTATAGTGAAAAGAAATCTCTCCCCCTGCCTTTCCATCATCTAAATCCTGTCCATATTTTAGAGCTCAAATAAAGATGTGCAACAGCAACAACAAAAACCTTCACAAACATTGTAATTAGAATACAATTAAAGGTTGTTTTCTTTTATATATATAGAAATTCTTGTTGGTGGTGTTCGGTTCAACAATAACCCAGCTCTGTGTAATGTGCATACAATCCAGTGGAAGGATATTGTGGACTCCAGCTTTTTCAACAATATCTCAATAGACAATAACAATCCTCCTAAGAATTGTAAGTATTCTGTAAACTTTTTTCAGTTGCTAATTCTGGCAATTTTCTTGTTCAGGAAAGGAGAGGAAGAATATTCAGCATCTTTTCCATAAGCCCATCCATATCTCCTTGCCTTTTTTTATCTTTTGAAAGGTAAATGAGTTCTCAAGATTGGTAAAACAGAATCCATATAAGGGGGAGAGGGAGTGAATATACTGTTATGTGAGAGAAAGTAGTCACCCTTGTAGTTTAGTGTATGATGTTACCTGTATGAGCCTAGACAAGTATTTAAGCTCTATCTCAAGTTTTCTCATCTGAAAAAGAGAAGGTACTGAATAGTGGTTAAAGTCCCTCCAGCCTCTAAATAGATTGCTCTAAACAAATAAACGAATTGAACCCCTTTTCTCAGATCTGTAGAGTGTCATAAGAGCTAAATTGGCTTTCAGGAACTATTTAAATGGGTAGGAAGAATGTTGAATTGTCCAGGCTAGTAACCTGAACTATCACTCAAGAAACATCTCTATAAATATCTACTTTAATTGTTAAACCATAACGTAATCCGATCAGACAACCAAGAAAGCCTTTGTCTCCCCAAGTAAAGAATTTCAATTAATCACTCTCTCTTTAATGATTCTTGCTATGGTTTTGACTCTCTGGACTGGGATAGGAGCTATTAGAGGTTAGTCCCTGTAAAGACTAATCATTGTCAGAATTGTTCTCTCGTGTATTTTCTAATAGGGAAGCAAACACTTCGTGCAATCTCTATGCTATTATTTCAATATAATGTGGATAATTTTTGTCCAAAGGATGAGACTAGTTATTGCTATCAAGTCTGGTTGTTCTCAATATGCTCCGTAGTCTGAGTTTGGGTCATGTATATGTCACAATCAAATATGTGTTGAAGAGTCAAATTGACGTGTTTGTTTTAACTGTTATTTTGCGTTCAGAGTTTCTTATGTAATGCTTTAAATCTAAAAAATTTAAATAGATTGCTCATAGCAATCTATTAGGGGCTGAATAGACCTTAGGGACTACTAAAGCAGAGTTGTATATTATTGGCTCTTACTAAGAATAATGTATAAATTTCACATTCATTTCAGAGTCTGAGTTCAACATTTTTCTATATCAATACCTGTAATCATAACATGGGATCTTAATTAGCTGGTGCAGTGGATAGAGCAATAGATTTGGAGTCAGGACGACCTGAGTTCAAATCCAGCCTTAGTTATTTACCACCTATATGATCTTCATCAAGTCACTTAAACCCAATTGCCTAAAAATAAAAATAAATTATCCCAAATTACAGTATAATCACTGATTTAATTTTCTTTTTAACCGGTTGGGTGTTTTGGTATTGCCCTATGCTGTGCAACCTTGAAGGGCAAATATGTATAGAATCTTTCACATGAAGAAATGACTTACAGAATTTTACATGAAACAATAAACAAAAAATTGCATGGTGCAACAATATCTACACAAAGACGTAACAATGTACTTTCAGGTACTTAAGAAATCAATAGTAGACTATACACTAATGAGTTTCTTAGACTTTTGAGAAACAGATTTTTTTTCACCTTCATAGTTAGAGATTCAATTCATTCAGAAGGATTAATGTGGTAACTCAAAATGGGGAGAATTTCCTATCTTCAATGACTGACAAAGCATGAAAAAAATAAGCAACACGACAACATTGTTTATTAAGCACCTATAATACACAAAGCACTGTAGCACCAAGAATGTAAAGGTAACAGAAAATGAACAGTGTCTTCAAGCTTATTTAATGATCTTTGAGAAATCCCTTAAGTATGATGTTATTCAGTTATTTCTTATATGTCAACAGGCTTATAGTGGGGCCTACCACATAGTAGGTAATTAGTAAATGTTTATTGGCTCTTGCATTAGTGCATTCAACTCTTGTAATAGAACTTCTTAAATTTTTTTTTTTGAGTTTTTAAACTTCTTAAACTTTTTTTCACTTACAACCCTCTTTTACCCAAAAAACTTTTACATAACCCCAAATATACTGATATATAAAATAGGCATACAAATCAAAACTTACTGATAATAAATCATACTCTCATCATACCCACATTCAGTTATGAGAACCATATGGACTTTAAGTTTAAGAAAGCTGGGCAATGTCTGATAAAGCAAAGCAACATAGAGTAGTGGAAGGAAGCCTCACCTAAAAATCAGGAGACATAGGATCTAAGTGCCAGCCTCAGTGGATGATCTTATTAACAACTTTAAGAATATTAGCAGTGGAAATGAGAGAATTTAGTTTGATGTCCTCATTGTAAAGGCCCGGAGAAGGTGGCTTAAGATCACATCTATTGGGGAGCTTTCATTCTTTTATCTGCAGCTAGTTTTATTGCTTATTTTTGCAGTTTTTCCAGTTTGGGAATTTGGTAATAAGAGCCAAACTTATTTCAATTAATCATATACTGGAATTTTATTCATTTATCTTTTTCATAATTAATTTTAGGTGAAAAGTGTAATTCTAGTTGTCCCAATGGAAGCTGTTGGGGTCCTGGACCACACAATTGCCAGACTTGTAAGTATATGGATTTTTGTACTTATTTTTGCACTGAGTTTCTTCAAATGAATGGACAATAATCCAAATATATTCCAGGTGGGGATAATAATATCTGCCCTCATTTCTCCTGCTAATGTGAGGCCCAAGATATTTCATGTAAAACACTTGTAATTATTTTTTTCCAGTGGACACTAATTATAAAAGCTATTTTTCTGATAATGGCTTGGAACCTATCTAGGAATCTTAGCTTATTTGACTTCACCAGGCATGGTGGTGAACTTTTCATTGCTAAAACTCAATTAAGGGAAGGTAAGACTGGCCAATTCGCACTGGTAGTGATTGTTGTGCTGACTCTTAGCCTTCCCGGATTGTTCTTCTGTCTGGTTGTTGAAGGCTGGATGCAATATTGTCAGCTGATTTCAAGAACATAAATAGATCTCTTTGCCTCTTGGATATTTAGTTCCAGTTGAAAACTAAATTTCATATGACCCTGAACTGGCTTTTGACTTCTTCTCTGGATCTATCTTGCTGTACAATCTTCCTTAATTTATGAAAAATCTCTAGTGTCAGGCCTGAACAAGGTCAATGAAAAAAGTATAATCATCACAAAGATTATTCTTCTCAGTGTTTGTAGTGGAAAATGCTGGAGAAAAAAGTTATGAGGGGGCAGTTAGGTGGTGCAGTGGAGCACCAATCCTGAATTCAGGAGGACCTGAGTTCAAATTTGGTCTTACACTCTTAATACTTCCTAGCTATGTGACCCTGGGCAATTCTCTTAACCTCAATTGCCTCAAAAAAAAAAAAAAGTTATGAAACTGTGCATACCCTTTGATCCAGCAGTGTTTCTACTAGGCTTGTATCCCAAAGAGATCTTAAAGAAGTAAAAGGGACCCACATGTGCAAAAATGTTTGTGGCAGCCCTTTTTGTGGTAGAAAGAAATTAGAAACTGAGTAGATGCCCATCAGTTGGAGAATGGTTGAATAAATTATGGTATATGATGTTATGGAATATTATTGTTCTATAAGAAGCGATAAGCAGGGTAATTTCAGAGAGGTCTGGAGAGACTTGCATGAACTGATGCTAAGTGAAATGAGCGGAACCAGGAGATCATTGTACACAGCAACAGCAATATTATACAATGATCAACTCTGATGAATGTGGCTCTCCTTTACAATGAGATGATTCAGACCAGTTCCAATAGTCTTGTGAAGAAAAGAGCCATCTACACTCAGAGAGATGACCATGGGAACTGAGTGTGGTTCACAACATAGCATTCTAAATCTTTTTGTTGTTTGCATTTTATTTTCATCACTTTCTTTTCTAGTTTGCAAGATAATTGTATAAATATGTATGAATATGATTGATTTAACATATTTCTACCATGTTTAACATATATTGGAGTATTTGCCATCTGGGGGAGGGGGTTGAGAGAAGGGAGCGGGGAAACTGGGACACAAGGTTTTGCAAGGGCTAATGTTGCAGAATTATCTATGCATATGTTTTGAAAAATAAAAAGCTTTAATAAAAAAAAATTGGGGAATTGTTTAAAAAAAAAAAAAGAAAAGAAAATGCTTGTGAAGTTCGTGTGTACTGTAAATATAAAGGAGGTCATGTTTGATAGACCCAACACAGGATCCAACAGGGTGTTCTAAGGAAGAAAGTATTTGTATCTGTATGAAATTGTACAGGCAAGACCAGTGTTTCGATGAGGTTGGAATCAATGAGGTTGTCAGAAGATAGCATTGCTTTACCAAAAAATCTAAAAAAGTAGTTCTGAGGTTTCTGAAGTTCTTAAACTCTCAGGGCAATGACCAACAAATTCTCTTTTACCTTCAAGGAGCATGGCAACACCTCTATTTTCTCCTTTCAGCTCCATAGCATCCTAACCTCCTGATACAACTAAACTCTCCAATATAGGTATAGACTACCTACTCTTACCAGTTTTAAAACATGGCACTGGAAACTAAATCACCTGGGAAAAATACTAGCCAAAGCTTGAAAATTTTTAATTTTAATAAACATCCATTTCATCTTTGAACCTATCCCGCCTGGAAAAACATAGCCAAAAGTCTTTTTAAAAAACAAAATAACAATCATGGCAAAACTTTTTAATGAACATTAACCTTTCAACTTTGCTCTTTTTCAGTGACAAAAACCATCTGTGCACAGCAGTGCTCAGGACGCTGTCGAGGTAGTTCCCCCAGTGACTGTTGCCATAACCAGTGTGCAGCAGGATGTACTGGACCCCGAGAGAGTGACTGTTTGGTAAGAAGGAGCTATTGGGCAACTTCAGGGCATCCCAATCCTGCAGTGTCTGATAATACTGGAGCACCTTCAATTATACCAAGCCTTATTTCATCCTTATATAAAATCCTGGGAAGATAGGCTCTATTAGTAACCTCATCTTAGAATTGAGAAAACATGATGTGTCTAAAACCAGATTTAAATCGCCAGACTCCAAGGTTAATACCTTACCCACTTGCTGTCTCTACTCAATTTGCTTTGAGATTAAACTCTCAGGGACAGTTCTTTGAGAAGGGCTGAGCAATTTGAAGATATTGTTTGGTAGTAACATCATAGTTTGCTACAGAGAGTTATAAAACCACTTTCTATTTTTCAATGGGGTGGGATCTGTAAGAAATCCCAAGCAGTCTTCTTCAAAACTCCTAGAATACATTTCACTTGACTAAAGGGATTCTGGCCTGGCCACACACCCTGACTTAGAGCCCCTTTGGAACTGCTAGGACCATAGGTTATAAGTATGGATTGTACAGGAAAGGGTCCACAACCTTCTCTGGAAGGATTGGGTATTTCCATGATTTTTATTAGTGATATCTATGAACAAGACCCTTCATCTCTCCAGTTATGCTCTGTTCTCCATGCTTGAAAGTTTTCCCTCCATCTTCTACAAGAAATGTTCCTCAACACCTCTTAAATCCATTGTCTTCCCTTAGTTTATTTACTATTTGTCCTGTATAGAGCTTGCTTTATAAATATTTCTTTGCTTTTGGTCTCCTCCATCAGACTGGAGCACCTGAAGACAAGAGCTGTCTTTTGCCCAGTGCTTATATCCTAGTGTCTTATATCCCAGTGCTTGACATAGTTTATTTATTGATGGATGACTTTCTACATGTCATCACAGAATAATTTTAATTCATATTAGAAATATTTCAGGAAATATTTTGCTGCCTGAGGAATAGGATCCACTTGTAGAATACATTGTAACTAACATTCTTTTCAGGTATGGGTTGGAGTAGATGGTCTTCATACCTGTGATTCATTCTTTTTTTTTTTCCCTGAGGCAATTGGAGTTAAATGACTTGCCCACGGTCACACAGCTAGGAAATATTGAATCAAGGCTGGTGCTCTATCCACTGTACCACCTAGCTGCATACCCTCTCTTCTCCCTTCCCCCCCACCCAATTCATTCTATTCACTCAAACTCCATTACATTTTTCTAAGCTAGATTGTTTCCTGTAGAGGAAGGTCTCTCATTTCAAGAATGTGTCCTTAAATAAGTTTTGGGGAGAATCAAATGTGTTCATTTCTCAAAAGAAATGAACCCTCCTTACTAGGGCAGATCATGAACTTCAAAATCTTTCTACATCTTGGGTGAAAAGTTATCACACACTCTTCCTCTAAGCCTCCTAATGTATACATTCCTCCAAATAAGCCAGGTACAATAAAGAAGAGATACAAATAGAAAGAAATATTATGAATCATTTTTAAGTGATTCATCTAAGAATCTTTCACTGAAATAAAACATCTTCATATGGTGTAACATACAGTCACAATTAAAGTGGTTTGACCTGCTTGGAAGTATGTGCCTGGTCTCTCATTACTGATGTTTCATCTTGCAACAGGTCTGCCGAAAATTTCGAGATGAAGCCACATGCAAAGATACCTGCCCTCCTCTGATGCTGTATAACCCCACCACATATCAGATGGATGTCAATCCAGATGGCAAATACAGCTTTGGAGCCACCTGTGTACGCAAGTGTCCACGTGAGTTCACCAGATTTCCTCTTGCCAGGGTTGTCATTTAGCTTCTAGGATTTCCCTATTGATCTCATGATTTAGGAACCCTTGAATGACTCTTGTAATTTATTCCATGCACTTTTGTGGGTCTCTGGTGGTCACAAAAGATGTAGTTGTCATCACGAAGCTGCAAGCAGAGGGATAATGTCCTGGTATCTCTCCTTGAAGAGAAGGGGATTTAGATTGGAAGCTCCAGCTCACAGAATTGCTTATAGGTGAGCAGCATCCTATACTGAGGACAATTATCTTAATCACTTAACATGCCAAGGATGCCTGCCCTCTATTTCTTGGGAAAATCTCTTTTTCCCAAGCTATCTTAACCTAATGTCCAGCTGGCACTTGCCAAGAGCAAGGGTTCTCAGTAGTCTCGTAGTCATTTGAATTCCCTCAGTATTTATAGATAAAGACTTAGGTTCTACATTGATATCTTTTAATATTAAAGTTTTCCCCTTCCTTTCTATCTTTGTGGAGGTTCCAATCTCCTAAGAAGGAAGGAAAGGAGAAATGTTGACAGGAAAAAGTGGTTTTTCATTAAAGACCTTTCAATTCCACTTCCAACAAAAATAGGGTCTGAGTGTTAAATAAATATATATGGAATAGGAAACAAATAGCACCATGAACTAATTGACAGAATCAATCTCCATCATCTCTCTACATTAGTTGGTAATACTGAATTTAACATAAAATTGCAAGTAGACCCAGATGGGATTTTAGAAGAATCTATTCCACCTTTACACAATCTATAGATCAGCCCTCTAAAGCTGCCTTGGGAATAATGATGAGTCTCTTTCAGCAACTATCACAATGTTTTAAAACTTACTAGGCTCTTAACGTATGATTATTGAATAAAAAGTGAAGATATTGTGTGTGTGTGTGTGTGTGTGTGTGTGTGTATGCACGTGTGCACAGCTGAGGTCAAAACAAGTAAATTGAGTTGTCCAGTATCACACAGTAATTTAGTAGCATACAATGGCTATTACTTTTCTTAGGTTAGTGATATGCATGCATTTTTCATGTTTTTCCAATTCTGTATAGAAAATGCTATCTTCAGTGGATTAGGGGATACAAAAGGAAAAGATATTTCCCCTACATATCTACCGAAAGATTGCTGACTAAATGCTTTTAATATAAAGGGGGATATAACATAAGAAAGTTCAGTTATGTGAGAATTTTTTAAAGCAATTTAAAAAAAAAAATACAATCATTTATCAGTAAATAGGGTACAAAAGAATCTCCATGTTGAGTTAAGGCTGAATAATAGGAATTTTTTTTTTTTCAAAGCCACAGAATTGACCATGCAAGTCTTTCTAAGACATCTTAAAATGCCAAATAAGAAATGTAGAACTAATGAATATAATGACAACTAATATTTAGAGGGTATGTTAAAGTTTGCAAAGCACCTTGTATTTTAGTTCAAGTCCTGCAATAATCCTGTGTGATATGTTTTACAAATTTAATTATCTTCACCCTATAAATGAAGAAATTAAGATTCAAAAAGGCTGAAGTGAATTCTCCAACCCACACTGTAATTTGAACCCCAAGCTCCAAGACTCTATGCCCAGCACTCTTTCTTTTATTCTATCAATGTCAATAGCAATTTCAAGGGAAAAGACACCCAAAGGCAAGGATGAAATGCTAGAAGAAGTAATCAAAATTTATATGATTAAAAACAAATTAAAAATATATATAATATTTCAGATTTGAGAAGATTTAAAGAAACAGCTAATTTCAAAAAATTTAGATTTAGGAATTTTAATGACTATAGGTGTTCAAGTTACCTATCTATTCTGAAGATTAAAAAAAAATTAAATACTATTTAAATAACAAACCTTTGAAATACTCAAAATGATTGAGACTCATTAGAATATACATTCCCTAGGAACTATTTACCTAAAATTTCCTATTCAATTAATTTGTTTTAATTTCATACAATGAAAGAACTGAATATATGTTTAATTTTTAATACAGTTTTATGTACAAAGTAAATAACAAGGAGAAAGCATTGTGTCCATTCCACAACTTGGATGCAATGGATCTTGGGACCAGAAACAACTACGTCTTGTTCCATGACTCTTTTTTCTTTCCCTCTTCCTTAGATAACTATGTGGTGACAGACCATGGTTCTTGTGTTCGCTCCTGTAATGCTGAGACTTATGAAGTGGAAGAAGATGGTGTCCGAAAATGTAAAAAGTGTGAAGGTCCATGTAGTAAAGGTAAGAAAGCTAGAAGTGGATATAAAGGATATAAAATAGGAACTTATTAAGTGCCTCCTCTTTGCCTTGGGAATACAAGGACAAAGTTGGAATTCACTTACCCTGTTAGCATGGAAAATTTAGTCCCAAAAGCTATGTATCTGAACTTCACATGATGCAGATAAAATTCATTTGGGAGTATTAAAACAAGAGTTGAGAACTACCTGAAATGTGTGTTGGGAAATAAATCTGGAAGAGTAGGAGGGAGAACAACAGAAGCTGACAGACAAATATACATAGAGTCATTAAAGAATTTGGGAAAAAAGCTTCACCCTATAAATTTGGAGCCTTCAGAAAAGCTCTGGACATATATATGCATATATATATGCCCTGCAAAGGAAAGGCCTAAAAATTTGGAAATAGGATCTGATCTAAGGAAATGAGGTGAGCACAGAACAATTCTCAATCATTTTTACTTGAAAGGAAAAATAAAATGAGAGCTTAATTTTTAATAAGCTCCAAGTGAAGTCAAGATGGTAAAGAAAAGTCAAGAAGTTGCCTGAGGTTTCCCCAATTTCTCTCAGGAAAAAAAAAAAAGTTAAATCAAGCCTCTCAATAGATTCTGGAGCAATAAAACTAACAAAAAGGCAGAGTGAAACAACTGCCCAGCTTCTAAATTAAAGGATGTGAGGGATTGAAATATGATATGCTGGAAGATAAAGCAATTTAAATTACAAGCAAGAATATACTACTCAGAAAAATCCAGGGGGAAAAATGATCATTCAGTGAAACAGGGGACTTTCAAACTTATCTGATGAAAAGACCAGAGTTGAATAGAAAATCCAGTCTTCAAATACAAGACCCAAAAGAAACATAGGTAAACAAGAAATAAAAGATAAAAAATATGTCATTCAATAACATTGAACTGTTTACATCCCTACATGGGAAGATGAAATTATAATTCTTGACAACTGTAGCCCTATTAGGGCAGTTAGAAGGAGTATATATAGACAGAGAATATGGATATAAGATGAATTTAATGTGAAAATTAATGAGTGAATAAAACGATTGTACTGGAAAAAAAAGAGGGGGAGATGTAAATTTTAAACATAAAATAAATATTTAAAAATAAAATTAAAAAGGAAAGGGGAAGACATTAATTACATCACATGAAGGAATGCAAAATATCTATCACAGTAGAGGGGGGAAAAGGAAGGGAGGAGAGGCTTATTCTCATCAGCTTTGGCTCAGAGGGAATAACATATACATTTAGTTAGGTATAGCTTTTTATCTTACCCTTTAGGGAAGTCGGAGGGGGAAGGGGTAAAAAATGAGAGGGAGCTAACAGAGAGGGATGCAAAATACCGGTAAGGAGAGAGAAAAGTAAATGAGAAAAATAGAATGGAGAGAACTACAAAGTTCATAATCAACTCTCAGGTATCTTTGGACAGCGGCATGGAACGCAATTCAAGTAAACTGAGAGCGTTGCTGTAAAGGTTAAACAAGATGTCACTGGGAGGAAGGAACCCCCACCCCTGTGGACAACACGATGGCGTTGAGCAGAAGGAGCCTCGCCCCTGTTGACTACATGGCATATCTGAGATGGGCATGACAGTCCCTGTTAGTTTAGTATGATTGGCTTAGAGATCTCTTGCTATGCTGATGTAACTAAGGCTTTAAGACTGCTGGTAGAAGCTGCATTAAATGGAGTTTGCACCACCTCTGCTCCCTGTCTCATCATTATTCTTGGTCTCTGCATTATTAGGCCTTGAGTTTCTACTGGTCAGAATAGTCCTCACTTATCTGAAAGCAAGGGACTCCAACACATAATTATGAATGTGAATGGAAAGAAATTTCCCAATAAAAGAAGCAGAATAGCAGATTCCTACAATATATTGTTCACAAGAAACACATTTGAAACAGAGAGATACACATAGAGTAATAGGTAAAAGGTTGGAGCCTGGGTATCAATCCTGATCTCAAAGAAGAAAAAAAAAAGGAAAAGCAAAAAGAGATCTAATTAAAAGACATAAGGAAGGAAATTACATCTTTTTAAAAGGTACCATAGATAAGGAAGTGTTATCAATACTACACATTTATGTACCAAGTAGTGCATCCAAATTCTTAGAAAAATTGAGTTCAGGAAGAAATGGATAGCAAAACAATAGTAATTAGGGACATAACCTCCCCTTGTCAGAACTAGATAAATCTAACCACAAAATAAATGAGAAAGAAGTTAAGGGGCTAAATAGAATTTTAGAAAAGTTAGATATGATAGACCTGGAGAAAATGAGAATTGAAAGGAATATACCATACCTTTTCTTCTTTGATTCATAACACCTACACAAAAAAATGACCATGTAGGACATAAAATTTTCACAATCAAATGCAGAAAAGCAGAAATATCAAATAGCATCTTCTTGAGATCATGATATAAAAATGACATGTTATAAGAGCCATGGAAAGATAGATTAAAAATTTATTGGCACCTACATAGTTAAATTCTAACGAACTAATAGGTCAGATAATAAATCATGGAAACGATCAAAATTTCATCAAAAAGAAGGAGAATGAGTTAATATATCAAAACTTATAAGATGTAGTCAAAGTATTCCTTAGGAAAAATTTAACATCTCTGAATGCTCACATGAATAAAATATGGAAAGAAAAGATCAATTAATTGGGCATACAACTAAAAAAGTTAGGGGGGAAAAACACATTTAAAATCCTCAAATAACAAATTAGAAATTCTGAGAAATCAAAGGAAAGATTAATAAAATTGAAAGTAAGAAAACTATTGAAGTAATAAAACTAAGAGCTGGTTTTATTATAAAACAAAGAAACAAACAATAAATTAGGCGCAGCTAGGTGGTGCAGTGGATAGAGCACCAGCCCTGAAGCCAGGAGGACCCTAGTTCAAATCTGGTCTCAGACACTTAACAACTTTCTAGCTGTGTGACCCTGGGCAAGTCACTTAACCCCCATCATTTCTGCTTCAGCAAATAAATAATTAAATAAAAATAAATTGAAATTTTAGTGAATTTGATTTTTAAAAAAAAGAAAACCAAATTACCTAGATTCAAAAATGAAAAGAGTGAATTCATCATCAACAAAGAGGAAATTTTAGCAATAATTAGGAGCTATTTTGACTAACTACATGCCAACTAAGTGAAATGGATGAATATTTTCAAAAATGTTTCCCAGAATATCAAGAAAAAAAAATCTTAAATAATCCCGTTAAAAAATAAATTGAACAAATCATCAATGAACTCCCTTAAAAGTCTTTACAAGATCTTTGCAAGACCTAAAGGATTTTCAAGTGAATTTTACCAAACATTTAAAGATCAATTAATCTCAATACTATATAAATTAGTTGGAAAAATAAGATGGAGTTCTACCAAATTATTTTTATGACACAAATATGGTGCTGATACCTAAATTGGAAAGAGAAGAAACTGAGAAAGAATTATAAACCAATTTCCCTAATGAATATCAAATCAAAAAATTGAAATAAAACATCAGCAAAGAGATTACAACAGTTTGTCACAATGATAATTCTCTATGACCAGGTGGGATTTATAACTGGATTGCAAGACTGATTCAATATTAGGAAAATTAATTGAGCATAATAATTGCAAAACTAACAGAAACCATATGGTTATCTTAATAGATGTAGAAAAAAGCTTTTGATAAAATACAGTACCCGTTGTGCTTTATGAATGTAATAGCATATTATTGTGCTATAAGAAATGATGGGTAGGCAGATTTCTGAAAAGCCTGGACTTACAGGAATTGATGCCAAGTGAAGTGAATTGAAACGAGAACATTGTATAAAGTAACAGCAATATTATATAATGATCAGCTCTGAAAGACTTGGCTCTTCTCAGTAGTACAATGATCCAAGACAATTCCAAAAGACTTAATGACAAATGGTATTCACATCTAGAGAAAGAACTATAGATTTTGAATTCAGAACAAAGCACACTGTTTACAATTTTGTTACTTTTTGCTTCTTCTTGTTGTTTTTCCCTTTTGTTCTGATTCTTCTTTCACAACCTGACTAATGTGGAAATATGCTTAATATGATGGTACATGTTCTTTTTGTCTTGGAGAGGAGAGAAGGGAGGACTGGAAAGAAGGGAGAAAAAGTTTATGATGAAAATTATCTTTATATGTAATTAGAAAAATAAAATGCTATTAATGGGGGTAAGATTTTAAAAAGAGGAAAAATTTCATTTTTCATTATGTCACCATGCTCTGTTTCCACTTAGTGTCCCTTTTGCATCCTAGGATGCTATCTCAAGACCATGAGAAGAGGTGCAGGGCCTCCTCATTTGTGACAGGCTATGGGAAAAAATGTTGGATTAAAGATGTAGAGAATGTGGAAAATAGATATATCCCAATGGACAGCTCCAAGTTTTTCTCTCCCCAAACTATCTAACGGGGTGTGTGTGCGTGTGTGGGCGTGTGTGTGTATTATCCAAGAATCTGTGATCCTGTCAACCTTGGTCTGTTCTCAAAGTAAATATTCCTTCCACTAAAACATCACAACCTACAGTCTGTGAGTCAATGGGGTATTGTGGTAATTACAATATTAAATTGGACATCTTGAAGACCTCCTTAAAATACTAGTTGTATTACATAATTTTTAAGAAATATTTTGGCAATTGTATTTCAATGCATCTTCTTTTTTTGGTAATCTAGTATATTGATTTTATGAATTTATAAGTATCCTCCTAAAACAAAGCCTATAGGCTTCACCAAACTATCAAAGGAGTCGAGGACACAAACTCTTACTATACTAATACACATCTGGACAGATTTTATGCTCACTCCTCTCCCTTCTTTCTTTAATTCCTCCTTTCCTTCCTTGCTTCATTCCTTCCATCCCTCTCTTCTTTCTTCTCTTTTTTCTTCCTTTCAACTTCTCTTCCTCCCCCTTTTTTTCTTTCATCCGTAGTGCCTGATAATTGTATTTATGATGCTATTAATAATTGCTTATTGATAAATACATGAAAGCGCCACTGCCGTAAAATTTTATAATATTACTGAACAAAGAGGGAGACCTTAAAGAAGTCCATTACACTTCTTTGGACTGGAAGTTATCCCAAAATAAATGTCATTTTACAAAGGAGCAAACTGAGACCCACCCAGGGAGATGAAATAAATAGTCCCACATCACACTGGTATCAGAAATGTTAATCTAATGTTCTTTTCTTATGGCAACAATGGGAAAGGGAGAAGGAAAGGGCAATGACAAATAATTGAATTTAGTGACATGTTCAATTGCTGAACTCATCCTATTTTATATGCAAGATTGTTGAACTGCATCTCTCTTGTTTGTTTCAATGATGGATTCTTCCTCCTATCTAAATGGGATTTCAATGGTAGTAATCCACTGATAGCAAAACTGAATAAAGGTTGTTTTTGCTTTGAGAACTCTATGGAAAGCCAAAGGCTATAAAGCAGACATTTTGAAGTTCATCTGGAAAGTTACTCATTCTAGAAATCTGGATCAAATAATCATGACTGCTTTCCTCATAGTTTGCAACGGAATAGGAATTGGTGAATTTAAAGATGTTCTCTCCATCAATGCGACAAACATCAAACAATTTGAGAATTGTACCACAATCAGCGGCGATCTGCTTATCTTGCCTGTTGCGTTTAAAGGGTAAGAAGTTTATGAAGGAGGGAATGAATAGAAAAAGTATGCTTCTTCTATTGGGTCTGTTCAGTGAATGATAAATTTCTATGTTTTTTTCAGTGATTCCTTCACACATACTCCACCTCTAGATCCCAAAGAACTGAATATTCTCAGGACTGTGAAGGAAATATCAGGTTTGTACAAAACTTCCCCAAAAAAGCACTCAGTGTGAGAACTAGAATCAAGCTTAGAGGTCATCTAATAAAAAATCCCTTATTTTATATATAAAAAACAGATCCAGAGAAGTAAAGTGACATTTCCCAAGGTTAAATGACTACTAAATGAAGGGACTGTGACTAGAAATTAGATCTTCCACTACTCACATGGAATCTAGTTCAATAATTAAATATATATTCATATGTCTGTACATAACCAGTCTTATAATCTGAGGTTAAAAAAGGAACCCAGTCCTCAAACAATATTCACTTGAAATTTCATCATTTAAAATCAATTTTTAAAAACAATGATGCCCTTGCTCCTAGTTTAGATTGTTTCCCATAAGCCTTTGTGTCTATTCTGCTTAAGGGAAACAGGATTACATTCAGAGCAGTCAGAGAATTCCCTATTCTTTCCCTGTTTTTACAGAGTCAGTAATTGAGTCCTCCTTAAAGGAATGGAAGTTACAATAAAGCATCAGGCAAAGATGAAGGATAATTTTCATTATTGTGGGAAGCTACACTTTGGTGACAGACAAAACAAAAAAGACCATCCCTGAGGTTGGACAGGGGCTACAGAAGAGACATTGGACAGATTTTGCATAGGCCCATTCTTATACATATACAGGGAAGAAGGAAGGACCTAAATCAGTATTTTGACAGTATTCCTGTTGAAATTTCATGAAAAAAATCAGATAAATGTGTAACTGCCTTTAGCTAGTTTTTTTCTAAGGATGTTACATGACCTGTAAAGTACTTTATATTTTGTTAATTTGAATTTTGCCCCTCTTCATTTTTTATAAAATTGACATAAATTTGTATTAGTCTTTTCAAATAACAACCTTTTATTTTACATTTTTCTATAATTTTTTTCAAGTTTTTCTATTTCTTTATTTTCAAATAATATATCCTCTTTTATGTTTATTTGGCTTTCTAATTTTTATTCAGTTCATCCCTTTTTCTATTTTATTAATGCATATTTAGAGGAATGTGATTTCTTACACCACCACTCCCCCCCCCCCCTTGGGAACTACTACTGCTAACTCTAAATCTATGATCCTGTGAAACATATTGACTTACAGGATTTTTGCTGATTCAGGCTTGGCCTGAAAACATGACTGACCTTCATGCTTTTGAACATCTGGAAATTATACGGGGCCGAACAAAGCAACAGTAAGTAGCCAACAATTCTAACCATGGGTATGTAGTAATATCTAAGATCATGAGAACCAAACCTTATCTATTTTGTATACCCATATACCCAGGGTCATATAAAAATTTCTCTGGCAAAAACGGGTTCTGTGTGGGAAAACTTTCTATATCAATGTGTAAATTACCAAGTAAAATCAAGCCTGGTAAAAACTTATTTCAGATTACAAAACAAGTTATACCTCTTGATCCTCAAATATAGTTACTCTGCAAATCTTCCTCTTTGGCCAGAAATTTATTCAATTTAATTAATGTAGTAAGCATTTATTAAGCACCCACTATGTTCAAGAAGCTATGATATGCACTAGAGAAATGGAAATAACAAGAAATGCTTTGTCCCTAAGGTAAGGAGCAGATATCTATTCAGAACTTGTAATATGAATCAGAGAGGCAAATAGAAAATATATGCCAAGAAAATACAAATAATTTCTGGTAGGTGAAAAGAACACTAATAACTGGAGGAATTGGGAAAGATCTTCAGTGGCAGGTAGCATCTGAGCAAAGCCTGGAAGTTACAGAATAATTTAGGAAAGAGCATAGTTCTTATGTTTCTTATATTCGCATCACTTCAGAATATCATCATATGCAATACACATTGGAATTATTCTGAAGGAACAATAGATTGTCTTACCAACAATCTGTCCTTGTGGTTCCCTGTGAGGACCATTTCCTTGAGCCCTGATGCTAGGCTGTGCTTAAAGTCTTTGCATGGTGACTGGAAATGAGGCAAACTCGGGACATCCCATTTACAGGATGCACATTGTAATGAGTCACTATCTACCTTTGGGAAGCCAGCTTCTGTTCTCCAGTTCCAGATAACTCTGGAGCATCTCATCTGCTTTCTCTTGAGCTATAAGCATCTAATCTACACTTTGCTGTTTGCCAGTAACTATTCCACACTTCATATTCAGTGATTTCAAAAGGCCCATCCAACAATTTTATATTTTGTAAATTGTTTATATCCTCAATTCTTAGCACAATGATTGGCACATTGTAGTTGTTTAATAAATGCTTGTCAAATGAATTGAATGAATGAATGGGGAAAGGGAAGAGGACATAAGTTTACTTTTTTTAAATCTGTAAAGATTGTGGTTTACCTATGGATTTGCTGAATAGCCTTCACTGCTATGCTGATATTAGAATCCACAGAGGGAAGGCTTGATGCCAGCAGACAATGTTGTGGCTGGGGGCATTGTACTGATATGGAGAAAATTTGCTCATGAGAAAATCAGAAAGAACATCCATCCTTTCCCAGGGTATGAGATGGGTAAGAGCTGCTGACTTTAGCAGTCAGGGTGACCAAGCAGTGATTCTTCAGTCTCAGGATGTTCTAATTTCACTGCTCCTTGTTCGTTAGACCTCCAGGAGTGTGGCAATTGAAAGAGCTCTTCAAACCATCCATGGTGCACTTGGGAGATGAGATTATTCTCAGGAAGGACCCTTTAAGCTTATCTTCTCAAACCTGTATGGTTTGGCTTAATCCATTGATACAATTCCCTTTCCCCATTCGTGAGAAGAACTCTTGCAATGACATACCCAAAATGCTTATCTGGACTTTTTTTGAAAACCTCCACAGTGGGAGACTCTCCAGAGACTGTAAAAGTTGTTGATGGTAATTTGGTTGATGCCTTCCCCACAAATTTCCTATGCTCTGGGTGGGGAGGCCAGATCACTTACCACTATGGGTTTGGCATTGTATTTTGCTTTCTCTTCTGTTTTCCTAAGAATGTTTTTGTTTATTTATTATTTATTTTTTTAGTTGGAGAAAATCAAAGTTCATTTTTTGTATCAGAATTTTTCAGAGTTTTGGGTTTTTTTTTATTTTTGAGACTTTAGATTTGAGTTGTTTGGGATTTACCTTAGATCAGGGATTCTTAATCTTGTTTGAGTCAAGGGACCCTTTGATATTCTAATAAATATTATATATGTGTGTGTTTGTGTGTGTGTGTGTGTGTGTGTGTGTATAAAATCAAGAATCATAGAGTATTATTATAGAATTATCATAGAATACTATGTAGAAAAGAAGACCCCTTTTTTGGATGCATACAGGTATAATTTTTTTAAATACTAATTACAGTTAGAGTTTAGTGAAAAAAGAAAAAAAATCTCATTCAAATTTAGGATCCCCTGAAATTTATCCATAGTCACCATGTTAAGATCTCTATCTTAGAATATCTCAAAAGCATATTTGCTGCTTGTGCTTCTGATATTCCACATCAGTGAGATTGGTTTATATGTTAGAATGTGTCTTCTCACTGTAGTGAAATATAATTATCTATTTCTATTTCTAATCATTGACCTATCATTCAAAATCAAATAAGAATAAATTGTGATAGTGAATAGTGTAAAAAAGGCAATTTTATTCAAAGAGACAATTAGTTTTTGTAGAGAATTATTTACTCTACCAGAAATTTTCTGTAATCAATTTCTATTTTCTGTAACTAAGACATAGCAGAGTAGGTAGTCACCTAATTAATGCACCTTGAGAGGATAATGGGCAGCAAGCCCTATACAATATTCTCAATTGTCCCATATGCCCTTCCAGTATTTCTGCAGTCCTTTAGGATTTTCTAGGAATACTCTAACTCTCCTGAGAGGAGTCACCAATCAAGCCCTTATCAACTGAGACCTTAGTAATGAATGAACTATTTTTCAAGTATGGACAAGAATTATACTCAAGATAGTTAACCAGGATTTAGAAGAGGACATCACAGGAAGGGAAAAGATGTGAGAGCTCAATTCACTATCAGTCAGAATTCACTGACATGCAGCCATTCCATTCTCTAACTTCCAAGTAAAACTAAGCTGGGGGTTCTATTTAGATTTATAAAAAATTGGAAAATGCTGACTTTCCTGGACAAAAAATAATAAT
This sequence comes from Sarcophilus harrisii, assembly GCF_902635505.1. Classification (NCBI taxonomy): domain Eukaryota; kingdom Metazoa; phylum Chordata; class Mammalia; order Dasyuromorphia; family Dasyuridae; genus Sarcophilus; species Sarcophilus harrisii. The sequence goes on along the minus strand of NC_045426.1, from coordinate 64,654,821 downwards.
TCCTTTCAAAGTTGTATTTAATGCTAATTTCCTGTAGTCTCTAGAAGCCACAGTGCATGCCTCCCAGGAGTCTAGTTCTCTCGGCAGTGTATATAAACTTGGGGCTGAAAAGAATAGGATCTCCTTAAAAACCAAGATGCTTCTCAGCAATGCTGCTTCTCTTGCTGAAATAATCTCTCTCTCTTTTTTAAACTTTTTATTTTCAAAACATATGTACGGATAATTTTTTCAACATTGACCCTTGCATAGCCTTATGTTTCAGATTTTCCCCTTCTTCCCCCCCCACCCCCTCCCCAAGTGGCAAGCAATCCAATATATGTTATACATGTTAAAATATGTTAAATCCAATATGTGTAAACATTTATACAATTCTCTTGCTGCACAAAAAAAATCAGATCAAAAAGCAAAGTAAATGAGTAAGAAAACAAAATGCAAACAAACAACAAGAAAAAAAGTGAGAATGTTTTGTTGTGATCCACATTCAGTTACCCCTTCCCCATTCCTGTCCCCAGGATTTCCTTTTCTTAAAACTGATTTATAATTTTATATCACAATGCTATCTTTTCTCTTTTCATTTCAGTGGTCAATTTTCTCTTGCTATTGTTGGTTTGGACATAACTTCCTTGGGCTTACGTTCCCTTAAGGAAATCAGTGATGGCGATGTCGTCATTTCAAGAAACAGACAACTCTGCTATGCAAACACAATAAACTGGACTAAACTGTTTGGAACAAAAAGTCAGAAAACCAAAATCACCAACAACAAAGATGAAAAAGAGTGTCGTAAGTGATTGTCCTCTGCTCTGTCTGCTTTTAGGGTAAATTCTCTCGCGATTAAAGTTGGCCTAAATGGAATGGGATTTCTTGGTAGGCTTCCCTTCAGTGGAATAACTGCTAGTCAAGGATATTGTAGAAGCAATTTTTGTTGGCAACTTGATGGCCTCTGGGGCTGTTCTTTTAAACTCCAAAATTTATAATTGTAGAGTTGATTAATTGGCTATGACTCAAAGAAAGACATTGCTCTCACTTAGATGTCTAAATCACCCTTCAGATGATGATTTAACTAAACCAAGTGATTCCCTAGTCACTAACTTATCCATCCATTATGTGATACAGACTAAATTTGCTTTTATTAAGTCTTATTTCAACTAAGTTTATCTAATGATGAGTTTTCAGTGATGAAAATAATCAACACTCAAACTAAAGATATGAATAAAATCTTTTCTATATATCAATCAAATTTCCAATTTAAAATACTTCCGTTATTATAGTTCTTCTGCCTTATATATAACAAGTCTTTTAAGTTTCAGTATCTAAAACAGAATAATCTTTCTTTGCTGCCACAACTCCAAATAACCCCTCCCCCTTCTCTGCTTTCCCAAACACTATTTTGGTATAATAAATAGATTAAGATTTTCAAGTTAAAAATGAGTAGTATTTTGCATAACTACTTTTTAAGAATTCCCACTTCCTAAATCCTCATCATAGAGATGGTAACACATGAGCATTCCTATGATATAGAATAAAAAAAAAAATTCTATATTATAAATGCAGAAGGTAGAAATTGCAGACAAAGTGCACAATTTTGATGAAAAAGGGAGTCTTTTAGTAGTCTACAGGGTGAGACAAGTCCACAGTACAACAGTCAAAAAACAAGCAATCATCCAGTGACTCTACTAAGCTTTTCAGTGATGGGGGATTGACTGTCCTCTGATTAAAACTTTCAATGTTTTTAGAGTCTGCTTGAAGACAGGTATTACAATGCCTGGATTGTTGGAGATAATAGTATTAATATTATTATGATGGAATAAGATGATGATGATTGATGAAAAACTGAGACTGAGGGTAATTAAATGACCTGCCCCATAACTAGTCAGTGTCTTAAATAAGAATTCGAATCTTTCTAACCCCAAATTCAACATTCCATTAACCGTACCACCTAGCTACCCTATATAGTTCCACCAAATTGCATAGCTATAATAATATCTCCTTATTCTGCTGGGGTCAGATCATGTTTGAAATATTTTGCTCAGTTCTGGGCAGCATAGTTTACAAAAACAGAAATAGGCTATGACAAGAGAGATGGCAAGGAAAAAAGAAAAGAAAATCATGTCATGAGGATCATCCTGGGAAAAACACTTAAACATCTTAAAAAATTGGAGGACTAAAATTTGGAAACGGGATTAGACAAATTCTGCATGATCTCAGTAAGAAGAATCGGTACCAGAGGGGAATATTTGTGTTTGGCATAAGAAAAAACTAGCTAAAGGCAACAAGATGACCTGGTAGACAGAGCACTGGGCTTGGAGTCAGGAAATCTATCCTCAGACATTTATTAGGTATGTGACTCTAGGTAAGTCCCTTAACCCATTTCCCTCAGTTTCCTCAATTGTAAAATACTAATAATTTTAGCACCTATCTCTCAGAATTGTTGTGGGGATCAAATGAAAGAATATTTGTGAATCACTAAGTGCAGTGCCTGGCATATGGTAGATTATTGATCATTAGAATATGCTGCCTTTGTGGGGAGTACTTTCTAACTGGATAAGATAAGACTGAATGTCCACTTATTGGAGATTCTTAGTCAAGTGCTTCAGTCCAAAGGCTGGAAGAGATCTCAGAGGCCATCACTTTAAAGATTAGGAAACTGAGGTGTAAGAAGTGAATTTGCTGAAGATCACATGGGTTATAAACTCAGATTGGAATTCAGGTCCTCCTCATTCCATCTAGCTGTCTCTCAATTTTTGAGATTCTGTGAAATATCACACAACACAAAAGCCAGAGGTTTCATGTCCTAAAACAACTGGTGTACTTAAGGCTCTTCACTGAAACTTGTCTTCTTCAGAGGCTCTGGAGCATGTTTGTCATTCATTGTGCTCATCTGATGGTTGCTGGGGTCCAAAACCAAGCCACTGCTTGTCCTGTCGCCATGTAAGCCGTAACAAGAAATGTGTCGCAAAATGCAACATTTTTGAAGGGTAAGAAATTTTTTTCTTTGGAGTTCTCTGTTGAGGTGAAAAAGGAAAAGTTTCACTTGACTGCAAAGATTAAATCTGAAAGATTCATAGTTGTTTTCATGTCTTCCCCATAAAATAATACCTCATTATGTCATACCTTAAGGTTTCCAAAGTAATTTCCCCCAACCAATTCAATGTAGTAGAATTCAATGTGGTAGAAACAAAAACTATGCTCCTTTTATTTGTACCTGAGATTTCATCCTTGTGTAGAATACCTCCACTAATGAGGGGATTTATGAGGTTAAGTGGTTTGCCACTGGTCACTCAAAGAGACCAAGTTTAGTTTTTCCTTATTCTGAAGCTCTAAGCACTGTTTCGCTGCCTCTTTACCCACATTCACAGAGGTAGCAAATAAATGTCAGAGTCACAGTTTTAACTCATCTTTTGATAGAAGTTTCTTTCTGCCTTGTTTATAACTTAATAATTTATAATCACCACAATAACAATAAGCTAACATTTATGTGATGTTTTAGGGTTTGCAAAGTGCTTTGCATGTTTGCTCATTTGATACCCTGCTCAGAATCACTGAACTGAATTGGAAGGAAACTCATTGGCTATCCAAATCCTAAACCATCCCAAACAAAAGAATCTAACGAATATCATATTAATAAATATTCAACCATCATTTGCTCAAAGACTCCCAGTGATTAGAAATCCACTTTCCCCTGTTGCAGCCTATACTATGTGGTAGAACTATAAATGTTACAAATTTAGGAATCCAAGTAAGTGTGTCCACTTGTACTCCTAATTTCTAAATTATTTATAAAAATTTCTGAAGAATTTCTAAGAATTGATCAAAATAGCCTCTGGGTACTACCTTCAACAGTGAGCTGAATTTAATTCCAATAATTGAAGGATTAAATATCTTTCCAAGAAGAACCACCTTGGGCTTTGTTTTGTTGTTTAATCACACCATGAAGATGATTCTGGGTAATCCTTGTCTCCACATATTAGCACAATTTATGCATGTTTGTGTTTATGAATTCCCAGACAATATATTTAATTATCTGTTCCTTATTACCATTCAGTTTGAAATCCAAGTCTCAGGTGTGTCCTATGAAGATTTATTTTACCCTCAAGATTAACCTCAAGGCTTTCGATGATAATGGTGTTTGTAATTCCTAATCTACCATAGAAATTGAATTACTATTCTCTGGAGGGGTGGCAGGTTTACACTCATTATAATCCAACCTAAAACAAATCCAAGTAGCTGAGTGGGATCATATTTCCTCGTTATTTATCCTCTTTCAGCAACTTTATGTGTTTGTTGTGAAGATCAAATGAGAAGATGTACATATGGGAAAGTACTCTGTAAAGTGTAAAGTGCTATAACAAATGTTGAGAATTTACTTTTGATCTCAGCACATTCTGCAATACCTTCCTTAGCTTAAGAAATCAAAATTAGCTAAACTCCAGGCTTTCTCTGTGTCTTAAGAAATTGACATCCTATAAAGTCTCAATCACATATATTATCATCTTTATTCATTTCTTCATCCTAAGATTTGAAAAGTTATGCATCCTGATTCAGAACTCTTTGTTAAATAATTTTTCTTGAAATGCAAAACAAAATGTTCTGCAAATACCACAGGATCGTGTTTCCTCACTTAGCCCGTCCTCTGAAGAAGATGTATTCTTCAGGCCTTGGCTTCATCTTTCAGGATGTTCCATTTTCCCCCTCAAGTAGTAACTCTGCTTTTCATTCATTACTTCTAAGGACTGCTTCCTTCAGACTTCTGGTTTTTGTTTCATTATAATCTTCTCAGATGCAATTGCCCACCTCCAAATTCGGATCAATTTACAGGTCTTGGGGCAGAAGGATTTGCTATCAGTGGGCATCAACTTTCTGGACATATGTTTGTCTAACACCAAAATAGCTGCTTAATTTATTTATCACAATGTGGGTATTATGCCTAAAATAGGTTTTTCTGAAAAATAAATCACTTCATGTGGATTCAAGGCACTTGCTGGGAAATTGTGGTGAAATTATAGATACATGTATTTATTTATTCTTGTGGAGGTGTTGACACCCTGGTCTCAAAAAGGAGAGAATAGTGTTTCCTTTCCCATTATGTATAGACTTTTATGTCTCCATTACATACACAAACGGCTCACTTTTAGGCAAGACCCTATGTAAACAATCTCAGAGGGGAAAAAAAAAACCAATAAAACTTTATGCTATTTTAACTTCCATTTCAAACCCATTGCAATGTTTAGTGTCCCTCATTATTTCCCTTCTCGATGCTTCAGATCCTTCATAAAAAAAGGAGGATTTACAAGATCTTCTATCTTGGGGTTTGTTTGGGGGGTTTTTTGAAATTCTTTTTTTTTAAATGTTGGTTCTGAATCTCTTATTGCACCTTAAAACCATTTATTTCTCCTCTAATTTCAACAGAAAAAAATTATAATCAAAAGCTTTAGAGTAGGAAGCAATCTGAGAGATGATCTCTTCTTAAAGATGAGGAAGGTAGTTTACAGGGAGCTGAAGTGACTTTTCAAATGTCTCACAGCTACTAAATATCATAATAGGAATAAAGAATCAGTTATCATCTTTTAAATAGCTATGTTTCATCTGTTTGAGGTGAGACATGGTAGAGTGAACAGTAGCCCAGTTTGAAAGTCAGAGAGATATGGCATCAGTACAACATTATTTTTGTTCCCAAAAGATTTTAAATACCATATAGAATAAAGCTATAGGGCATCTGTTTCTGTGTCTATCTTTGTACCTTATAGTCTTCAATCTGCACCATCTGAATTTTCTTGATAATTCAGAGTGATGTTGATCTCAGTTACAAAAGTGTTTACAGCTAGAAGCAGTAAGCATTTTTTTAAATTAAAGCTTTTTATTTACAAAATATATGCATGGGTAGTTTTTCAACATTGACCTTTGCAAAGCCTTCTGTTCTAAATTATCCTTCTCCCTCCCTCCCCGCCCATGGCAGGTAGTTCAATACATGTTAAATATGTTAAAAGATATGTTAAATCCAAGATATGCATACATATTTATACAGTTATCCAGCAAGCATTTTGGACCCAATCAGAACCAAAGCCAAGTGTGCTTTTCTAATTTAATATACTTTCCCAAAGATGCCCCTCATCTCCAAATGATATCTATACAAATTCTTTCTCACTGCTTCTGCTCTGTTTGTGGAAAACCCTGAGAAAAGCAAAAATGTAACTCTGAATTCAAAAGTCATTTGATTACTGAGCAACATACCTACAAAACACGTTAATACTGTGGGAATGTTGGAATTGACTAAACATAATATTTAACATCTTTTGGATCAATCCAAATGGAAGTGCAAGAGGAAATTTTGAAGTTGACATGGGAGAAAGAGGAGTTAGACATATAAATAACTAGTTAGGAATAAAGTGTTGAGTTCAAGAAGATGAAATTAAATTATGGAGAACATTTGGTATTTGTAAGCAGAAGATTTAATATAAGAAGATTTATATAAGTTCAGCCTTATTCTACTAGGTTTCTTCAGGTCTAGATATAAGCCAATGTCTCATGGTGGTCAGGAAAAAAGGTGAGCTCTTCGAGATTCATGGAGCTGGGATTATTACCCTTTGCAGACACAACTATGCTCAATTAATATATTGTTAAGTGTTAATATCAAGGAAGGAATGTACAACCACACTGGCATGTACAAATACTTCCAGGACAATTCTTATTAAGGAAATATAGTAACCAAGGCTAATTAAATAACATTTGTGGTATCCTAACTAGAAGCTTTCTTATTAGTTTATAACAACTTACCATTCAGTAGCTGGGGCTTTTGCAAGAAAATTCCCTTCATCAAGTGCCTACAATGAAAGAAGAAATGAATTTGGGTGTCAAATTATGAGGGGGATTTGATTTAATGAGTACCAGTTGCCTCAAATGAAAATGCTTCCTTGCAATCTGAACCATCTGTGTCAAATTTACATGTTTAAGCATTTATTGTGTGCTTCCTAGAGCAAAGACATGGACTTAATCAGCATTCATATTTCACTTTTTTTAACATCTGTCATTACTATCGCATCTTTTGAATCGGACATGAACTTTTTCAACTGTCATTACTACTTATTTGAAAAAAAAAATCTCTAAATGAAATCTTAGGAATAATGGGAGGTTGGTGGTAATGTGCATTGTGATTCACATTTGTAGCTTATTAATAATCCTTCACTAATCAAAGTTCAATACACCTCACTTTGCTTCCTACATATTCTTCAGATGGTGTTTCCCTACCTGTAACTTTCAAAGTTTGTGATCTCATTAAGACTTTTCTCATCATTTTTTAAAAATCATATCTCTGAGAAATATAGGAAAGATGTTTTATTATAATTCATTGTTATGTTTTTTTCTAGCACACAGGTGACTATGGGCCCAGGTGATATGGGTGTAGTCAATAAATCTAAACCAATAATGAGTCATCTTTTTCTTTTTTCCTGGGGTTGCACCTGTTCGACCTTGAATCAATGCCATTAAGTTTGACTGTATTTCTCTGTTAGGTCACATAAGAGATATTTATCTTTCAAATAATTATAAACCTGCCATCTGAGCTAATCTAAACCTGTATTCCATATATATATATACATATATATATATAAAAGATTCAAGATTCCAGTTACAAGCACTGATCAATTTTTTTCATTTCTTCTTCCCCCAGAGAACCAAGAGAATACATGGAAGATCTGAAATGTATGCAATGCCACCCTGAGTGTCTGCCTCAGGTCCAGAATCAAACCTGCACAGGACCGGTAAGAAACATATCTAATAGCCTCACCTCACAAGGAACAAACATCACCAGAATAAGGATCTTTTCTGTATTTTACTCAGTGTTCATAATTCATAACCTGCAGAGAGGTTGCTGCAGAATAGCTCACAAGTATCCCCTGGAAGCTTCATAGTAAAGTATCTTCCTACAGTGTCCTAGGAAGTAAAATGCCACTTATATTCATCCTTTAATGTACCTAAGTCTGAGCCCATGCTTATACAAGAAGCAAAAACACAGCAGTATGTTACGTGATACAGATTCTTCTACTCACTTCCTCCTAAGGGAGTCACAGGGCTTGGCATATTAATTGTACTAATGATTCATATTCTTCTCATGTTCATAAATATTCTGGGTGACTCAACTTAGAACTGACATTGGTGAACTTCCAAGGAAAGGTAACCAAGTTTGTTTCCATGGCATTAAGTCCATACCTCCTTAGGACTGATGGAAAGAACTGTGTATATTAAACCTTACATAAAAAAGTTTCATTGGATAGAGGGAAGTAGGAGAGTGCAGAATAGCTATCCCTGAAATTTTGGAGAATTAATTCTATTATTCTATTATTTGATTCTCTCAGTCTCCAGTGGAAAAAACTAAGGTGAAAGGGGTAAGTTTACCCTTAAAGCAAGGGCTATTCCCCAATTGGAATGACCTGGGATGAAGTGGTAGGTTTCCCCTCATTGAATGCCTAAGCAAAGGTAAAATGAAGAATTTAGAATTAAGATTTAAAAACTGAATGGAGTTTAGTAATTATCTGGTCCAACTTCTTCATCTTAAATGTAAGAGAGAAGTCTGGTAGCTTCTCTTGCATGGTAGACCAAAATTCTTTGCCTCCAAATCTAGTGTGATCTTCCCATGATATCACATTGACTCAGTATCTGGGTTGAATTATCTGGCTTCCTTATTTTCTTCCTTCTCAGGATAAAATACAGAATTGAAGAAAACATTGCTACCTAAAGTAAAGGTTTACAAATTTACTTTGGGTTTTTTTTTCCTAGGGTCCTGACAAATGTATAGAGTGTGCTCACTTTATAGATGGTCCACACTGTGTTAAGACTTGTCCAGCTGGAATCATGGGAGAAAATGATACCTTGGTCTGGAAATATGCTGATGCAAATAAGGTTTGCCAACGATGCCATCCCAATTGTACCTATGGGTAAGTAAAAGATTTAGTTGACTAGAATAAAATGTAAAATTACAAACTAATTTTTCTGAAAGCAATTGATAAGAAGCTAAGGTTATATCAACATGTGCCATTTTTCTGCCACTGTAACACATCCAGGTAGTTGAACTAGTTTCTGTTTGTTGGTCTAGGTTCATGGGCTTAATACTTCACTGTCTTAGTGACTGCATTGATTGTTTTAGTATAATACAAATGCAAAAATCGTACTGAAAAAGCATCTCTTCATCAGGATTGATGTCATAGTCAAAAAATCCTAATGCCTGGTACAGCTACAATGACCATAAAAACTAGTGTCCTCAACCCTCGAAAAAAAATTTATTTTGAATTTTGGTATTTTCTCATAGTAGATTTGTTCCATCCAATAGTCCTGTCTCTATTTTTTAAAATAATAGCTTTTTATTTTCAAAATATATGTAATACATGTAAAGATAATTTTCAGCATTCACCCTTGCAAAATCTTGTATTCCAAATTTTATTCCCTCTCCTCCCCAACTCTCTCTCCTACACAGCAAGTCTACATGGTAATATATGGTATAATATATATGGTAAACATGTACAATTCTTCTATACATATTTCCACATTTATCATGCTGCACAAGAAAAATCAGATCAAAAAGGAAAAATATGAGGAAAAAAAAGCAAAAGGCAAACAAAAACAAAAGTTGGGAAAAGTATATTGTAATTCACATTCAGACCCAACAGTTCTCTTTCTGGATACAGATGGCTCTCTCCATCACAAGTCATTCGAAATTGGCTTGAATCACCTCATTGTTTAAAAGAGCCACATCCATCAGAACTGATCATCACATAATCTTGTTGTTGCAGCAGTTCTGTTTCTAGTTTGATTAAAGAAAACAAAGTTCAGTGATTCCCAAAGTTACATTGGAAAAGTGTAAATCATGAGTCATCCAACATTTTTGAGACTTTTCCAAATTTTGCTAAGTCAGAGTGAATATGTCATGAAGAAAGTAAACACCACTAATAAGGGAACTAAGGCTCTTGTAATCTTTCCAATGCCTATTAAAATTTTTCATTATCATCATCACATCATTAATGGTCCTATCTGACATCTCCTGCCTGTTCCCTTTGAAGTTTAGAGTTCATTATTTTCAGAGTCCCATCAGCCTTTATTAGGCAACATACCTTCTTGACAGTTGATCAGAAACTCTGTTTCCTTACACTGAAGACAACATGTCTTCACTAAATATAGTTTGAAATTTCAACACATTTGTGATTACATGGGTTTGAGCATCTGCTCCTGCACTGGCGAGATCACAGGCCATCCATGCTATCCTTCTCTATGTGTTTCTTATTCATAAGCTCCAGTAAATCCTCCTTACAAAAATCATCCAGCATACTGGAAATTCTAATCTGGGTTTTAATATCCTAGGCCAAAAGTATAGCATAAAATGGTAGAATAAACATTGAATTTGGAGATAAAAGTTTGGGTTCAAATTTTGGCTGTGTCAAGTCTTGGGGCAGCTAGATGGCATAATGGAGTTCAAACTTAAATTAAATTTAACACTTACTAGCTGTATGACCCTGGCCAACTCACTTAACCCGGTTTGCCTCAGTTATTTCTTCTGTAAAATGAGCTGGAGAAGTAAATACAAACCACTCTAGCATTTTTGCCAAGAAACCCCAAATGGGCACTTGAGGAATCAGAAACAATCAAAAAACTGATGAACAACAAACTCTCTTTCTTACTATGCAACCAACTTTTTCAGCACTCATGTGTTCAGTGGAATATTTGACAACAAACACTTCCTGTGTAAGAATCATCATTGGCAATAATACTCCACAGCCCACTTACATCCCACTTAAATTACACTTACATGCATCTAGTCATTACCCCTTGGACTCTCTGTAGTTTTGCTTCTTTGATAGCAATGTCCCACAAGTCGTCAAAATTATCAAGAAAATATTAGTAAGTTTTTTAAAAGATGTGTTTTTATATCATTAAGTAGCTTGAAAAATGTTGAAAGCATTAGTCAGTTTCCCAAATGCAATACAATCTCATCTCCCTAATTCTGAGCCTGGATCCATTTTTATCCCTTTTTTGGCTCTACATAATCTTTTACTCAAGAGGGGTATGAAGCAGATCTTTACTAAATATGGGTTTGGGGGCTCCCCCCAATCTATCTATGACATTTGCTTACACAATTAACATTTAGAGATGTCATCTCCAGGGAAAAGAATCTTTAATAGACAGGACTCTAACTAGGTTATAATCCCGATGGCTGAGGGGACATGTTAATGTGATTAAGCCTTTAAACTTTTATAATAGTTTTCTATTTTCTGCACTTCTCTTCTCCTGGGACCACAAATCACTTTAACCTCGGGTGGCAAAGAAGCTGAGTAAGGAGCCTGGAAAGAAATACAACTCTGCAATTAATAATGCTTGGCCTTATCGCCGATGGCTTGGTCCCACAAATTTTGTGGCCACAGGTTTATAAATTCTGCCATTAATTCAACTAAGCGCTCAGGAGGAATTTTTCCTTTGGCATTGGGACAATGAATGAAAAGGAGAGGTCATGAGAAGGTCTTAGAAAGCTTAGGAAATTATAAAAAGATAGTTTCTCATTTTGATTAGAACTTGAAGTAACCTATGCTATTACAATTTATTTCACCTCCAAAAGGTCATAAATTAGATAGAAACTGACCAGTTAAATTTGATTCAAATTAATATATATGAGGAAAATTAATTTTTAAAATCTTGGTAGTAATGAAAAAATTGATCTGTCTATTTGGAATGGGAAGGGCGGAAGGAGGTAGTAGAGAAGGAAAGGAGTCTAAATTAATTATTTCAGCAAAGCAGAAAACTCTTGCCATGGGAACTTTCTCTACTAATTCAGATTTGTATCCCACCTATAATTTAATCTTAGTGAGCACAATTTAGTCTGGGAGCATTGAAAAGTTAAGCCATGAAGCTATTTTGTGTTAGAGGCAGAGTCTTAAGTCCATTTTCCCCAAACTTCAAGGTCAGCTAAGCCCCCATCCACTTATCTGAGTCTATATTAATTAATTATGATCGGGTAACATGTTGATAGACAAATTTGCCCCTACATGACTATATCTGGGGACACTATTAAATCCAAAGTACAAATTAAATCAACAAGCATTTAATAAGTACCTACTATATGTCAGACACTGTAATAAGGACTGAACCTAAAGGGCCCCATGATGGGAATAAGGAGGCAGTCAAATATTTCTAATGATATCCTTCATACAAAAGACATTTCATCAAAGACATTTTTGTTGGGGAAAAGGTGAGTATGAGTAATAACAGTGAACAGGTAGGTTATTTGCTCATAAACCTTAAAAATGTAAAGATCTAGAGGAGGGAACAGAATTGGTTCACATGTTTATATTACTTGAATTTTCTTAACTTCACTCATCTTATTTAAAATGAAAAGTGGGGGGCAGGTATCCAGATGCTTTTTATGTATAAAGTGCACACATCTAGAAATCTGTAAGATTGAATGGATTTTTTCATGTGGACAGTAGTCATACCCATTCATACATTGCCTTACCTACAGACATCCAGACCATTGTGAGACACTTTTGTCTATTACAGACACATTTCTGTGTTTATAATTTAAAGGAAACATTTATAACATTCCTCCAATTTGGGTCATGCCATTAATATAATTATCAGAGAATTAATGTAATTATCAGAGAAAATACATGTAAATCACTTTACAGATTTTGAAGAAAAATGTAAATATCAGTTTGGAGGTTTAAAGTATTTTGTCACATAGCGGATCAGATTAAAAGAAAGCAATAATAATTCATTTGTGACCAATAGGATTCAGTGGAATTACTGACTTTGATTAATTTTTAAAGATATAATAACTGATGTTGCTTTTTTTTTCTCCCTCTTTTGCAGGTGTGAAGGTCCAGGTCTTGAAGGATGTCCCACATCTGGGTAAGTACTACAAGTATACATCTACTAATTCATTAATCAGTCAACAAGCATTTGCTATATGTTTCCTATGAGTTAGCTATTGTGATAAATACTAGTAATACAAAAAAAGGATTTTAAAAAAAAGTTAAGATTTAAAGAAGGGAAAGGGACCTGTATGTGCACGAATGTTTGTGGCAGGTCTCTTTGTAGTGTCCAGAAACTGGAAACTGAGTGGGTGCCCATCAATCGGAGAATGGCTGAATAAATTGTGGTATATGAATGTTATGGAATAGTATTGTTCTGTAAGAAATGACCAACAAGATGATTTCAGAAAGGCTGGCTAGACATCAATGGATGCTGAGTGAAATGAGCAGGACCAGGAGATCATTATATACTTCAATAACAATACTATATGATGATCAATTCTGATGGACGTGGCCCTCTTCGGAAATGAGATGGACCAAACCAGTTCCATTAGAGCAGTAATGAATTGAACCAGCTACACCCAACAAAAGAACTCTGGGAGATGATTATAAACCACTACATAGAATTCCCAATCCCTCTAGTTTTGTCCGCCTGCATTTTTTATTTCCTTCTCAGGCTAATTGTACACTATTTCAAACTCTTAATTCTTTTGGTACAGCAAAATAACTGTTAGGACATGTATGCTTATATTGTATTTAATTTACACTTAAACATACTTAACATGTATTGGTCAATCTGCCATCTGGGGGAGGGGATGGGGGGGAAGGAGGGCAAAAATTGGAACAAAATGTTTAGCAATTGTCAATGCTGTAAAATTACCCCTGCATATAACTTGTAAATAAAAAGCTATAACAAAAATAAAGAGATTTCCTTGACATCAGATAGCTAACTCTTCAAGGGAGAAAACAACATTTAAATAACTAGGTAATTACAAAATATACATAGAATTATATGGAAGGTAATCTAATTACCAGTAGAGGGACCAGAAAAAAGCTCCTACAGAAGGTGAAATCTGAGGTATGCCTTGGAGGAAGTCAGGCAATGACAGATGGAGGTAATGCTAGAGAGTACTCTAGTTTGAAGGTCAACCTTTTCAAGGAATAGCAACTAGGCAAATGTCTGAACATAGGAAAGCCAGCTTTCTTTTTTCTTTTTCTTTTTTTTTTTTTTTTTTTTTTTTTTTTTTTTTTTTTTTTTTTTTTTTTTTTTTTTTTTTTTTTTTTTTTTTTTTTTTTTTTTTTTGATACTTTGAATGTTATACAGTCTCCTGTTTTTTCTGTTCTCAGTCTTACCTACTGCATCTTATCCCATTCCCTACAGAGGGAATTAAGACAACTACTTCCTATACTTTTCATTTTCATATGGTGACATATAACATTTATGTGTTGGTTTTTTTGTCTTAGATATGGATTTTTATTTGTGAGATAAAGGGGAAGAGGTACTTCTTTTTAATGGCTAGTATGTCAAAACACAAGAAATATACTCAATATTATTTTTAATTAAAATTTAATTTATAAAAATCATTTTTAAATCCATAAAACATGTTTTTATCTTTTTTCATTCCTCATTCTAGCCCCAGGATTCCTTCCATTGCTATTGGAATTGTCGGTGGCTTTCTTTTATTAATGGTTTTGAGCCTTGGTATTGGTCTCTTCATTCGAAGGCGCCATATTGTCCGTAAACGTACACTACGCAGGCTGCTACAAGAAAGAGAGGTAAGAGACTAGGATTCCATTTTGCTCAGTTTAGAGCTTATTATGGAACTGACTAGATTTCTATAATAAAGAGCTCTGATTATGCAATGAGGGATCCTGATTCAAATACTATCTCTGATTAACCTTCAAGTGGTGAATGGAATCAAATTTTATTAATCTCATAGTTCATGACTGGACCTCTTTTTGAAAGCTTTCTGACCAAAGCTGTCATTATATTAGACAACCCGGAGTTGTCTCATATCATGATGAGACATCAGTACAGGACTTTATTTACAATATCATGGATAGAAAATACATCTGTCACAACAAGCTTCTATTAGGTAGCTCCATACATGTGGTGATGTACTTGGAATTATAAGTCAGTTCATGACAGCAACTACTTATTAGCCACCTACTATGTGCTCAGTGCTATGTTAGACCGTATGGTGTAGTGATTTCAAGACCTCTATTAAAGTTCCTCTTGTTAGAGAAAAAAGGGAGGAAACTACAACTTCCAACAATTATTACTACCAACAATGCTTGTGGTGCAGTGGAGAGAATTGAGCTTGATTTTAGGTCCTTCCTCTGAATTTACTTATATAGAATTGGTCAAGGCAATTATTTCTCAGGTTTTCTTATCTGGAAAATGAGAGTGTAGAACTAGCTAGCCTCAGAGGTCCTTTCCACTCATAATAGCAATATAGCATTAAGGCTACCACCTAGATACCTTCTTGACCGATTGCTTTCAGTTCTTGTCTCAGTGGAATTTTCCTTTCCATGGAAATACATTTCTAATATTATCACTTTGTTGGATCATTATATATTCCACAAAGCAAACAATGTTTGCAAGTGAATTGCTGGCTATCTTCAGTCATCCTTCATGCTCTTTTGGAGACAGTACCTCTTGGCTATTCAAATTTTTCCAGTAATTAATTGGGATTAAATAAGAACCACACACAACTGTTCATTAGTATTTGATCTCTATGAATGGTTATGCTCTGTACTTTTTAATATCCCTATGGATCATTTGCAACTTTTCAACAGGTCCTTTCATTTTTTTCTTAATAGCTAGTTGAGCCTCTCACCCCCAGTGGAGAAGCTCCCAATCAGGCTCTTTTACGGATCCTCAAGGAGACAGAATTTAAAAAGATCAAAGTCCTTGGCTCTGGAGCTTTTGGCACAGTGTATAAGGTAAGATGATCCAGACACGTGGTCATAAAGTGGATAAAAGGCCTTTGATTGGGCTGATACATGGACTGTGGATAGGGATACATACACATGTGAGAGGTGCCAGTACCACGAACAATGGCAACAGAGAGGTGAATTATAGGTATATATTTTTCTTATTTTTACCACATGTTGTTTGTAGCTTCAAAGACTTGGGAGCTTTCAAAGTCTTTCTCAGGCTGATTATGCTTTCATATGGTTTGTGGGATATGCTTTCATATGCTTTTGTGGGATATCAATGGTCCTGGGGACAGCTTATGCAATGGACCTCAAATATTTTGTCATGAAGAGTAGCTTGTCTTTGAATGAAGTGAATATAAATAAAGCAGGAAAAAGGAAGAAATTGAAGGTCTAAAATGGGTTGTCTTCTATTTTCATTAAAATTCTTCCTTGTTCATGGTTTAATTCCTTTAAGTCCCATATTTGTTTCTTCAAAGTCCTAAACCCACTGTTGTACATTAGCTTCGACACTCCATAATCCTTTTTCTCATAAATGTATTCATGCAAGGCAGGTTACTTTTAAACAGTTCATTAGAAATCACAGTCTTCTTTTTCAGTCCTCCTTGGCAGGTAGTGAATTAGATTAGAAAGATTTTATCCAATTGGGGCTTTTAAAAAAATATTTATTTTTTATTATGAGCTTAAAAATCAACAAGCATAAACATATCCTAACTCAAAGAACAGAGTGATTGGAACATGCCTCCCTGGATCTCTAGTGTATATAGCTTGAATTTTTTTAAAGTTTATATGAAATTTAACATAGAAGTTCCATTATATTACCTGATATATATTCCCTTCTGAACTTGGATATGTTCTCTTCTATGATCTGTATGAAGTATATTTTCAATAAAAATCTCATTTGCAATTCGAAGTACCAGGAATGGCATTTCATATGATATGAGAACCTCTCACCTCACTGTTCTTATTACAGGGACTGTGGATTCCAGAAGGAGAGAAGGTGAAAATTCCTGTCGCCATTAAAGAGTTAAGAGAGGCTACTTCTCCGAAAGCCAATAAGGAAATTCTTGATGTGAGTTTTCCTCTTCAGTCTATAGATAGAAATCTTTATGTATCTTTTATTTCAAATAATTTGGCGTTTTGGTTGCAGGCCATCCCTCTCCTTGAAACAAGTATGCTGAAATGGACCTATCCTTATTTTATTTAAGTTTTTTTCTCCAGGACTCTTTTTTGAGTATTGGTTTTACCTAGCTTTTCTCTTAGTTGTAGTTGGGATGAAACTGTAGCATGAATGAAGCTCCTCAGTTCCAAACTATCTCCTACAGTGTTGTCTCCCCTGGCTTGTCTGAGGAAGTAAAAAAAAGGTTTCAGAATTCCAGAAGATTAAGCATTGAGATCTACAAATCAAAATATTTTCAAGTCAAAACTTTTTAGTTAAATGATTTTTGCCTAAGCTAAATTCAGATACACTAAATGCTTGTTGATTGACTAAATGCATCATACTTTACCCACTATATAGAAGCACTGCTTTCTACCAGTTCATCATCTCCTCCAAAAGAAAAAAAAAATTTGGAGTCAGCTTTCAGTTATATATATATATATATATATATATATATTTATTTATTTTGTGGCATTTCCACAGTGTGTATTTTTCCAACTGTGACAGTTCCTTCCTAGAGTTTGCCATGTTCCCAGCTTTCGTTTTATGGTTGTCACTATATATGCTCAGAAATTCAAGTTCATTTTTACATTAGCCTAAGCAATACCTAATTAGGAAGATAAGCTTGCTGGAGTTCTGGAGAACAAAGAAAAAAGATTATAGAATAAAAATACCTGGAATCTATTCCTAAATTAAACGTGAATGTTTGGATTATTAACCCAATTACATATCGAGGGTTATTTGTAGTAGAAGGACTTACATTAAATGAGGCAAATTATGAGAAGCACATAGTGACCTTTAAGAAGATTTATAAATTTGAACCTCATAGCACCCTGTATGAAATAAATAGGGAAGGTATTATTATAAAAGTGGCCATAGAAGCCCTTAAGGTTAAGGTGATCTAGGTTACACAATTAGTAAATATAATAGCTGGTATTTCTCTTAAGGCTGACAAAGCATTTTATAAATATTATCTCATTTTATTCTGAGAACCATCTTGCTAGGTAAATCCATTTCACGGATGAAGAAACTGAGACATATAGAGATAGTGTGACTTAGTGCATAGTTGGCATCTAAGGCTGGATCATGTACATGCAGTGTCTATAAGGAGATGATTCAGTAGATGCAACACTAGATGTAGATTCAGAAAGACCTGACTGATTTCAGATCCAGCCTTAGATGCCAACTAGTCCAGCGTTCTTTCCAATACACATATTAAATAAATAAGAAAAACTCAGATTTTCCTATTTCCAAATTTCAAAAGACTCAGTTTGTTTTGAAGCTTGATCACAGAAGTCAGATAATTTTTTTTTCTCATTTGGATCCAACCCATGACATGAAAACATAAGAAGCCAATGGAACCCAGTCTGATTGTAATGTACATTGACATAATGCATCCCCTTGTGGCCAAGCAAAACACCTTCTCTGCATTTCACACCCGAATTAATTAACTCTGTGAACCCCTCCCTGTTTTTATAAGGTGCTTTGGTAGAATCCTTTTGCATACCAGATACTACACTAATCAGTTTGGCATCATTGAAATTAATTATAGATTTATCAAATAAATTCATGTTCCATTTTAATGATTTACAAGCAAATCACACCACCTACCTCTTGACAAGTGATGGGGAAGAGCATTTTTTAGTGAATGACAGCTGAGGAGATGTAATGAGAATGGGGGGGACAAACACATGCTATTTCTCACATACTGATCCAGCCTTTCTCCCCTAACTATTCTGCTTTAAAATCTCCAGAGAGATGGTTTAATGGAAGAAACATGAACTCTGACTCTAATCATCCTTAGCAACTAGTAAAGAGGGAAGTAAAGACAAAGAGTTCTGAGCTATCCTGAAATTAACCCATGCTTTAACAGAGAGAGATCACTATATAAAGAGTGTTCCTGGAGATTCCATAGAGAAATTCCCTTTCTATTTCCTAGCTATGTGACCCTGGGCAAGACATTTAACTCCAATTGCCTCAGCTAAAAGCAAAAAGCACTTAGCTGCCCCTAGAAATTCCCTTTCATACAGAGAACTAAAAAGCATCCTGAACCCAAAACTGATTTCAAGGATTAGCTATAACTTTGCTTTATTTGATGGTAGGTCTCCTTTCACTATGAAGTTAGGCAAATCATTTCAATATTACGTGCCTCAGTTTTCTCCTCTTAAAAATAATTGAAATGACTAGATCATCTCCAAGTCCCCAGATCTTAACTTTGTAGAAATAAATGAAAAAAAGTGCTTAGGACGGGTATACTTTTAATCAATAAATATGCATTTATTAAGGGCTTCATTACTATGTATCAGATAGTAGCAAATTGGACTAGTGGTTAAGAATACTGGGGTTGGAGTCAGGAAAATCTGAGATCAAATCTAGCATCAGACACTTACTAGCTGTGTGAGCCAGGGCAAGCCACTTAAGCCAGCTTGCTTCAATTCCTCATCTGTAAAATGGGGACACACTCTCCAGTATCTTTGCCAAGAAAACTACTGGAAAAAAGCCCATGGAATCACATAAAGCTGGACACGAGTAAACAATGTGTATCTAAGAATGCGGCAAATACAAAGAGGCAAAAAAAAAAAAAAAAAAAAAAAAAAATCATTCTTCTTTCCCTCAAGAAATTAGCATTCTAATGAGAGAAACAGTATGCAAATAATTGTTTATATAAGATATAGAGAGAGTAAATGGAAAGAGGGAAGACACTGGCAGTGTCTGTGTGCAGAAAGGGGGAGGGAAAAGGGGAAAGAGCTCCTGCAGAAGGTGGGATTTGAGTTTAATCATAAAGCAAGCTAACATGGAAAACATTCCAGGCATGGGAGTAGCCCTTGACAGAGGCAGACCTGATGGTGGAGCATCCTGTGCAAGGATTGGATTTAATGGGATTAAAATGACTAGAAAGATAAGAAAGGGCCAGGCTATAAGGACTTTAAATGCCAAACAACATTTTCTTTTTGGTCCTCCAAGGAAAAATGAGCCACTGGAGTTTATTGACTAAAGAGGTAGCAAGAATCACACTTTAGGAAAATCACTTTGACCGAGATGTGGAGCCTGGACTGCAGTGGAGAGAGACTGGAGGCAGTATTGTTAACTAGAAAGTTATTGTAAGAGGTGAGAAAGGAGAAAATGGGCCTTACACCAGGTTGTAGTAGTAGCGGAAAGTGAATGCATACAAGACATGTTTTGTAGAGATAAGAACTATTCTCCAAATTAAAACCTTTAAAAGCTTCCTGTAGCACTGAGAGGTAGAAGGAATTTACTATGGCATGTAATCAGTGTGTATCTATTGCCATTTGTCCATTTTCAAAGAGCAACATGATGTGCAAGTGAGTTGGACTTAAGTGACAGAGGGTCAATTCATTCTCTTCTCCACTGGGTCCAGTGACTAGATAAAGACCAAGATGGTTCCCATGTGTATAGAGGAGCAACACAGGTCTCCTGGACCCTCAGACTCATTCTCTCTCCTTTCCTCAACACCATCTTTCAGGTCCTAGCTAAAGATAAGTGATTATAGTTACCTAAAATCTCCATCACTCTCTTATTTTGCCTTTTCTTCAACAGGTAAATTCCCTTTTTCTTCTGTTATGCATGCTTCTTGTCTGTATTCCACTTCTCCTTCCGTAATTGTTATTGTGAAGGAGTTGTCAGACCTTCTGTTTTAGCTCTTCTGAGGCTATTGTGCTTATGGAAGGTGGGCCACAAGAATGGGAGGTGGAGGGCTGGCCAAAGGTTGCAGAGTATGTTCTGTATAATCTCATGAAGAGCAGATTTTTAAGGGTTGAGCTTTCTTTGTCCAGCCCTCCCAATGCATTTTAAAGGAGGTTTTTAATTTTTTTTTAATTTTAGTAACTTTAGAAAAGATGTGAACCATCTACTATTTTTTTAGAATTAAATATTTTATTAGAAACAAATAAATTGCTTAGTAATAAAGCAAATAAATTGCTTAGTAATTATTTAAAACTCATTTTAATGCATAGACTATTATACCACTTTTCAGTCCCCATTCCCTTTGAGTCTCCATCAGTATTTTAGTGCATTCTTTATTATTCATATTTCCTAATATGATTGTTATTACCATTTATTCCCTCTTTCCAATTCTGGTTTTTTCCCCACTTTATATGATTTCATTAAAGTCTTTCCCACTTTAGATTTATGAGCCTATGATCCCTTGTAGATTTCTCTGAATTCCTATCCTTTTTCTCTTAATGACCATATCAGTCTGAATTTTACCAAACTGATGAAGGCCAGCGAATAAAGAGAAAACATGCTAAAATCCTCATGTCCACAGGCCAGCTTTGGCCCTGAGTGTAGGAGAAAATTATTCCCATGGTATAATTGTAGATGAAGTGAAATGGTGTTTTTTTGAATTATCAAAGGCCTGTAATTTAAGTGGTTCAGATAAGTGAATGCTCTTTTTTCCCCCATTGGAAGACATTTGGTAACTAATATGCACAGATTCCAGACCATGTTTACTTTTGATGATTTGGTTAACTAGAGAAATCCTTTCCAACTCCTGATACGTTAAAAATGTTTCAAAGAATACAGGGACAAAGAAGATTCAAGACTGAAAAATCACTGCAGGGAAGGGACAAAATAATAGGTATTTCAAGGTCACCAAAACATCACCAAAAGCCTGAATTTGTTGCTTTAAAAAAAATCCATTCTCATCTTTTAATTTGCTTTTTGACAACAAGTCCCACAGGGACTAGGCTAATTTAGGAGATTGTTGAGGAATACCAAGCATACTTGGGGTGGGTCACCTTGTACCTTAATGATTTCCAAGATAAACAGCTAAAAACAAAGCTCACTTTAATTTCTATGCATTTTGAAAGGGATACCCGCCTAAACAATGACCCTATTATGCTTTTCAGGGGGAGGCACGACCTAGTTTCATTTGGGATTTCAGATTTAATAGGTGCTCAAAAGAAAGGGCTATATTCTGTGTGGCCCATCCACCCATTCCCTGCATTCTGTCCCCCAAATCCCCTATCTCCAGGTCAGTTCCTTGCAGACATAACAGATGGATAGCTTGAACTGCTCAGGTTTGCAGATTTTTTTTCCCTTTCCACTAAAATAAAGACAACATGGATCGGAATTTCGACCAGTTCTAGAGGAAATCAGAATGGAAAGAGAATTTCTTTGGTGTTGTGATTGTACAGCTTCCCAGATGTAGGGGAGAGACCTGATTAGTACTTGTTTGTAATTCAGCTGTGTGCTGATTTTTTTGCCTCGAATTTTTCAGCATCAATTCAGCAAAGATGATGGAAAGAGAATCCAAAATAGTATTGTTAGTACCTCGGGAAAAATAAAAGAAGCTTCTTTTTGCAATTACAACACTGAAAAGACTATCTTGGGCCAAATGACACCATTATATCATTTCACTGGCTTGATAGGAGGAAAACTAGGGCATAATTGATAAGATAAAACCTTTCTGAGAATAAATCTTTGATTTTTTTAATTTGAACCCCAAAATCTAACACTGCTACCTAACATATAGTAGGTGCTTAAATAATTGTTGACTGACTAGATGAACTGCATGGAAAGTTAATGATACAGGTTAGTTAAATAAGATATATAACATCAAAAAGGTAGAATCTTCAGATCCACTAAAAAGAAATTCCTGGGTGCCATTTAGCTGTTAGTAGGACATTTCTATTCACAACATCCCAAAGAGAAAGGATATTCACAGCAGAAACACAAACAACAAATCTCCCAGGGACAGAATTTAAGTTGACCCCAGATCTCTTGAGGAGCCAAAAACTAACCTTGACTACAGATTCTGCTCTTGCTAACCAGTTAGCCTCTGCTGGACAGTGAATATGGTGCCACAGAATTAGATCTCTTTCTATTTTGTACTTTGAAACAAAATTCCTAAAATTTAAAAATGAAAATTTAGGATTTTCTTAGTCTTATTAGAGTAAGTTTTTCTCTCTAAGAATGGAATCATTTGGACTTTTCTCTGTACAAGAACGGCAGCAGAGTTAAATAAATTTCATATTCATTGATTGGTATCATATTCAGAACCCTGACTTGGCAGTCCTTGCTGGATGATATGGATATAACATTGGGTATAAACTTGTCTGGTTTTCTCATTAGAATGATGTGGAAAGTTCACAGACCTTTCTCCACCCCTTTTCCATCCTCTTCCACAGCCCCAGGAAAACAGATTGATTTTTAGTCTCTAATGAAACCTAAACCCTCTTAATAAGAATGAATTTGGATTCTTTTAAATAACTTTTTGCCTGTTTCAAATAGAGAATCAAAAGCATATCAAAATGTATTAATTCAAGTTGCCAAAAATGTTCTTTCCATAATCAATCAATAAGTTGTTAGCAACAACTTACTTTGTGTCAAAGGCATTTTGCTAAGTTTCAGAAGTAAAGGCAGGATAAGATAAAAACAGAAACATAGTCCCTGCCCTCTAGAAGCTCCCACTCCAATAGGGGATACAGCATGTAAATAAGTTGGTGCATACTGTGTGTGTGTGTGTGTGTGTGTGTACATATAGTCAAAATTTCTCTACAGAAATTTTTTGATTTGTTGGTTCTGTGATTTGGATATCCCAGAAAGAATGAATACAGTGATATGTCATTGGTATTTTCCTTCCTTATTACCTTATTGCCTTATGGAAGCAATCCTGTATTCTTGAAGGTTTTGCCAATATAACACAACTTCTGGCATGTCCTACATGAAACTGGAAAGGCTTTGAGTCCAGACTCCACAACAGACTGTTTTAATGGTCAAGGGCCAACCAAACAAGTTCTGAGAGGCTCTTCACCAGAAGGCTGGCCACCAGGTGATTTTTTTTGGCGATAGCACCCAATAAAACTGACTGCTGAGACATAGAAGGCTGCTGGCATCATTACAGGATTCAGGGACACCAATACTGAAATTGTTGAGACTGAATGATTTCATAAATCACAACCAACCACCAAAAATTATTCATTTCATTCATTCGACATGCATTTTAGATGCACATATGAAGTCTCAACAGAGAACACAGAGAAAAATAAAATAGCCAACTCCTCAAAGAGCTAACATTTTGTAGGAAAAAAATATAAATAAATATAAATTATATACCAACTCCACTCTACTTGTTTGATATACTCAAGACCCCTAGAAATGCTTTCTTCATCACTTCAGTTTGGCTGACTGCAATAGAGTTAATGCCTTCAAACCAGCCCAATGGAATGGATTCACTGTCATCTTCAGGGTCCTAAAGGCATCAAAAATTGCCCTGGGTGCCCTATCACCTTTTTAATCTCAAAATATGATTTTGAGACTGTTGATAAAATGTGAAAAATTCATCTTGTTGTAGTTATATAATCCTGATCAGTCTTGAATTTGGAGGTCAATTGATGCAATGAAATGGTAAAATAGATAGTTCTAAAACTGCAGTTAAGAAGACCTGAATTTGAATTCTTGAAATCCTTCTTTCCCTCCCTACCTTCCTCCCTACTTTCTTCCCTCCCTTTCTTTCTTCTTTCCTTCCTTCCTTCCTTTCAAGATACCCTATTTTTGATCTTTTTTGTCTTTTTGCATACAGAGTAGTACTAATGTTATTTTCTTTCTTTCTTTGAGCAGGAAGCCTATGTAATGGCCAGTGTGGACAATCCCCATGTGTGTCGTCTCCTGGGAATCTGTCTGACCTCTACAGTCCAACTCATAACACAGCTCATGCCATTCGGCTGCCTCCTGGACTACATACGGGAACACAAGGACAACATTGGCTCCCAGTATCTTCTCAACTGGTGTGTGCAGATAGCCAAGGTAAATAAAGGCTGTAGAGCTTGGCAGAAAATATTCATAGAAGTAAGCACCATATTGAAAAGGGCTAATGTGAATAGTCAATGCCCCTGAAGGCAGACATCATGAGAATTAATTAAAGGAACTGTCAATGTTTAGTCTGGAAAGGAGAAGTCTTAGGGATATACTCACTGTCTTAAAGTGTTTGAATAGCTATCAACTGAAAGAAGGAATCCAGCCTCAAAAGGGTCAAACTAGGAACAATGAGTGGGAATTGTATATAGGTTCAACTTTGTTCAGAAGTAGAATGCCATGCCAATGCCATAGGACAACAGATCCATAGAAGCTGGAGGGAAGTTCTAGGATGGCCTATTACAACTTCTCAATTTGCAGATGAGGAAACTGAGGCCCAAAGAATATTAAAAAACTTCACCCAAAGCCATATAGGCAGTAAGGATAGAGCCAGAATCTGGTCCTGTCTAGCTCTTCCCACACAGTGGCTGTACTGGGAAGTACTGGATGACAATTTTGAAGGGTGTTGGAAAGGAGATTTTTGATCAATTTTTGGTGAGATTAGATGGTCTCTGGGGATCAATGGATAGAGTATTTGGGCTAGAGTCAAGAAGGCTTGAGTTTATATGAGACCTTGAATACTTACCAATTCTGTGATTCTGGGCACATCACTTAACCCTGTTTGCCTCAGTTTCCTTATTTGTAAAATGGGTTAGAGAAGGAAATGGCAAACCACTGCAGTATCTTTGCCAAGAAAACCTGTGTGGTCACAAAATCAGATATGACTGAAAAACAACTAAGCCAAAATAATCATTTCTGAAGTTCTTCCTCACTCATAGTTCTGTGAATACCTTTGTCATCCCTTCTTAAGTTGGTAAAATAAATTCACACTGAAAGAAAAACAAAGTTCAACAAGTTCCCAGTCTTTCATAGGGCAGTACAGAAAGTACAAAATCCACCCAACATTTTAGAAACCTATCTCATTTTATCAATTAATTTTTCATTACCATAAAACGTCTCTGAAACTATTAACAAAGAGCAGATTTGACTGGTATGGTTTTCTTTTCTCCCATTCACTCCCAATCTCAAGGGAGATTCTCTTGAACTAAAATGTTGTCAAAAGTAGCATTAAGTAGAAGGGAAAGAGAGACCTGAAGGTTTTGATTTTGTTTTCTATGTGTTTTCTACTAGTGTGTGTGTGTGTGTGTGTGTGTGTGTGTGTGTGTGTGAGTGTGAGGGTCTATGTTAGTATGTGTTTACATATATATCTTCTTCAGCATTTTGTATTTTAACAATGAACAACTTTTTGAAAGCACTTTTCACTTTTACTGTCCTTCAGACTAGCTTATTTCTCAGTGAACCTTATTCTAATACGAAATGAAGTTTGCTCAGTATACTCTCATTTGACCTACATGTCAACAAGCAATTGCCAAAAACTGAGCAGGCTCTTGGTTTAAGAGCCTAGGGAGTTGTGAGGTACATGAAACTAACCTAACCTCCTGTCAGTGCCTAGATGATTCCCTTTTTTTCAGTTTTCTTCTAGATTCAGATTTTACAGTTCTCTAATTATATTTAGGATATAATATGGATAAAAGTTGATGAAATTTCAAGAGACTCTGTTAAAGATTCTTTTCCATGATCAATCCAAAAATATAAATTTTCCAAGTTATTGCTATATATTTTTTTAATAACCTGAAAAGTAGCAAGTTCCTAAATTATAGGGCCAGCTTCTCTCCTTCTGGTCAGACTGAGTGCAGTATCCTAGGACACCCTTGATAGTTTCATTTTCTCTCAAATTCCACATCTTCAAAATGGAAATCACTTCTTTAGCATATCACAATAAGTTAGGATAGTTGTGAAAAATACTTAGTGAATGGGCATCATACTATATTAGGGTAGTAGAAAAGATGGATTGCTAGTAGAAAACATCACAAATATTTTTTCATTAATTTTAGGGTTTGAGATATTAATGAGTATTCTACTTGGCAAGATAACATGAAGAAATGATTTAGTTTTAAGGAAGAATTCCCAACTTATTACCCCACTGAGTTATCAAAATACCATTAATATGTGCAAAATTACATGTATAAAGTATTCTTAGTTTTGTGCCCCATATTAACTAAGGAATCAGCATATGCATAATTGCTAATTCACTAAACCAAGTTCTTGATGATCTATGCAATCTATTTCACCAGATTTTGTTTCTGAGCCCCCAAAGAGATGACCAGAATAATTAGACCCCTTATTCCCCAATAAATATGTTAATTAGTCAACAGAGACTGTCAGCTACTAGAATGAATCTATAAACAAGAAGAACCAAGTATTGAGATGTTCTTCACTCATCAATTACCCAGGAGTTTCTCCTGGCAAGCAGCAAATTTTCTATGGTTCTCATAAATAACTTTTTCTTCTAGCTCCACCACAGGAGTATTGTTCTGCTTTCAGGATTCCTAGCCTAGGAGTATAGTCTGTTAGGATATGCTCTTGGTTCAAGTCCCTATTCACTGGGGCAAACACTATCTTCCTCTACATTTCTATAAATCCTGATCATATGAATACAGTAAAACAAAACTGATCATGGTTTAAGTAGATATATTCTTGATTTGAAGTCAGAAAAATATTAGAAGCACCACCATATGGGAAACATATTAATAGCTCCTTTCAGACTTAGGCTAACTTTAACTAATCTCTCTACTCATACCCCAAAACCAAGAATTCTAAAACATAGATAAAATGAATAGACTCAGACACAGTAAACTTTTCTTGCTCTTAATCCTTCTGGATAAAGTTTACTCTAGGAAATAGCATTATAATTTTAACTTTAAAATCAGAAGGCATTTGATACTTATTATGTGCCAGACATTCCAGGGCCTCTAGGAATTAAAAAAAGAAAGAAAAAAAAAAAAAAAAAGAAAGAAAACCCCAGTCCCTGCCCATTAGGCATTTATATTCTAATGCTGAGAAAACACACTATATATATATTGTAAATTGGAGGTGAAATAAAGTCACTCTATTCATTGTACAGTCAAATTCAGTGATCTCTTTTGAACTCTAGAAAAGGAGGAACTATTAATGAAAGATCAAAAGAACTGAGTTTAATTAGTTTGATTTCCTAAAATGGATACGTGTAAAAGAGATACATCTATGACTTGGCTTCAATCATCTCCAAATGAAGTAAAAAGCACCCCCCACACACACACACACACACACCTATATATATTACTGTGCTAAATCCTGGGAATACACATAAAATTAAAACTAAAGATAGTCTCTCTTCTAAAGGAGTTTGCATTCTAATAAGAGAAGACAACACATTACAAAGAGCTGCAAATGGGGGTGGGGTGGGGGGTGGCATTGGCAGCCTAGAAGCCTATACAAAGTAAAGATTCCCAAAGGAACTGACCAGAGGGAAGAAGGGAATATGGCAAAAAAGATTATGTTGCAAAGTGAGAAAATCCCAAGTATTAAGGGAAGTTCCAAAGTGAGAAGGCAGAGGAGTTAAAAAATCTCCCAGAAGCCATAAAATCCAAATTCTATCGTATAGAATTTCCATAAACTCGCCAACACGTGCTTAATCAGAGGTAGAACCAGCTATCTTCTCAGGCACTAGTAATGATAGAAAGATATGGAACCTGGGGGTGGGGTAGGGGGAGTGTCTAGCAGAAGAAAGTTTATGTCTCTTCTCAGGAACAATCTTTTAAATACTTTAAGTAAACTACTATGTCCTTCTGAAGTCTTCTCTTCATCAATTTAAACATCCCATTTACTTTCATTGATATTCATATAGCTTATTCTCTATATTTTTGGTGGCCCTTTCTCCAGTATCATCTTCGTATATCTTGGAGCCCAAAAAAGAATAGAATACTTTAGATGTGATTTATCTGTGGTTGAGGGTCAGTGGACTATATATTCTCTGCTTCATATTGATCCCTGTCCTAACTTTTATGCACCTTAAGATTTCATTAGTTTTTTGGAGTGTTTTCCCATACCTTTGATTCATACTGAACTTGTAGTCCACCAACACACCCAGATATTTTTCAAAGGAGCTTTTATCTACTCATCTTGCATTTTTAAATGTTTTTTAGCTCAAGTATTGAACTTTACTTTTATCCCCATTAAGTTTGATCTTACTCAATTTGGCTCCTGATTCTAGTTGGGTTATCTAACACATTATTTCTCCCAGCTTTGTACTATTTGAAAATTTGTTGGGCATATCACCTATATTATCTTCCAAATCATTGATAAAGATACTGTTTCAGTTAGAGAGGGCTGAAGCAGGCTCCTGAGTACAGGCTTTAATCATACAATGCTCTCCTTTCTTTCCTTAGCTATAATTCTATCTCAGGTAATTCTACCTTGTTGCCTATTAACTGTGATCAAAATGTGTTTGCCTTCAGCACATGAAGAATAATATTTAATAGCTTGTAACAAGTATAGTAATGTGCAACCAAGCAAGGGAGGGAAAAGAAAATAACAATTCTCCCCCCAACTGCTACAGAGACATTTGCCCTGGGGTTAGTAGTTATTTATTTGAGTACCAATTTCATTTTTAAAAACCTAAAGTGGGATTACCCAGAAGCACTTAGTGGCAGGCCAAAAACTAAACTACTAGCAATTTTCAAAGTGAGATTTATTGGTTCATAAATTACATATCTTAAACTGTGAAACCATCAGCTATCCTGGGTTGTTTTCTAAATATAGCTTTTGTGAGTGAATGTCTTCTATACTAGCAAGTTTATTGACCTGAACAAAATGTCAAGGAAATAAGCAGAGCAAGAGTGATAGGGTGGTAAAAGGACTGGATTTAAAGTGAAAAGACTTTCGTTTAATTCCTGACACACCTCACCCTGTGTCACCTTGGAAAGTCTTAATTTATTCCTTTGTAAAAAAAAATGGATTGTACTTAATGACCTCAGGGGCCCTTTCCAGATTTAAATGCTATGATCCTACTGTTACTTACTTAAAGGAAATGGGAAAGCAATTAGTAGTGGGTTAAAGGATGGTCATGGGTGGGAAGGAAATGTCACTCAGCCTTGCCTTATTGTGTGTGACTAGAAAGTCATGAGTCTCATTTCCCATATTCGCATATAAAAATCAGGCTTATTCATTATAGTTATAGCTTTTATTTTTGTAGGTATCCAATGTGATATTGTATAAATCCCTGTATCAATTTCTGTTGTTGTAATAATCATCTGTAAATTAGACATCTAAGGAAGGATGTGTATGTGTTCAATCTTTTGTATTGTTAAGGATATGACTATTACAGTAACATAATGACTAAGAAATTTTCACCAAATAAATCCATGTCTTCATTACTGAAATGATCAGACTATATTCCCAGGGCAGCTAGATTGAACAACGGTTAGAGCTTTTAGGTTTTTCAATCCAGTGTGCCTCAGTTTCCTTATCATTAAAATGAGCTAGAGAAGGAAACAGTAAACAACTCCAGTATTTTGCTGAGGAAATCTCAAATGAAGGTATGAAGAATCAAACTGGACAGTATTTTAGAAACAAAACAAAATCTTTACCGGAATGACATACATAAACTGAAAGAAAGCAAACTTGGTCAAGTCTGATGGACTCTGCCTTATTCTTCATTTATGGTTTACTACCTTCCTGCCAAGAGGAGGGAGAAACTTCACCATCAGTGACAAGATGGACAACAAGAGGTAATGTGAATAGACAGCACAATGGATTTGGAATCAGAAGGCCTGGATTCAAATCCTTCCTATTCTGTTTAATAGCTAGATGTTATAGGGCAAGCCAACAGACAGTTTGTCTGGACTTCTGTTTCCTCATCTATAAAATGAAGGAGTCTCTGAGATCCCTCCCTCCTATAACTAACATTCTGAGAATGGTCACAGGCTTGCTTCACCTCTGTTTCAAAACCATGGAAAACACCTCTGTGAGAATCCACAGGATCTTTCTCTCATTATAAATGAATCCTCTGAAATATTAAAAACCATGCAAATCTTTTCAAATCTTTCACTGGCCATCTTGCAGTCATTAACAACAACAACAAAAATCTGAAATTTTTCAAGGAGAACACAGGAAGCACACTTCCCAAGAGACTCTTGGAAAACCTATTCTTACTCTACTTCCTGTAACTTGTTTGTTTGAATATTGTGATTTCATAGGACAAGTTATGGCTCTTATCTTTGGGGGGCTAGCTAAATTCTAATCCTTTGGGACCCCCAAGTAGAATTTCAGACTGTCTCTTGGACAGTGTACAGACATAAGACTGAATAGATAAGGTTTTTTTTTTTATTGTTTTCCTCTAAGCCTTGTATTTCTGAAACTGATTTTATGGCCTCATCCTTCATCATTTGGCTTCTTTGGTTGCTTATACTAGACGACATACAATGTTCCTTGCTCCCCCTTTCCACCCCTCTTTCTTGAGGATGAGTAACTTAGGTTTATCAGTGGGTCTTGAGTTCCAGTTAAGGAAGTTTCACAGTTAAGGCAACTCTTGGACTTTGAAAACCTTGGGCTGAGGCCGGAAGCGGAGGCTGGGGGAGGGGTCGGGTTAGATTTGTACAATGAAACAAATTTACCAAGTGGCTCAAAGCCAAGTTACTGGGATGTTTCTTTTGGCAACACAAACTGGCCTCTGCACAGCGGGGGAAGTTCCGCTCCGAGGGCCTCGGCAGGGGAATTGAGAGGAAAGGATCAGATGGTGGTCCTTGAGGCTCAGAGGCTGCAAATTGCTGAGCCAAAGGATTCCCGACTCCATGTGTTCTCATTATCTTCTCCGAAGCAGGCTGAGCTTGGACCTCCAACAATCAAAATAGAAATTGGGGGGAGGCCTTTATTATCAGCCCTATGGTCTTCAGGAAGACTGAGTAGGAGACTGAATCTGGATCTTTGTGGAGCTGACAAGACTCTCAAAAATCCCCAGATTTCTTTTGTTTGTAGAAGGAAGAAAGGAAGGATGGAAGGATGGAAGGAAGGAAGGAATAAAAAGGGGAGTGAGAGAAGGGAGGAAGTAAGTAGGAAGGAAGGGACACAGAAAGAGGGAAGGAGAGAAAGAAGGAGGGAACAGAAGGATAGAGGGGAAGGAAGAAGAAAAGAAGGGAGGCAAGGAAGGAAGGAATGAAGGAGCAAACATGGGACAGTTTTAAGTTTGTGTTAAAAGCTAGTGGTTTCTTTTGCCTACCACCAGAAATGAATGGCTTTCAAGTGAGGATATATGTGTGAAGGAAAAATAAAGAACTAGAAGAAGGAAAAAAAAAATAGAAGAAAAAAAAGGAATAGACTGGAAAGTGATTTAACCTTGAAAAAAGGTGTCATTACTTAACAGCATTAAGAAGCCAGGCACATTTAGCACTTTTTAGTTTAGTGAGACTTTTCCATTAAAGATAATTAATAGATTTAATAATTAAAAAAAAAAAAACAATATGTTCAATGTTAGAGAAATGGGGGCGCAAAAATAGAGTAGCCTTGTAAATGAGATTGAGTTCTAGGGAGGAGATTTATTTTGTTGTTGTTGAAAACATTAATTTGTCTTCAATTTTCTCTCCCTGCCCCCAAGTCAGGACCTTGATTGACACTTAAGTATGGGGAAGGGAGATAATAGGTGCATTTGACAGTCATAAAGAAAGAATGCCAACATTCATCCATGTTTATCTTTTTTATTTTTGGGGGGGGGGGGTTATAGGCTAGATTTATTTCTTTTTTTTTTTTTAATTATACTTTTTATTGACAGAACATATGCATGGGTAATTTTTCAACATTGTCCCTTGCACTCACTTCTGTTCCAACTTTTCCCTTCTCTTCCTTCACCCCCTCCCCTAGATGGCAGGCAGTCTTATACATGTTAAACATGTTAAAGTATATCTTAGATACAATATATGCATTATGCTTATTCTTTAAAAAGAAAAATTGTAATTAAATGTCTTTTTTAAAACACACATTGCAATAGTAGCTAACGAAACTGGGAAACAAAACTAACATTCCCCCTTGTATAGATGAGGAAATGGAGACTCAGAGATGTAAAGAGATATAATGCAAATCATGAATCTAGAAAACGGCAGAGCTTTATCTCAAACTTAGGTCTTTTGATGTCAAGTCTTGTGATCTCTTCACTACCCCAACCCCAGCATAGTTGCTTATTGGCAATTACAGCAAATTCCCTTCTTATGTCTGATAACCTGGAAAGATCTGCACAGGCCATTGGAGAGAGTGTATGCTACTTGGAGAGTGGTTTTATGAGGGGCAATATCTTATTCTATTCCCACTCCTTGTCTCTGCTTTTCAGGGTATGAGTTACCTAGAAGAGCGCCGCTTGGTACACCGTGACTTAGCAGCCAGAAATGTCCTTGTGAAGACACCTCAACACGTCAAAATTACAGATTTTGGGCTGGCAAAATTGCTTGGTGCTGAAGAAAAAGAATATCATGCAGAAGGAGGCAAGGTGAGATATTACCAGGTTTTATCCAGTATTCAAGGAAATACCCACTTAATGAACAGAAATATTTATTTAGATTCCTCATCCATGGGATAGCACAATTACCTCTGTTATTTTTCCAGAAACCTCTATTATATGACTCCTGAATTTAAAAAAGAAAATCACAAATCATTCTTAGCTGGGCCACAATAAGTATTACTAATTGACATGATTCTGTGGATGCTAAGATGGAGTCTAGCAGACAGAAGAAGCCATGGTCCAAAGTATTTCAGTGCTTCAGTAATTTAAAAGGCTCATAATTTTATCCATATTGATGTTCCTTTTTCCATCCCCCATCCCAACCCAAAGCAGATGACTGCCACTTTTCTGTGCTTTAGTAAATGATATAAGTTACTATTATCATTTTTCTGGCAGTAGGGAATGCCCATTTCAGGGAAGTATGACAGTCTGAACCAACTCCACACTACTCCTAAGATTTTCTCTCATCTGTCCCCATGTTCCCAGTCTTTCTCCCCTCTCTTTCCTCTCCCCTCTCCAGCAATGGAGAGACATCACAATTTATCACCTCCCCAGAATCATCCTTCTCTCAAATGAACCCAGGACTTATGAAGATATGGTTTTGTTAAGCCAGTGATGACTGGGGCCAAAAACCATCCACAATATCTTTTAACCTCAATCAACTTGGTAGTAGAATTCAATTTAGTTTCACAGATAATCCATAAAAGCATTAGGTTTTATCTGAAACAATAAGCAATCTTCAAAAAAAATTTTATTCGATGATGGCTTTAATTCATTTTGTTTATTGGTGACTGTCTACATTGCTCCTACCTAACCTTTTCTGAGGAAAAAATGAGTTGATATTGATGATTACCCAGATTTGTCATTTATAATCATTGTAACAACATCTGGAAACTTCCTGACCCACCCCCAAGGAAAAGGGACAAACCTGGGCCAATGACTCATCATACCAATGTAGGGAAGTCCTTGAACGCCTGAATGAGGTTTTAAAAAGAGATCTTATGGCTATTGACTAGTTATTGACTGTAGGGTATATCTTTCAGTTCAGTTGTACCAATGAGCAAAGTTTTGATTAAGAAGTTGAATGTGTGTTATATATGTGTTTTACATATACACACACACCACACACCACTCCACCATGGGTTGAGATCTATGCCCCAAACCTATGTGACTTATGTACAAGAGGTCATTTGTATATCAAGAGTTGGACTATCCAGGAAAATGTGAATAGTGAAATTTATTTTTCAGAAACAATAGCCAAATGAGAGGGATGGGTCAAGGTGAAAAGAGGACTCTCCACGAGTCAGAGCATAAGAACCAGGACTCTTTTCTCAAAGGAAAGATGAGGGGATACAAGACTGAAACATAGAAGGGGGGAAGATAGAGAAGAGTTGTTCTGGCCAGCATTCAGGAAGCAGGAAGTGCTTTTTTTTCCAAGTCATAGACAAGTAATCCAGGTGGATCTTACTGGATCATGACCTTACTGGAAGATTGTAGGAGAAAATTACTTATCTAGACTCGCCCTGCCCTACCTACCAGAGTGTTAATTTTCCTATTATCTTCATGATTCAACAAAGTCATGCATCACCATCTGGAGTAATAATAACAACAGCTAATATTTATATAGTCCTACAAAGTACTTTACCTATCTCATTTAATCTTCACAATAATTTTATGAGCTAACAGATCGGAGTACTGAGTCTGAGCAAAATGAATGGTAACTCAGCCGGCAAGTGTCAGAAGCAATATTTGAATTCTAGTCTTCCTGACTTCAAGCCCAGAACTTTAGCCATTACACCATGTAACAGCCCCAAGGTTGGAAAGGACTTCCCTTATGCTTCATTCTCCACTAACAAAGCTTTCCCCTTCTTCAAGACTAATTCAGATGTCCCTCTTGTCATGGAGACTTCCTGTCCATCCCCTATCCTCCATTAGAATAAAAATAAATAAAATAAATTCACCTTGCTTTTCTCTTATCACTTAAATTGAGACTCTCACTTTTCTCATTCTACTTTCTAGCATAATTCCTTGTGTTCACATCAGCCTCCCCATTAATTTGTAAACTCCCTCAGGGCAGAGATTGCTTAGTATTTCTATCCACAGCATGTAGTAGCATGTAGTACAATACCCTACACAAAGTTAAGTGTCTATTAAATGCTCGTGCAATTGATTTGAATGAGGAAAAAAATGATCTATCAGGAAAAATATTCAGCATGTGCCAAGAAATACCATTTCTAAATTTGGGTCTCCAACCTAGATAGAATCAGCATGTCATTGGGGAACGAGTTTTAAGATTTGGGTTCAAAGACCTGAGTTCAATTTCTACTTCTGCTCTTCTTATCTATGTTACTTCAAGCAAGTTAACTTAGCTTCCAGTCCTCACTCAGTTCCCTAATTTATACAGTAAAGGAGTAGTCTAGATGATCTCTCTTTTCCTTCCAGCTGCAAATGCTTGGTCATCAGATTCTACAGTTTAAATACTAGCCTTGTCCTCAGTTATACAAGTCCCACAAAGCTTCTCTATGACCAAGCAAGATGTATTTTTGCCTTCTTCCAAGGGGTATCCAGCCCCTTTTTTTTTCTTTTCTTGAAAAGGAGGTCCTAATGGTCTTACAATTTTCTCTTTAATTATTCCAAGGTGCCTATTAAGTGGATGGCTTTGGAATCGATTTTACACCGAATTTATACCCACCAAAGTGATGTCTGGAGCTATGGTGAGTCAAAACCTAGGTACTAATGAATTTGGACTGAAACTAAACTAGACTTTTATGTTTGTTAATTTGTGTTACATGCTCTGTCATCCAATTATTATTGTTCAAGACAATGACTAATAATAATGTAATGACTACTGTCTATCTGATATACTAAGTAAACACAGAAAAAAAACCAAAAATGACTATTACTCAAAATGCCTTTGGATACAGAATTTAAAATGTCTTAAGGGAGACATTGTGTGTATGTGTGTGTATGCATGCACATGCCCAATAATGAATTTAGGAAGTATTTAAAAATAGATTCTTGAAAACATTGCATTCCATTGTTTAGGTTTAGTCTAATTTGGAAATTAAAAGATAAAAATGTGCACCATGGGCTTTGCCAGGAACCAGAGGGAGACTTTAATTTCACTTTACCTGGTCACAGATGAATTTCCCAGCAGAGGAATGAGTTTCTGTGCAAGAATAATCAGATAGCCATTGTTGTTTAATGAATCATGATTTTTTTTTTTTTTCAGTTAGGATCAATGAAAACTAATTTACACTTAATGAGAGATGGAATTTTTGGCCACTTCTTTTGTCCCGACAAAATATTCCAGTTATCTCTGGGGATAGAATCAAGAAAGTGATTTACTAGAAAAAGAACTTTATTTGTAGTCAGTAGTAGATTGAAATAGATTCAAACTACAGTTCTGAAAAGAGCACCAGAATCGGAGCCACGAAGACCTGAGTTCAAATTCCTGCCTCAGACACTTACTAGCTGTGTGACTCTTAGCAAGTTATTTAATCTGTCTTTGCCCTCTAAAAAATTGATGGGTAGGGATAGGAGCTGACTTGATGGCCTTGAAGATAGGTGTAGACCTGTGATTCTATCTCTTTACTTTGTATCTCAGTTTCCTCTTTTGTATAAATAAAAGTGACACAAAGTCTCATCCAGCTCTAAATCTGTGTTCCTATGATTTCAGAGCAGGATGCTACTTCACAAGGCATCAAGTGGTAAAATATATTTGAGTAGGAATATTACACCACTCTTGCCAAGAGTTCATTTACTGGCAATGGATAGGGTGGTGGGGACATGAATATTTATGACTATGTTACTAATATTAGTTACGATTTACTTTAAAGTTTGTAATACATTTCATACACAAGATTTGTTTTATTTATATATACATATATATAATATATAAATTTTTGTTTAATCTTCATGACAAACCAGTGAGAAAGGTTATCCCTATTTTAGAGATGAGAATATAGAGACTAGAAGAGATTAAGTTATTTGCTAGGTGGTACAATTTGTAAATGCCTCAGACAGATTCGAATTTAGGTTATGGATAGAAGCTCTGAGATATACATAGATATAGACTTTGCCATGGCTTTGGTCAAAAGGTGGCTGTGGGGAGATAGGGAATGGTATTTGATAGAGTAAATTGAACATATTTGTTTTATAATTTAAAAACTGGTTGTTATCTTTTAGACATAGAAGGTGGAACTCTTCAGTGCCTAGAGGCAATTTAAGCTTTTTCAATAAATTAGGCCTTAGGCACAGACTGATTATCTCCAGCCCTTTTCCAATCCAAACATTCCCTCTTCCTCTGTCCCTTTCCTGAATTGTTATCCTCCCAGATTTATATCTAGGTTTAAAGGAAGCCTATTTGTTCCCTCCGAGCCAGGACCCTCTTTATCACTGATATTATCAAATGTTACCTCTCAAGACATTCTTGTTGGTGGAACTTTGGTTTTTTTGAGGACTCTATGCAGCTACACAGACAAGAGTAGTCCCACCCATTAGTCCCTCATCACACCCCTTTCTCCCCACCTACACACCCAACACCAGTCTATTCCCATGCCAACCACACACGTTTCAACAAGTCCAGTTTTCTCCACTTTATCATGAAACTCAAAGAGGAGATGTTGAGACAGGTCATATTACAACATCTTCAAAGGAAGAGAGATCCAGACATAAAAGATTAAAGGAAAAATGTACAATTCAGCCATTCAGCTTTCCAAAAAAGGAATCCCTTATTATGCAGTAACTTCTGTGGAGTTTTTTTCCTCTAAGGTTGATGGGTTATGAAAAAGGCCACTGAGTGTCAAATCATTTGAGGTAAAATCAATTATCATTGTGCATTCAGAAGCCTGATTTTTTTTTTTTTTTAATAGGATAAATTAAAGGCATAGATCAAGAAACAATATTTTCTGCCTCTCTTTAAGATCATGTAATTTCAGGAGTATGGGGGGAAAAAAGGCTAAATATATTTCCTTACCCTTACAGGATCCCTTCCTTCAGTAGATTTTCTTTTCCCCTGTAATTTTATATCTAACCAAATTTACTTTCTGTTCTGGTCTTTGGAAAATGCAGGCAATTCTATGGCAAGGCTTGTCCAGTGATCAAGTCTGTATTGTATGATTGACTTGAAGTCAGGACAATTGCTGTGTTCCTCTTTTGAACACTTTTTACTTTAATTTAGTGTGATTTTTACTTTTAGTGTGAGTTTGGTGTGGCGTGGGGAGGTGTGTGTTAATTGGCTTTACTCTGGCTACAACAAGGGATAAGTCCTCATCTCCATGGCAAAGTATAAAGTAGAAGACAGAGCCATCAGGATGTGTGTGTGTGTGTGTGTGTGTGTGTGTGATTTTTTTTTTTATTAAAGCTTTTTATTTTCAAAGCATATGTACGGATAATTTTTCAAAATTAACCCTTTAAAACTTTGTGTTCTCCCTCCCCTTCCCCCACTCCCTCCCCTAGATGGCAAGTAATCCAATATATGCTTAACATAGTAAAAATATAGGCTAACTTCAAAATATGCATACATATTTGTACAATTATCTTGCTGCACAAGAAAAATTTATATCAAACAGAAAAAAAATTAGAAAGTAAAATGCAAGCAAAAAATAACAAAAAGATTTAAAATGCTATGTTGTGATCCACACTCAGTTCTCATAGTCCTCTAATTGGTTCTCTTCATCACAAGATCATAGGAACTGGTCCATCAGGATTTTTTAGAATGGATATGATTACTGACTCAATAAGTGACCATTTTCTTCTACTTGGTTCTTTCTACAGGTGTCACAGTTTGGGAGCTAATGACATTTGGATCCAAACCTTATGATGGAATTCCTGCAAGTGAAATTTCATCTATATTAGAAAAGGGGGAACGCCTTCCCCAGCCACCTATCTGCACTATTGATGTGTACATGATCATGGTCAAATGTAAGTTAAATTGGTATGACTGCAGATTTCTCATTTGATCCCATTTTAATTTCATTTAATTGCAACAAGCTTTTATTAAAGCACTTGTTATCGCCAAAAGTACTATGCTAAGTTCTGGGGATAAAAACATAACAGTACTTGCCTTTAAGGAGATTAGGGGCAAAAACATCCACACATATCAGTAAAAGCAGGAACAGTAAATCACTGGCCTTTCTTTGTAAGATCCACTCAGCCCAGTGCCTGGGACATAAGAAATGACTTAAGTAAATGCCTATTGACTGACAAAAGAAAGTTAAGGATTCCAGGAGGCAGAAATGAAGAGGGAGAAAATCCATGGATGAAATTCAAACAGTACCAAGTCATGGAAATGGGAAATGGAATGTTGTAGATAGGGAATAGTAAATGAGTTAGTTTGACTGGATTAGAGAGCACATGAGGGTTTACTGCAATGAAATTAGCCAGAAAATAGAGTTAGAAGGCCTTTGTGTATGACAGGAACAAATCTGGTTGTTATGTTACCCTAGTGTGTGAAAAAAATTCAGAGGGGATAGGGTTGGGGGTAGCTGTGGAGTTTATGTAGAAATCCTGGAATAATTTCCAATTAAGAGACAAAGTCCCAGAAACCCATATAAATATGCCCTTTAACCATTATTCAGAGGGCTGAAGTCTGACTCACTGAACAATGTGACCTGACACTTGTCTGGGTTTGAAAGTATATAAATAAACTGAAGCCCAGCTTGTACCATAGACGGAACAGTTCCTGTTGGCTCAGCCACTTGATGGAATCCCAAACCACTGGGAATTAGTTTGGAGGCTTGTTTCCACAGAGACTGGGTGGCTCAAAAAAAAATTTTTTTTTTTAAAGCCTAAGACTGGATAACTACATACAGCTGTTAGAAGCACCCTTTCTATTTGGGATCAGGTCCAGTACACAATGAGTTTATGGGAAGATAACTCCTACTTTGTTGAATTTAAATATTTCCCAAAGTCAGGCTTAGATGAATGCCTAGATGAAAGAAGTTATCCCAGTAACATCATCCTTAGAGGAAGCTATAAAGAGCCAACTCTATACGTCATGGAAGCAAATACTAGATAGTGTAATGAACATCACCTGACCATGCTAATGTCAATATGGATGGTTTTGCTCAGTGATGGCATGTCATAGAATGTGTGGGTGTTTACTAAAATACAGTAAACATTCCCCAAGGAAAGAAGCTTGCTGGTTTTCTGCCCTAGAGTTTGATTTCAATGTTTACTCCTTAGACTTTCCAAGAGAGTAGTATTATAAGTGATCTTGTGATTTCTAGTCTTTAGTCCTCTTGTTTTTTGTTTTTCTTTTGTTGTTGTTTAAAAGAGATCTTCACGGGAACTATGATATACACTAGGTAAACTTTAGCTCCACAAGGAAATAGTTTCCTATTTAGTTGAAATTGTTCAATACAGACACTGCTAAGTAAAGATAAGGAAAGAAGTCAGAGTTACCACATCTGAAAAGGGATTAAAATTGCCATAAGAAGCTAGCTATCTGCTCCTCCAGCTCTTGATGTATTTGTAATTAGTTGTCTCCAGAGTTTTTAAAATCGGGGGTCTGTGAACTGTTGTTATTATTTTTTTTTATAATTATATTTCTGTATAATTGGTTTTCTTCATAATCATAAGTATTCTATGTTTAAAAAGTTTTTTTTTGAAAAGAGATTCACAGACTTCACTAGACCGTCAAAGGGATCCATGATTCCCCACCAAAAAAGAGTTAAGAACCCCTTTCTATTTCAATAATAGATCAAATAAAGAACTTCAAATCTACCTAAGTACATGAGAATCACAGATCCAGAACTGAAAGGAAATGTACATGTTATTCAAGCTAGTGCCTTAATTTGAACTAACAGGGGCCTAGAGAGAATAATTAACTTGTGCAACTTACAGTCTGGAAGTGATGGAACCAGGGTTCAAACCAAGGTACTCCAAATTCAAAGCAAATAACTTGAAATTCCTATTACATAAACAGAAATGGAATTTCACTTGGGGTGCTTATATTTGTCATAAGATTTTAGTTTGCTTGATGTAGTTTCTATTATCACAAAAAGTATTATTGCATAGGTGTATTTTTTGGGGGGAAGGAGAGTGTTCTCTTAGTCTTGTAACAAAAATACCAAAAGAGCAAAATTCTCTCATTTCCCTGAAACAATCTGCATTATTGCATAATAGCTCCCAGACAATGAAAGATTCAAGCCAGGGAGTTTCCCACAATGCTTGACCTAGAAAGTAAGGAAGCCAATGTTCAAAACCAACTCCCCATTTTTGGGTTCTCTGACAAAGTTTTATTGCCCCAGGGAATTAGTAGCAGGCTCCCAAAAGAATCCTAGAACCCTAGAAAGCTTAGAATTGTAAGCTCATGGAGTCCAATCCTCTTACAGGTGAGGGAGGGAGTCTCAGAGAGATTAAACTACTTGCCACAGGTAGTGACAAAGCCATGATTTGAACTAAGGTCCAGTGATTCCAAGTTCAATACAAATAGCATGACATCCATCCTGT
This sequence comes from Sarcophilus harrisii, assembly GCF_902635505.1. Lineage (NCBI taxonomy): Eukaryota > Metazoa > Chordata > Mammalia > Dasyuromorphia > Dasyuridae > Sarcophilus > Sarcophilus harrisii. The sequence continues at coordinate 64,613,300 of NC_045426.1, read as the reverse complement.
TGACTAAACAGAAAAGCACTAATTGAGGCTCTAAAACTTTGCTTAATGTTAAATCGCTGCATAGCCTATTTCAGCATAGGAAGCCAGTGATAGGGTTGGTGTTAAAAATAGCACTTTTTAACAAAGAGGTAAAAAAAAATAAAATCTTCCAGTTTTTCTGAGATGCATTAGTATATAATATCCATGATATCATGGAAAGTGGTGGGCAGGGGGTTCCCCAAATCCAAGTTCCTTGTAGTTTTCATATTTCACTAACTTGAAACTGTGAGAGGAACATACCTGATTTTCTCCAAAGATCCCAGTGCATGTGTGTGGAAGTTTTTACTAGAATGGAAAAAAGGTTGAGATCTTTGCAGCATATTGAGTCTAGGAAACTCTTTTGTAATTGCTTAAGAGTACAAACTGTTCATGTTAATCCCAAGTAGAAGCTGAAGAACATTGAGTAATAATTTATTCAATTAATGAACCAACAAGTATTTATTAAGCACTTGCCATGTGCCAGGCACTGTGCTAAACATTGGCAATAAAAAGAAGTAACAAATGTCATCATAAAAGAATTATACTTTCTTCAGTACTTCAAGGCCCCATGCCCCCCATCAGTATAGGTACCTGCTCCATCAGCTCAAGTGATGAACACATAGTCTTCTTCTTGAGTTACTACAGCCATAAAGAGACTCCCCAGTGACTCATATTTTGATAGTAAGCCTCTTTGAATTTAGTTAGGCTGACCTAACATTTTTTTCGACTGTTGCATTCCTCATCTGTATAATAATAAAATTGATGATCTTCAAGATTCTTGGGATAACATCTTTTTCAGAAAGTTGATTCACAATCCATTGTCACACCCATCCTAGAAACTTTCCTAATTTGGTAGGACTTGAATTCCACTAGGATAGCTTTTGAAAACCCAATGTTACCTTTACTTGATAAGGCCCTAGAGAAGGGCTTTAGTGGAGGTTCGAAAAATTCACCTCATAAAAGTCTTTTGACTAAGCAGGAATCTTTGCTCATCCGTCAGAGCAGAAGTATTCACCCTGAAAAGCAATGCATATAAACTGTCTGGAATCTCTGGGGTTAGTTGGACTAAAATATACTTCCCTTATGCTGTTTAAAAATAATCATATTTAGTTGTTCCTCCCCAATGTTTGATTACATTGTTTTATTTTACTGAGTTGTTTGGTATTTTTTGTTTGTTTATTTTGTTTCGCTTCCCTAGGCTGGATGATAGATGCTGATAGTCGCCCTAAATTTCGTGAGTTAATTGTAGAATTCTCTAAAATGGCCCGAGATCCTCAGCGCTACCTTGTTATACAGGTAATGATTTTTTTGTGCTCAAGTTGTGTTCAGCAGGGAAAGGGAGAGAAAATCATTATCTTCAACATAAAAAATATAATCCTGTTATTGTCTAACTGCTTATAGATTTGGGTTATACATAAAACATTATGCAGAACATGCAATTTTAACCTGGAATTGGAACAGGAGAAGGAGAAGGGACTGGATTGCTTCTGACAATTTACAGAGTTCTTTTAATAAATCCAAATTTCTCTCAGAAACAAAAAGCTCTGACTATATTTGTCCAGTGTTGCTGTGTGTCCAGGAATTATGGAACTTTATAGTAACAAAAAAAATTGAATATTAGTATCATACCGAGGATAGTGGGGAGCCCTAGGATAAATGGGAAGATACAAACAAGGACAAGAGGAATAAGGGATATCAGCAAAGAATATGAATGAAAAAGAAGAGCTGAGCAAGGAACAACCAAAGAGCAGCTTGAGTTTTCCATTGGTATCCTCCCAGTATCAGAGAAAGTAAGGAAGACTCCCTCTATGATGACATGGACATGAGTCCAACAGGATGGGAAAGCATGGGAAGGCTTTAATCTGTATCACTGGAGGAAACATTCACATCAATCCATTTGAGTACTTGGATAACACCACTGCAGGCCAACTTTATTAAAAAATGATGGGATATCATTTCCTTAGCTAAAATACCAGAATTTATGCTTGCACTATGTGTTTACAGAAAATTATGCTGGACACAATTAAAAGGGAAAAAGGAAGACAGTGTTCTTGTTCTAAATATTTTATAATATCTCCCAACATCTAGGGGATTGTCTGGAATCATGATCATCATCACGTCAAGTATTGTTTTCCATTGGCTGAATTCCACATTTATGATGGATTTGTAAAAGAGCACAAATTGTAAAGAACACTAGATAGAAGGATACAGGGCTGTTCTCTGGATTTGATTTTCCTTTTCTGTAAAAGTCAAGGACTTGAATAAATGACTAAAGTATCTTCCATTTTAAAATCCTATAGTTTCTTAGGCTTTATACTTTTTCCATTATTGATGGCTCATTTAACTTGTTTGGGCTTTACTTTTCTCATCTGTAGAATAATAAAATTGCACTGCTGGTCTAAAAGGCCTTTAATAGCTCTAAAACCTGGGCTAACCTTCTTTCTTATTATAAGCAGAGGGTGACTCATCTGCCACTTTGGCTATGATAGGAATTGGGATTTGAATCCCGATTGCCATTTACCAATTTTCTCACTTTGCTTTTTAGGACCTCAGTTTCCCAATATGTAAAATGAAAAGTTTTAACAAATTTCATAAGGGGTCTTAAATTCTCAATCAATTAATGGCAATTAAATAAGTATAAGCATGACTAAAAATGCCATTTTTAAAAACTTTAACTTCACTTAGATCTTTTTTGTCATTGGAGATGGTGTTTACATGAAGATAAGCCTACTAATGGCAAAATAATGGCACATTTACCAATTTAGAAAAAGTTCCAGTCTGGAAATGAAAGAAATAAATCTTGTTTATAACATGTTTATAACATGTTATAAACATGTAGACATAGAACTTTATATATATATATAAAATTTAATTTTAATATATTTTTTTTTAATATGAAAGGGTGGATGAATTCTGAGAGATATTTGAGAATAGTACCAGAATGGGGGCAGCTAGGTGGTGCACCAGCCCTGAAGTCAGGAGAAGAACCTGAGTTCAAATCTGGTCTCAGACCCTGGGCAAGTCCCTTAACCTCAATTGCCTCAGGAAAAAAAATTAGTACCAGGTTACAATTCAGAAAACTTTATATATGTGAAGTGGTACCTTTCTGCAATGTCAGGACTAAAATTCCTTCAGTTTTCCCAATCAAAACTGCCTAGTGGCAGTATTTGGTGTCCTCTTTGTCTCCTGCCCAGGACTGCAGCTCTGTCTGCCAGGAGGATTCCTCTCACTTTTTCCTCCTTCCATATATAAGGAAGTCTTCCCCTCACTGTATCACCTCGCTTCTATTTAATACAATTCAAAAAGCCTTTATTCAGGCTTCCTCTGGGTCCAGTGCTAGGAACAGAAGAATACTTAGAAAAGTCCTCTCTTACCCAACGAGCTGGGAACAGTTATTTCTCCACTCCTTATCCACATGGGAGATGTTGAGCAGGAAAAGACCCTAGTGGCAAGCTCTATGATCTTATCCCTTCACTGCATGCTCATGGAAACTGAGGCCCCAAATGGTTAGGCACTTTTCCCAAGGAGAAACAGCTCAGGAAATCTTTGATCCCTGTCTTCTGATTCCAAATGGAAATTTTATTCTGTGCTGGAGAAGGGGTCTCTCTTGGGGAAACTGAAGGTCAGTGTGATAGAGCTTAGCTTTAGGTCACTGGGACGTTCAGTAGCAGCCTAGTCCTGCTACATGGACCCCAGAAGTGTTTACTGACCCTCAAAGAATGGGCAAGAACTGTTCCTTTTTCCATTCTAGACTCCTGGGGATGTAGAGGTGTGTCTGGGCAATCCATCAATGGAGAAAAGTGTAATTGAAAAGAAGATGAAGTTTATGTTTCGTACCCTCTTGTCTCTTTTTTGGGTTGTCTCACCCTTTTTATCTCTCTTCCCAATGCTACCCTAAAGGAATTCAGTCACTCCCCAATATCTAACCTAAATCCCATTCTTATTACCCATTTTCTCAGCTAGTCTCCACTAAAATGTCATTGTATAGACTTTTTTTTATTAAAGCTTTTTATTTTTAAAATATATAGACAGATAATTTTTCAATATTGACCCTTGCATAACCTTGTGTACCAAATTTTCTCCTCCACCCCATTAAAAAATTTTAAAATGTATGACTTAAAACCATAGGATTAAAAAGATTTAGAACTGGAAGGAAATTTAGAAACCATTTAGTCCAACCACCCCTTTTACAGATAAGAAAATTGAAGTTTAAGATATTGCCCTTCTCAGAATAATGTTCTTTTTAACAGTGAATGCTTAAAGACTCAAATGACTTTCAGACCTAAAGAAAAGAATTTCTTTTTTTTCCCCTGAGGCAATTGGGATCAAGTGACTTGACCAAGGTCATACAGCTAGGAAGTATTAAATGTCTGAGACCAGATTTGAACTCAAGTCCTCCTGACTTAAGGCTGGTGCACTATCAACATTGCACCAAGCTGCCCCAAGAAAGGAGTTTCTAATGGTAGAATTCTGGATGGCATATCAAGTAAAATTGAAAATATTTTACTATTTCATATTTTAAATTAAAAATAAAATCTTGCTCAGTGTTCTACTCCATGTGGGTGGCCAACCTCTACCTACTTATAAAATCAGACTTTACACTTACATGAACCAAAACCAGTAATCTTTGTTCCACATCTTTGTCCCAAAGAAGCATTATATTTGTATTTTTTTCCTAGCTAAAATGTAGACTCATATAAAGTCAATTTGTCCTAGACAGCCACAGCATGTAAAGAGCTCTTCTTTACAGGATCCCCTTTTCTTTGACAGGGAGATGAAAGAATGCACTTGCCAAGCCCCACAGACTCCAAATTTTATCGCACCCTGATGGAAGAGGAGGACATGGAAGATATCGTAGATGCAGATGAGTACCTCATTCCGCAGCAAGGTTTCTTCAACAGCCCCTCCACATCCCGCACGCCTCTTCTAAGCTCTCTGGTAAAAATGTTGTTCTGATTGAAGCTGCATCCATAGTGTCACCACAGTACAAACCCACTTGAATGAATTACATGGACAAAAAGGAAAACATTGATCTCAGGTAGAATTCAGTCATGCAAAAAGAGGCAACATTTGTTTGCATTATTCAATTGATAATTTTGATGTTTTATAGCTATAGCTTTACATATAGGAATGTGGACTAGATCATTGATTTCATGGGGATGAGAAAGCCTCAGGTGAAGCAATGCCAAACCTTTGCAATTTTGAGTCTTAGTTGCCTGTTGAAATAGTTAAATAACTTGTCCAAGATTATACAATTAGGCAAGATGTCCTCTTTCTCATCCTCTACTATGCTATTGCATCTCCAAATAAAGCTTTACCTAAAAAGCAAGGATTTTGATATTTTCATACTCATTATATCTGGAATTTACAAATACAAAACAATTTAGCATTTATACATTTATAGCATATATACTAATATAGTATATATATATGTGTGTGTGTATATATGTATCTATGTGTATATAGGGTATATGTGTGTGTATATACATATATATTCACACATACACATAGATAGGTTTATAGATGTGTGTATATGTGTTCTGATTTTGAACAATCAGCAAGCATTTATGAAATATATTTATTAAACGTATACCAGATACCTTTCTAGGCCCTGGCAAAAGTCTATTCCTCAAAGAGCATCTTCCAGGTTTTATTCTGTGTGGGAGTAAGGAAGCTATTATCCCAAAATAAGAGTGAGTTCCATAGATTTGCTGAACCCCCAAATTCAGATATGACTTTCTAACTCAGTTGTAAAAACTCAAAACATGGTAAAAAACCAATTCCAGTATCAGAGCCTATTGTTTCCTAAAACTGCTAAGACAAAAAAGAACATTTTAGAATCTCACCTCCCTGCTGTTTCTGGTAGAACAGAGAACAGGGTGGTTAGGAGCTTTGAGCTAAGCTTTGGCCGGCAGCTAAGGATTCCCAATGATAGAGATGGGACTGTGTGATGTGTGATTTTAGGGGATCCTAAAAGAAATTTCTGAATTTCTCTTTCAGAGTGCTACCAGCAATAATTCTGCCACAGTTTGCATTGATAGAAATGGGGTAAGTCTGAATACATACTAACCTACAACTATCATTTTCTTGTGAAATTAGATAATCTTGTTTTTAATAGTTTCTTCTAAACCTTTCTTCCCAAATTTCCCCTACTCATACCAATAAAATCAAAGATTCATAAAATGTTGTTTTCCCCAATCAATGTTCTAAGCAACCAGTTGATGGGCTTGGAATTGGGCAGTATTGTGTTTTTTCTTACTGTAATGATAGGCTTTCTTTTATTCCTCTGCCAGCAGACTTGTCCTGTGAAGGAAGAAAGCTTCATTCAGCGATACAGTTCTGATCCCACCACTGTCTTATTTGAAGACAATGTGGATGATAGCTTCCAGCCTGTACCCGGTGAGTGCATTTACAATCAATAGCTTCATTGCAATCTTGCATGCCCTTAAAAACCAGCAATCAGTTTCATTTGATTCTTATAGATATCTGGCACAATGAGCTGGCGATATCTTTCATAGAGTGCAAAGCTATAACTAGAATGCAGTGACCAGGGCTTTGATTTGGAGACTAATATCAAGGGGGTGTCCAGGAATGGACATTCCTCCCTATAATGGTTCTATCCCCCTACTTTGTAGTTCCCCCATGAGACCACAAGAGTACATGAGTACAACTGTCCATGTCCACCATCCCCAGGGTCCTGTCACCATGATGACCCTTTCTCTGCACCCACCTCCCTCCTCCAATCCTACAGATTATCAACTAGATTGTTTGGGGACATACCTCATTACTTACCCATCACCCACTTAATTTACCCTAAAGACAAAACTTGCCAGTTGTGACTTTAATAGAGTATTTTCCCTCTTTGGGGAAAATACTCTTTTGTCTCCAGAGTGCTGATCCAGAGTCCAAAATATTTGGTTTGTCTTTGTGAAAAATTTTGAAGAGATATTTGAGTTTGAAATTGCATATACATTATGTCATAGAAAGGCCCTGGATTAGGAGAGAAAAGACTAAGTTTAATCCTCATTTCTAGCTACATAAATAAGATCAAGTATCTTAATTTCTCTTTGAATTTGCTTCGCATTTTTAGTTGTTCCAGATGCAAAATGATGACTATGTCTTCGCTGCCTTATGGCAGCCTCTCCCCCTACCTTAGCTTGAAGACAATCTGTCTATTGTAAATATGTGACAAATGGAGCTTTTATATTGAATTTAACTGAGTGACTGAGGTTATCTATATTGTTTCACCTGAGCATGTGAAGACTGGCTATCGTGAAACCCTAATAACTTGATCAGTCGATCAAGGCAATGAACAATCCTGAGCCATTTCTCTGTCCTAGCTCCATTCTAGACCTCAGAGATATTTCCAGAACTGCCTAGGAGATCCTCTTAGTCCTATCTCTACTCTGCTACATTCTTCTCCTAGGAATTATAATCCTTGAAATATAATTTCCATAACCTCATCTTAATTTCTTAGTTCTAACACGCTTACTATTCCACCAGCACTGAAAAGCAAAGAGTAAAGGAAAGAGAAAAGATGGAATGTAGAGTTGAGTTAAAGAAGATGAGTATATTCTCCAAGATTTCCCTATATTCCTTCTACTTCAGTGTCACTAATCACCTGGAGAAAGAATTGTCCAGAGTAAGACATGTATACCTAACTTGACTCATGAAATTCATTCTTTCCCCTTTTTTTTTTTTAAATTCTAGAATATATAAACCAGTCGGCTCCCAAAAACCGCATGGGTTCTGCCATCCAGAACCCTGTCTATCACAACCAGCCTTTAAACCCAGATGCCTCTAAAGACTCTCTGTACCAAAACTCACACAACAGCAGTGCAGTGGACAACCCTGAGTATCTCAACACAACCCAGCCTAACTTAGTCAAAAAGACCTTCGACAGCAATTCTTGCTGGAACCCAACAGCCAACCACCCAATCAGTCTGGACAACCCTGACTACCAGCAGGACTTCTTCCCCCAGGAAGCCAAGCCAAATGGGGTTTATAAAGTTCCTGCTGCGGAAAATCCTGAGTATCTCAGAGTAGCAGCACAACAAAGTGAATTCATTCAAGCTTCAGCATGACCTTTTGCCAAAAGCCTTCCTACCCTCTCTCCACTAGCCAGGGAATCCAGCTGCCCTAGGACTGAGTTATGGACAACAAAGGCAGCACGCATGCATGCGGTGTAGCCACTTACTCACAACTTTCCTTTCAAGCCCATGGGCCAGACTTTGCCACATTTGGCTTTCATTTCCTTTGGTACGTTCTGGGACCTGTCTTCCATTGGAATTGTCCCCCTACCTGGGCATATAATGGAGTCGATCCCAGGCAGATTTCTGCAAGTGACAAATTGCAGGTGCATTCCTTCATCTTTAATCTGTGAGACTTCCCAAATCAACAGCAAGATGCCCAGGAAGTAAATGTTTCCGTTTGTACAGAAGTTAGTTGGGTTTTTTTTCTACGCCGTACATTTGAAAAAGTAATAATGTTTGTAAGTATTTTTTTTTCTTCCAAGATTCCATTGGTACATTCATGAGAGAGATCTTATTGACTCTAACATACACTTCCCTGAAGGCATCCAGACTAGACTGAGACAAAGAAGCATATGATGAAAGAAAATGAGCTTCCAGCTCTTTACCTTAGCCAACTTAATTCATTCCCATTGGCTTTGTCCTCAATATCATTCTTTACAAGTCAAAGACCAAGAAAGAATATTTCTTGGTCTATACAGGTTCATGATGGAAAAATGAACCAAACCAGCCTATGTCATGCTAACATACTAGTTACAGAAACCAAGGGGAGGAAGTCTCTCTTCCTATACTTCGTTGTAAATGTGCCCACGGTACTTCAAGCTGTTGTTTTTTTTTTGTTTTTTTGTTTTTTTTTAAGTGTTATGAATATTCAGCTGATTCTTTCCTTTTTCATTCGATCTCTTCGCAACTACACTTGTTAAAATGTTTTCTCTCAAGGTTTCTATTATATAGACCCTAAAACAAAAACAGCCAAAGCTGTTGCTCCCTTTTTACTCACCCTCATTTGGACTAAGGACTTTTCTTTAAGATGGGATGAAAATGCAGAAATTTGCAAGCCCGAGTAAGAACTTGAGTCTCAGGTGAATCTACAGCAAATCTACAGGTGTATACCTAAATACAAAAATGAATAAAAACCTAAAAATGAATAAAAAACCCAAAGGGGGGGGCAGGAAATGACATTGAAATTGTTCTCATTTTCTAAACATTACCTTTGTTAATCCATGGAAATTAGGCCTTAACAGTTTTTAGATTTTTTAATGAAAGAAAATTTAATGAATAAGCCACTTTATTCATTACCAAAACGTTTACTATTTTCTCCCAAATCTTTTCCTTACAAAAAATGGGCTAGATCCTGTGGGGGGAAAAAAACACTATCATAGAGTGTCTTACAACTTGCTATGTGTAATGTATATGTGGCTCTACTTTTCATAGAAGAAATGCAGAGGCAATAATTGAGAGGTTGCAATAAAAACCCTAAATATTAAATGGTGAATTTGAAGTTAATGGCTGTGTCTCCATGATAGTCCACAAATATTTTTGGAAAGGGGAGGGGGGAGCTGTAGATGAAGTTATAAAGTTTGTGAAAACACCCAAAATTGTTTTCATTAAAAAGGGGAGGATTGTGCAATGTTGAGACAGATAAACAGGTTGGACTGGTTTTTCAAACATTTGAAACTCACATCCCACTTTATCAACTAATTACATTCAGTCAATCTGAATTCAATTTATCTGCCGATAAACCTCACCAGGACAGCAAATTTGAAAAAAGAATCCATTATGATTTAGTGCCAAACCAATACCCACAGAACAACTTCCCAGGTACTGAGTTAATTCAGAGGCCCTAGATTTGAAAACATGTAAAGGGTGCACCCTTGAAAATATGGGCTTACCCTAGAAATTGTTACTTTCAAGATAATGGGTACTCCCAAAGACAGTACTGGATTTAAAAAACAAACCAACAAAAAAAAATTTGATTCTGTCTCTGTGGAAATAGAATCAGTGTTTCTTTTGTTTTTTAACTATTAGATGGCCATGTGTCTGAGTCAGACTTCAACAATGCAGGAAGAAATTCTATTGTATATTAGTTTTAGGCAAATCTTTTACTTTTTTTTAATGGAAAAATGAAGCAGTATTTACAAAAAAAAAAGATAATTTTAAGGCATCATTGGTCGATTTTTTCTTCATTTCATCATTCTTGTCAAGAAAAGCATTTTACCCTATAGTCCTTTATCAGAAAAGCAATTGAGTAATTCATATAATCCTATCTTCTACTTGTGACCAAATCAGTAAGTGCAGAAATTCAAATGAAATGTAGCCATGAAAAGGCAAGATGAATCTTTTTTTTTTTTTTTTTTTTTTTTTTTTAACATTCTGTAGTAACCTCAGCTAAGAAATTAGAAATTCCTAAGAACTTGGAATTCTTCAATATCAAATCTAGTAGAAGTACTCTGGTGAATTTTAAGTTATAGGTCTTTAAATAATTTTGTAGAAGTATACCTAATTTGATAGAATGAAACAGAATTCCAAGCCTCTAGCCATTCAGTATAAGATCTGTTGTCATATATGTCAATCACAGGAACTGAAGTCAGGGACTAAATTTAAAGAAATGGAAGGTGGGGCATGAAATTCTGGTTTGGTTGGGGGAGAGAGGTGTTGGCATTTAAAAATATAAATGTAAAATTTGATAGCTCTCACTGAAACCAAACCAATGATCCTGTCATTATTTTAACAAAAAAATTAACAATATTTAACAACAACAACAACAAAACAAACCAATATCAGATCTGATTAAAGGCACAAGGATGTATATGTAATTCAAAAGTGGTTAACATAGGTGGCACATTATTTTAAATTGTATACTATCAGCCAGGGAGTCATTTTTAGGATGGAAAAACCAAAGTTTTATCCTAAGAATGAAATTTAAAACATGCTCATGAGCTTGGCAATCCTTCAACAACCTAGAAAAACAAAGTTTGTCACCTAGTTAATAACAATTATCTGTTTAAATAGGAAGACACAGGGCAGCTAGATGGCACAGTAGATAGAGCACCTGCACTGCAGTCAAGAGTATGGAAGTTCAAATCCAGCCTTAGACACTTTACACTTCTTGGGCAGTCACTTAATCCAAATTTTCTTCACCCCCCCCCCAAAAAAAAAAAGGAATAATAAAATAGGAAGATACCTATAAATGGGTTAGAGGAAGGTTCTCCATCCCACTCTTTTCTTTAACAATGTCCCCATGCTTTAATTTCCCAAACAGAGTCTATGAGCTATTGTCTTAGGGTCTTTATATCTCCTTCAATAAGATAGATTGCTCCTGAATGAGGGGAGACATCTTTCTACTAACCTAGATTGAAGTTTATGATATTTTACTGAGGCACAAAAAAGACTCCTGGTTATAACTCTGATTAGCATTATTAAATTTGTCATGCTCCCTTACATCAATACAATGAAAATCTATTTCCTCCCCATAAAATGAGGAGGTTGGACCACATGACCCCTAGGTCCCTTCTGGAAAAACTTACATGCCAAGGTCTCTTACAACTTTGACAATCTATGGACTATGAACACGGTGCCAAAAGCCTCGAGTAGACAGATTCGAGGGGGAAATGACATTGTTAGTAATTAGAGAAGGCATTTTCAAATGATTTTCCAAATACATTTGAAGGTCTGCTTTAAAAATGACCCAAGAAAGACTGAATTTCATGTTGCTCTCCCAAGTTACTGCCAGTCACATAATTGGACAATTCTCCCCACCAAGACCACTACTTTGTCATTGTAGGGAGGTTGTTAAAATTGATTCCCATGGTTGTTGTACTAGAGTTACTAACAGGCAAAGCTAAGATATTTGGGACCCTATTTAGAAGGAGGGGAGCAGTCACTGTGGTTTCCTAGCACTTTTAGAAGAATCTAAAAAGTGTGTTAATCCAAACAGTCATGGCTTTAAGCATCTATTAGAAAATGCAGGTGCAGAAAGCAGTTAGTAGAAATGCCAAACGCCTCGTGACCAGTTCAGTTGCCAGCCTCATTTCCCAAAGACAAAGAGACTCACTTAGAGGATTTTTCTTTGTAAACTAAACCATGTAGTGGGAAGCTGACAGCTGGCACTGAGGTGATTTCATTTCTACAGGGTGAGATTCAGTTCAGTTACCTAATTCTTAAGTATTTTCTGCCCCCATCAAGAATGAGTAGGACAATGTCATTTGGGCCCAATGGGAGACATTATCCAAAATCCTAAGAAAGCCATTACACTGAGATTCTGCTGGATTGGGGTTGAGATTGGACAACCCAGCCTCAAAACTTCAAACTCAATGTGTTGGTCCTTAAATCACAACGCCAAATGCTCCTTATGCTTCAGCCTCTACTTATCTGAAAGCTAAATCAATTCAGATTGACAGAGAGTCTTACGAGTTTTTAAAGTTTTCAAGGGGGGGTTCAAGCTTGCATATTCCGGTGGCTTTACTTACTCTTAACTTTGGGTTTCATTAAATTACCCCCAATAATCAACATTTTATTGTTTCAGTATCACACTGCAACCTGATCAGATCTGAAAGGTTGCTACCATTTCACCTATTATACCCCTTTTCTATTATATCCATTGATGTACTGAAAAAGTCAGTCGACACCCTAGAAAAGGTGTAGATTCCTTTAGCAATCTCTTCATTTGTCATTTTATCTAAGACTTTTCCCATGACTGCAGTTTCAGATTCTCCCTTGATTGAGGAAGATCTGTATGATTCTATGAGAAAAGATGAGTACTATCCTCCTTAGCCTGCGTGGTTGTGGTTTCCTACCAGGTCTGCAATGAAAATTATGCCAAATTCTGAATTAGAGAGGTAAAGATATTTGTTCATAGTGATACAGCTATCAGAGTGTAAATATTGATTTTTTTTTTTTATTTTTGCTGAGGCAATTTTAGTTAAGTGACTTGCCCAGGTCACGCAGCTAGGAAGTGTTAAGTGTCTGAGGCCAGATTTGAACTTAGGTCCTTCTGATTTCAGGACTGCTGCTCTATCTTCTGCACCAGCTAGCTGCCCCAGTGAGTAAATATTTGAAGTAGGATTTGAATCCAGACCTTTGGATGGCAAGATATCACTCTATATTATCTGCTTTATGGATATCTACTGTGCCATGCTATTTATAATGACTAATAATCTTTAAATATTCACATAACACTTCAGTATAAATCTGATGGGATATTAGAATGATTTACTTGATAGGACAATAGGGGATTAATTCAATATAGTAATTGATACCATATTCCCTATCCCAATAGGGGATTGATACAATAAGGTAAGACTTCATTGGGGAAATGACAAGAATAAGCACTTTGACATTTTTCCTGATGGACAAATTAAAAAAAGAAATATGTAAGCTCAATCTCTCTGAAGACTGTTGAGATTGACCTGATTTTCTTTTTTATTTTATTTTCTCCTTTATTTAGTGAATAAATGTCATATTGCAATAGGACATTACCCTCTTACCAAGGGACAATATAAGTATACAAAAGAAAAATGGACCAGTTGGGAAAATTAAGAAAATACTGATGCTCTTGTTTAAGGGATGTGTCTTTTTTACACTATTAAATCTCATAGGTAGGTTTCTTCTACCAAAATCTTACTTTTCTAACTTTGACAATACAAAGAAAGAAAGACTGCCACTGAGAAGAGACTTGAAGTTTTAGGAATTTTTGTTTGTTTTTAGAAAATGTTTTTGTGAGGAAAAACAACTCATTAATAGATCCTGAAAGGGCTGAAATAGTCACTAAAAGATTAATAATAACTCACATTTACTTAGCACTTTAAAACTTTCTAACTGCTTTCCTTGCAATAGTCCTGTGAAATAAGTCTTGTAAGAATGGTTATCCCCTTTTTTAGTGATGAGAAAATGAAGCTCTGAAAATTTAAATGACTTGTCAATGAGCACAGTTAGAAAATGTTTCAGGTGGGATTAAAACCCAAGTATCCTTTTGCCAGTAGTCTATTCAGTATCCCACTTTCTTTAAGTGAATCAATCTCAGTTATAGTATCTCTGTCTTAGTAGAGGTACAGTTTTGATGGGGGCTCAGGCCCAATTACCCCTAGTACAAAGGGGAAGGTTGCTGCTACTTTTCAAAGTACAATTATCATCTCTAAGGTCTAGGGTGGTAGTCCCATTGGGCTTCAGCACTTCTCTCTGGTCTGGATTCAGTTCTATTGGGCCAACAGCATTTGAAATCTTTATTCTTATTCTAGAAGGAGAAGTCCCCAGGACCCATTCTGTCTTTTAATTCCTGCATTTTAATTTTTAAAATTGCCTCTATTCACCCCCCCCAAAAAAGTAATGTTACTATTATAATGATTTCCTAGGGCTAAAGATCTACTATGCCAACAAAAAAGTTTATGGTGAACATGTGTGTAGGGATACACACACAGACAGAGACATATACCTATAAATCAACAAAAATATATGGACAATTTGTGAGTATTTCCCAGTTAATAAAAATGGATTTTGAGTGAGCTCTATTTTGACATCTGGCCACACAAAGGTCCCTTTTCAATGGAATTGAAAACAGATTCTATAGCTAAAAGTACCAGGGCCATATTATCATTTTTTTCTTCATATGTAAAATGAAAACTGAATTTTTTTTTTAGGAACTCTTCTACTCTAAATTCTATGATTTCATGGACCTCAGTCCCAAGTTATTCAAGGCCAGATTTTAGTTCCCTTCATCATTGTCCTGCGATGTGCTGAGTCCTATGCTTAGGTCTTGGGCTACAAAACAAGAAAGAAAAGGGTCCCTGCTTCCATTTTCACTGCATCTGAGACTCTGCTCCACAAGATCAGAAACCAGGATAGAATCATGCTAGTTGCTTACATCTGGGAAGTAGGGATAGGGAGTGAGGGTGGAGGAAGCAGTTAGTAAACCTGCATGAGCATCTCCTTTCTAGTATAGAAACAAAAAGATTAAAGTGGAAAAGGAGGGAAGAATGGACAATGCTAACAATTAGAAAACCTATTGGTTTTTTTTTTTTTCATTTTTTCCAGCCTTACCCATTATTCTAGAAATAGCTGCTTGTAAAAAAAAAAAAAAAGAAGAAGAAGATTCTCTTTTTGCCCCAAATAAAGTGTTGCCCCACTGTTGTAGGAAGAATGAAACTATTCCTAAAGCTGTCATAAAACATTCAATTAATGTGGGGTAGGTAGTAATAGGACAGGTTTTGAAAGTATGTTACACTGGTAGTTAAATGGTGCTCATGGTGTTGCATCCAAGAAAGGTATTCTTCTCCATGTAATGTGCTTTTACTGAATTATTTCTGGGACAAAAAGTGAAGAAGGTTGTATCATGTGCCTATAACTACAAGGATAAAACTAGTGGTGTTTGTCCACTGCTTACTAGATCATTGCCTCTTAAACAAACAAACAAACAAAAAAAAGCAGCAAAAGATGAGTTCCATCCCTATCACATAAAACTACAAACAATTCATGTAAATCCATATTGTATGTTAATAACAAAAAAAATGTTCATCTAATTTGTATCTAAGATAGCAATCTTGAGAAACACTGATTAATCTCTTAAAAATTAATCAAAATCCCATGGATCCAATGACCAGTTTTAGACTAACGACAATATAGCTATTTACTAACCAAGTAACAAGGTCTTCATTTTAGGGACTGTTCAGGCAATATTTTTGTCAATTTTTCCATATACGGTACTTTTTAGCAATTTAATTATGCCACAGTGAAACACTTTGTACACATGAGAAGAAGCAAGACTTTTATATGGTTTCTACTATCAATCAGAAATACTGGTTGTTTGTATATTACTTATTGAAAATAAGGTGTATATTATTCATCGGGGTTTTTTTTTTTTTAACTTTTGAGAACCTATATTGTAATAATGATGTTTCCTCTACCCTGCAAACAATGCTATGTAATTAATGAAGTAGCTGTTAGTCATAAAAGACTTAATGTTGATGCTTTTACATGCTGCCTACAAACTTGTTTTTAACCAAGAAAAAACCAACCGACCAACCTTAGAATGGAGACATCTCCAGGATTCTGTGTATTTTCCCTCATGAGTATTTTGATTTCCTCTCCTCATATCCAGCATTGATGAATAAATTCACCAGGTGCATTCTAAACAAAAGTCTTGAGCTATAATAGGAACTTTCAATCCCATCCTCCTATTCCTGCTGAATGTGTTTGGGAAGTATTCTCTCCCTCCATGGTTTCCTCTAGCCTTTTGTCCTCCTGGCAGTTTCAGTAGAACTCAGGGAGAACTCTTGGTGGAAAGGATTTCTTGTTGCAGGCCAAGTTGTGTTTTTTTTTTCCTTCTCCCAGTGTTCAAAGGGAACAGAAGTCTCTTTGTAATCCCACCACAAATTCTGAAACCCAAAAGGGATTCCCATTCTGAGCTCCTGATGAACAACATCAGATAGGGCCACACAATCAGCCATTCACAAGATGAATGCTTTTTTTAAAAAAATGGGTTTGTGCTTAGATTGTCCTTGTAAGAAAATCCCCTCCAGTGGCACACAAGACACTAGGGAGGGTGAGCATTAATAAGGAAAACCAAAAACACCCAAAAAGCTTATACATCAAAGAAAATGATCAGAAGTCTCTGTCTCAAGAAGGAGAAAATGGTCCCTTATAATGTGAAATGGAGAAAAGTAACTGAAACTTCTCTTCAGGTTTATGCAGAAATCAGATCAGTTCTCCTTTGAACAGGCATTAATCTTTAACCTGGTAAATGGAAAAGAGTGACTTCCTACATGGTGTGAACTAAGGAAGAAGTTCAGCTCCCTTTACTCATGTTAATGACAAAATGCAATGGGGCAAAGATATAAATGTAAACTCATCCTCCTATGACATGGGAGCAAACCAACTTTCAGAAGGTCTGGCTCATCAAGGTGTTAATGGCACAGAATTGAGCACTGGGGAATATGGTTCATAAAATGAACTATGGAGAGAGGAAATTATCTGAAAATTTTTCTACTATATTAGCAATGCTTAACATTTTTATTTTAATAAAAACTTGGGAAAATAAAAGTATTATCTCTGTGTTCATCCTGTTAATGACTGACAGAAAGACCATGGAATTGGGAATCAAGGGGCATGGGTTCTGATCTGGGCTTTGGCATTAGTTCACATTTCTCCACCTTAATGTGCTTTATATATAAGATGAAAAGATTGAAATGGATGATCTTTAAGGATTCCAACACCCTAGTGTCTAAGACTGTCAACCCAGTACCTACCAACTCAAGGTTAAGAACAAAATATTTCCTTCTAATGGAAGACTTAGAAGAAACAGTCAAATGTGTCACAACCAATTACCAAACCTCAGAATTGGAAAGAACCTCAATGTCCACTTAATCCACCCTAGACCTGAACAAGAAGCCCCTCTAATAAAAATAAACATATTGACTTTTAAGGTTTGAAAAAATGCCTTGAAAATATTATTCCATTTAATCTTCACAACAATCTCGGGAGTAGATGCTGTTATTTTCCTCATTTTACAGATGAAGAAATTGAAGTAGATAGAAGTGTCTAGCTGAAAGTCATATATCTATTAAGTTTCTGAGTCCCAAATTTGAACTTAGGTCCAGCACTCTATCCATTGTTCCACCTAGCTGTCATTACATAATCCTCAAATGATCGTTCAACCTTCACCTGAAGACTCTAAATGAGGGAATTCTTTACCTGATATGAGAGCCCATTCCACATTGTGGGAAGCTCTAATTGTTAGTAAATTTTTTCCTTACTTCAAGGCTAAATCTATCTCTATTTTGTACCCACTCCTTGCTCCTAGTTCTACCCTCTGAGGCCAAACAGAAAAAAAAAAAAAATTCTTATTCATGTGCACTCTTCAAAAATTTAAAGACAGCTATCATGTTCCCTTTAAGATTTTCTTCAAGTTAAACATTCCCAGTTCCTTGAAAATGATGTTCCAATGGTAATATCTCATAGTTCTTAACCAGCTTAGGCTGCCCTCCTCTTTATCCCCTTCAGCTTATCAGCATCATTTCTAAAATATGTCTTCCAAAACTGAATATAATATTCCATGTAGTCAAATAAGTCTCTTGTTCTGGAGCCTGTGTGCCCTAAATATATCCTAAGATGGCAATAAGTTTTTGACTGCCTTATCACACTGTTTACTCAGTGAACTTATAGTTCACTGCTGCTGAATCCTAAACACTGAAGTATCCTAACTGCCCTGTGTCATCTCCCCATTAGAAGGTGAACTCCTTAATAGGTAGGGACTGATTTTTTTTTCAGTTTGCACTCCCATGCATGGTGCTTGGCCCATAGTAAATGCTTAAATAAATACTTTTCTTTGTCACTGCATGAAAAATAGCAGATCTTTATAGGAAGAATTGCTGTTATTTCAGGTATCCTCCATCTTCTACTTATTAAGTTGATTTTTTATATCCAAGTTTAACAGTTAAAATGAGACCTATTGGGTTTCAGGCTCCCTGTCCCCTCTTTTGTGTTCTGCCTTATCATTGGAATTTGGAATTTTTTGAATTTTTGAATTTGCCTATCAACTGATGTATTAGCTATATGTGCTACATTTGTTTCATCTGCAAATTTGATGAGTATTTCAAAATTAAGATGCTGATAAAAATGGTGATTAACACAGAGTCAATCAATCTTGATCCTTGAGCAATCCACCAGCAGCCCCAAATCAAAGCTTTTCCCAAGCAGCCTCCTTCCAAGCTGACAACAAATTAAAGACAACTTTAAGTCCAATAATTCAACAACTTCTGAAATGGCTAAAGGTAGTATCTGAACAGGCTCACATCTCTACATCTTTTCCATAAAAAAAAAAAAAAAAAATGAAGCATTTTTCTAAAATCACCAACATAGTCCTAATCTACCTAAAATAACCCTGTCAAAAAAAGAAATTAGGGTAGCCTGAATGGTCTGTTCTTAATGAAACTATACTAGCTTTTTGTGATGACTGTTTGCTTTTCTAGATATTCAGGAGCCTTCTTGTTATACGTTCTAGAATGTTTTTAGGAAACAAAGTGACGTTTACGAGGCAGTGATTTATGAACTTCATTTCTCCCCTATTTTTTTAAATGCTGAATATTTGTATTCATATTTTATAACCCACCATTTCATTATCTATAAATCTCTTTAAAATTTAAATTGGTTGATGAATTCTCAGTTCATTTATATTGAGGGTTTCTCTCTTCCATCATGAAATCTAAGATAGAAAGGTAATTTCCCATTAGTGTCCCATCAACTCTAGTTAAGCAACCAGTCTCCTCTCATTGGTTAGAAATAGATCTGGAATCTGTCATCTTGTTGCTTCCTCTGACTTTTGAAAGAAGAAATTGTCATTAAGCTAAATAAAAAATTCGTTATTCTTCCTTTAGCAAAAACTGTCAAATATTTGGATAATAAAAAAAAAAAAATCTCTCATCAATAAGATTATTCTGTTGTACCAAACTTTTAACTTGTCTGAGGAATTCTTCAATTTCTTTGCTCCTTGTTTTTATGTGATACTTTTACAATATCCCTTTTGTTTCTTTCTCCAAATGCTCTCCATCATCTCTGTCCCCTCCAAATCTTATATTGTCTCATGTGAAGACATTGAAACTTTAATAGATCTATGGCATTGTTAATATGGGTAGCCCCTCCAACACTGATAAATTGCAAACCACCCATACCTTCAACAAACTGCTGTGTTCCCATAACTTGCAATACTCAATATGTTAATAAAGATGGACCTTTTGTTTTCTTCTTCAGGGAGAGGGTCTGCATTATGAAAAGCACTTGACAATTTTCAAAATGTAATCCATCCCGTATTCCTCTTCCTGTTAAATCCTGAGCTTGGTTTGTTGTGTTTTTGGAGTGTCTGTCTAACATATGTATATGACTAGACCAGCTGCACTGCTGACTACCCAACTGTGTATCCTGGTCGTCATATCATTCTTTATCACTTGTTTTTTTCCTGATCCAGGTGATTATAGATACCATTTCAGATTCTTCAGTGTTCCAGATTGCAATGCAATAAACTTAGTGTCACCTGTAAATAGAATCACCTGGAGTACCTCACCATGCATAGAGAATTCCTCTTTTATTAGGACTCACACAAAACATTCTTCATGAATGTAAGTATCTTTGATGAAATTGATATTATCAGATAGACATCAAAGAAATCTCTTGTTCTTTCATCTTTATTAGACTTTCATATGATGTTTAGCCTTTCTTTTAGAGATATCTTTTTTAAACAAGAGTTCTAAAATTAAATAAAATAATTTTTTATAGCAAACAAACACAGTGGAATCTTGTGTTCTCTTCATCTTCCAGTCAACTGCATCACTAAAAATATGGTTGGCTTTTATTGGACAAATTATGACTGTTCTTTTCCTATACTTTCATTAAGGATTGCCATTAGTATTTATATAAATTATTCTCCCAAAAGTTTGAGAGAGATGGCATTTGATCTTTTTTGTTTACTTCAGATGAATATATTTTCTTTATATACTTTGGCATATAATATATGCTATAATATGTATATATATATAATAGTATACATAGTATATACTATGATACTTTGTATCTATTGAATCCTTTTTTTTTTTTTTAAACAGTGTTAGTATTTCCAGAGTACAAATTTCAGACATTGATTCTATTAGTATCATGTTTTAATGATACCATTTAGGTAAAATTTGTCTCCTTGAAATAGGACCTCATATTTGCCAAACACTAACAATACTTTGTGTTAAAGGTGTTAAACATGTGTCCCATGCCACATGTGCCATTCAATACTCATAAGTATGACTAGAATCAGATTAAAACATAATTGGGAAATATTTAACAAAATAAATAAAAATACAAAAAGATGGGATGGGGGCACTGGTTGGTGGTGTGCAATTAAGAATTACAATGAATAAGAGAGGATAGTAAAAAAGGGGAGAGGGAGCTGAAGATAACTTCACCACATAATTTTGTTCAGGGCCAGCCTTAACTAGTCAAGGAATTTATTTGGGAGACCAAATGGTGTTTTCTGCTGCCAATAGAAAATAAGGAATATGGAAGAGTTGGAAGTGAATAGCTAGTTAAAAAGACAATGCATAGAAATAATGGGTTCTTGGCCAGGGATAAAGCAATAGAAATGCTGGTGAATATATACTTGCCTTCAATCTTATAAATCAGAAGAGAACAGATATTTATTCTCCAGTGCATCATAGGAAAACACATTCAAGAAATCAGTCAAAAATAAATACTATGTGCAATAGTATACATATGTATATAGAAATTTTAATAAAATTATAAAAATTATACTAAATAAAAATTAAAAAGAAAAATTATTTGTAAAATTATATATGAAATATATAAAATTATAACATGACAATTTAAATTATAAATTTTAATTAATAAAATATATACATTTATGAAACTTACAATTAAACCAAAACAATATTTAAATTTATATTTTAGTTTATATAATTATATGTAAATATATATCTAAACTAAAACAAAACTTAAATTATATATATTTATATATAGAAATTACATATAAAATAACAAAATGTATATGAAATAAACAAAATTTAAAACTTAACATTATTGACTGAAAGTTAGTTACTTAAAATTTCACAGAACAAAAAAAAACTATAAAAGACCTGGAAAGCACTTTAAAGAACATCTACAGGAGAGGTTCTTTTTAAAATTAAAATTGAAAAAATAAACAGAAATCTATTTTTTCCCCATCCATCTGGGAATATTTTATCATCAGTGGTCTGGAATCTTGGATGCTCATTGCATTGATCAGAGTTCTTATAAATTTCAAAGCTGTCTTCTTTTCATATACATTGTTTTCTTGGTTCTGATCATTTCATTCTTTATCAGATTTTCAAAAGAGATGATTTCAAAAAGACATGGAAAGATGTATATTAATTGATATAGAGGTGAGCAGGAACAAAAAAAGATATACTATACTATCATGTTACATTTTAAAAACTAAATGAATATTCAGTCACAGGAATCCTTATGTGTGGTGCAGTGACCTCAGTTTCTGTTTGAGTTTTGTTTTAGTTTAAATATTTTATAATATTTTTATAAATTAAAATTTATAATTTAAGATGTGTTTTAATGTATTATAATTTTATATGTTTCATATATAATCTTACAAATATTCATTTTTAATTTTAGCCTTTTATAATTTTATCATTTTCTTTTAGGTTTAATGTAATATATTAAATATCCAAAGGATACATAAATGTAAATAGGGATCAAAGCTCTCAGATCAAATTTTTCATTCCGGTGAATTTTGAGCATCAGATGAGAGGGTCAAGGAAGGACCAGATTGAAGCTGAGAAGCAGCAGGTCTTTCATCTTGATACTACACTCAGGAAGCATTTCCCTTTTCTACTATTGCAGTGAAATGAGAAATTGAGAATTTGATTCTACTGTCCTCTGGTTGAACTTGTCAACATCTTGCCATTTTCCCCCACCAATATTTCAACAAGAATTTTTTAAAAAAGTGTGGAACATTGTGACTAGGACAAAAGAAATCATTCAATGTGTACAATCTCCTCTGATCTCTATGCAATGTTGAGTTAATGGCAGGGGGAAAAAAAGACAGGATTTATTAAACATCTGGTTGTTTGTTGCAGATGTTACAAGACTTTCTGTTGTTCAGCTGTTTTATTGTGTCCTACCCTTTATGACCCCGTTTGGGTTTTTGTTTTGTTTTTTGATTTTTTTTTTTTTTTTTTGGCAGAGACCTTGAAGGGGTTTGCTATTTCCTTCTTCAGTTCATTTTATGGATAGGGGAACTGAGGTAAACAGGGTGAAGTGATTTGCCCAGTCTCACTCAGCTAGTAAGTAGCTGAGCAGATTTGAATTCAGGAATATGAGTCTTCCCGACTCCAGGTCTGGAACCCTAACCATTATGCTACTTACCTGCCTATTTTGCATTTTCTCTCCAATTAGAATGTAAGCTTCCTGAGGGCAAGGACCTAATTTCTATCTTTCTTCTCATCCCTAGTTCTTAACAGTGTCTGGCATGTAGTAAGCCTTGATAAATGCTATTTGGCTAACTGAATTATACGTCTAGAATGGTATTATTTGACATTGGAGTCTTAATTTGTCATTTCTAAAAACAGGCATTTGAATTCAGACCCAGAAGTGTGTTACCTAATTGTCCCCTTACTTTGCCATGATCATATTTTATATTTCCAACTATTCCTTTTTGTTGAAGTGGCATTAGTATTTTACAATAGGCTCATTTCCTCTAATTCTCATTTTATTGGAATAGTATAATTGGAGCAGCATTGGATTGGAAGTTAGGACACCTGAATTCTAGTTCTAACTCTCCTTCTTATTTGTTGGGTGACATTGGGTATGTCACTAAGCCTTTCTGAATTTCAGTTTTCCCATCTATAAAGTAGGGGATGTGGTCTCTAAGGTTCTTTCCATTTCCAGCATTCTGATATTCCCCCAAATACCCATCTCTACTTATTCATGTCTGTCCTTCAGGGGACATTGGAATGAGGTTTAACAAATGAGAATATAGAGTTTCTTCCCTAGGTCATGAAAATATATTTTCTCTCATCTTTCTGAAATGGTTCAAAGGATTTCTTTTAGGTTTAAGAATTATATGATTCCAAAATATATTTCAATCCAAATTGAAAACTGTTGTGGTAGAGAAGTAATGTCCAAGATGAAGAAATGACTATTTAATTTAATTAAGACCATACTTCCTTGAGTCTTGACTTTTAATGAATACAGAATGAATTGGCTCTGAGCTTTTGGTTCTCTTTGCTTTTACATACTGCCTATAACTAATTTTAGAATGAGAGGACATAGGCATCTTCATTGGAGCTGTATTGATACTAACTTCTATTTTCCTGACCCCAGAGATGAAATGTTTTGCTTCTTTTTGAAAACAATTTAAGGAGCAGCTAGGTGGCACACTGGATAAAGCATTGATTTGGAGACCTAAGTTTAAATCCAGTCTCAAACACTTGACACTTATTAGCTGTGTGACTCTGGCCAAGTCACTTAACCCCAATTGTCTCAGAAAAAAAATAAAAAAAAAAAACCAATTTGAGACCATTTGGAAAACAATTAAATGCATACTGAATAGAGATCACTTTGCTAGGGAGTGTACCTAACTGTGTGTAGCTTTTAGGGATGCATAATACTTATAAAAAGAACTACATAAATGAATTAGAAACATCTTGCCATTTTTCCCCACCAATATTTCAACAAGAATAAAAAAAAAAAGTGTGGAACATTGTGGCTAGGACAAAAGAAATCATTCAATGTGTACAATCTCCTCTGATCTCTGCGCAATGTTGAGTTAGTGGCAGTTAGGGGGGAAAAAAAGACAGGATTTACACAATAATATGATATGATGATAATAATAAATGAATTAGAAAAGTAAATTATGATGATGGATATCAGAAGGAGGAAGTTCATTATTTGAGGAGATTATAGAAGGCTTCTTGGAGGAGGTGGTATTTGACTTGACTAATGACTAATGAGGAGTGAAAGTTAATTCAAACTAAAGAGATAGGACATTCCAAGCATAAAAGCATGGAATAAGTAAAGTAGATGTCTCTTTATAATTTGGCTCCTAATTATCTTTTTAGTTACAGGAGTTTACTAAAAAGTAAAAGTCTATCCCAGTACATGATTGACCCAGGGTGCTGAAGGTCAGAAGCTTTCCACCCGCTGATCGGATAGATGGCCTTTCTAAGCTGAATGATAGAGTGCCTTTGTTTAACAGCTTTCTGTGTTGGAGCAAAGGAAGCCTCCCAGTGTTGACTACTAAAGGACCTGAGTGCCATACTTATCAATGTCAACAAATGGGATACTAGCCTCAGGCTTTTCCCTCACAGCTGAGCATGTGGGCCTTCTTGCTCCTACTTGACAATGATATCCAATTCAGTGACTTTTCCCTAGTGCTCCTCTCTTTAGCATGAGCTGCCTTCAGGCTTCCTGTGCTTCCTTTAAGACTCAGATCAAATCTCAGGAAATCTTTTCTCGTTTTTACCTGATGCTCATAGTGATGTCTTGCCTTGAGATTACCCTCCATCTATTCTGTATATGTATAACTAATTATTTACATGTTTTCTCTCCCAGTAGAATGTGAATTCCTTGAGGATTAGAACTGACTTTGCCTTTCTTTACATCTTTAGCACTAAGCACAATACTTGGTTTATAATAAACACTTAAACCTCTGTCTTAACCCACTCTACTATCTTCCAAGAAAGCCCAATGGATAGTATGATCTATGGAGTCACACATGATTGAATGGTTGAATAACAACAAGAAGCACTTAATAAATGCTTGCTCCTCACCTACCTGTGAAAGATCTCCAAGGATGGAGATCTATTCATTTATGCTGACTTATCTTGTTGGTGTTTACCATAGAAGGTCCAATAAATGAGAGTTTTTTTCACTTTCTCCTGAATGTGGCTGTCAAGAGAGTGGGAAAAGGATAAGAATATAATCTTGATTAACAAGATGTCCGGAAGGACAGAAGAGGCTGGTGAAAGAAATAGTACACACAGATAGACAGGAGGTAGCCCAAAGAGCAGAGATTCTCTGAAACCAATGGAGTGGAGACTAATCAGCAGGAAAGAGGAGTTAACTGTATCCTAAACTGGGAAGAGGAGGATGAACTTGGGGAGAAGTCATTGAGTTGGGTGATTAGGAAGTCATTAGTGAGCCTGGAGGAAGTAGTTATTAACAGTGGGAGCAGAAGCCAGAAAACAAGAGATAATGGCTAAAGAGGAAGTGGATACCTCAGGTCTGAATAACATTTTCAAGTGAAGAGGAGATGAGATGGCATGATAGCTAAATATGGCAGAAGAATAGAGGGAAATTTGTTGTTGCTGTTTTTCTTCTCAATTATTAGAGAAACATAATCATATGTAAAAATATGTGTATATATATATGAAGAAGAGAAGGATACAGGGAGAAACTGAATACTGTAATAGGAGAAAGTGGACAAGTTCTTGATTAAAAGTTGAGGTATATTATCATAAAATTATAGATTTAGAATTATAGGGGAACTTATAGGTCATCTAGTTAAGCCCTTTCATTTTATAAATGAAGAAATTAGTTGTAATAAATAGCAAATAAGAGATAGAATTCAAACTCAGATCTTATAACTTCTAACTATAAAATTCTTTCCAAGTTACTCCACTGTCTCTGATTCTGTCATCGACTCATTTTGTGACCAGCTTAACCTCTCTGTGCTTTTCTCATTCACAAAATGAGGGGACTGCTTATATGATTCTATGATTTATTTTTGAAGGAGCAATGAAATAGAATAAGAAAGAAAGAGGCAAATGTCCAAAACTGGGAGGGAAAGAGAGAGGGGTAAATCTCCCAGTCTACACCACATGCATATTCATGGTGTTCTCAGCAGAAAGAGGCTCCCCATTGTCTTCTTAGACTGCCTCACTGAATGTGGTTTGGGTTGGAGTTTACCCAAGTCTTTACTGGCAGTTGATACGAGCTTCATTTCTCCTTTCTTTCCAAAGGACAAAACCCTCAGTTAGAATGCAGCTCCTCCATATGTAGAGTCCTAGACTTGCCAGTTAGAAAGATATCCATGCTATAAGCAGAACTTAGAACTTCCTAAGTTCTGACTGGTACTCATGCCATGCAAGTGGTCAGAGGAAAGAACACCTGCCCTCTTTCCAATAGACGTTCTGGTATTCTTTTCATTGATGGACGTTTCCTGGTATTTAGATACTGCCCCAGCTCTCAGAGGTAGAATTAGGATTGAGCAAATTGTGTGTGTGTGTGTGTGTGTGTGTGTGTGTGATGGGGGACAACTTCCTTCTCCCTATATTTCTGACTCTGATGTCCTTTGGCATTACAGAGAATAATCATCCCTATTCCACTATTCCCAGGAACCTGTTATTTCATTCCTTTCTGAAAATACAACTTCCCTCCTAATATTAACAGGTGCCCACGCCACTCCTCCTAGAGGGACTACACCCATACTGATCATTATAGTTGTCATACCATACCATGTTATGCTCCTCAAATCTGCTTTGGTCATAGTCTTGGCTCTCTGCTTTCTTCAATACCAAATGTGGTATTACCGGAAAGAACATGGGATTTGGAATCAAGATACCTGCTTAAGGGTTACAGTTTTGCCACAAATGGTGTAATTTAAAACAAATCTCATAACAATTTTTGGTCTCAACTTTCTCATCCATGAAATAATACTTTAGTGATTCAAATTTTCAAAGTACTTTCACAAATATTGTGATTGATGCTCACATCATAAGGTAAGAAGTTATCCTATTGTAGATGAAGAAACAAAAGGGTGGAGAATTTAAGTGGTTTAGCTATGGTGACATTATTTGTAAATGGTAATTCTGGGATTAGAATCTTTGTCTTCTACTGGCCAGTGTTGGGGCTGACCCTACTAACATAGTCAATCTTTTGAAGAGATTGATCTAATGAGAATTAGAACAAATACCAACAAGGTCTTTTACCAGCAGCCTGAATCAGTGGACATGTTTAAATCCAATCTCAGCTACTTAATTACCCAAGTTCCTTTGGATAACTGCCTCTCCCTTGGGTCTCTGGTTATCCATTTGTAAAATAAGAGAGCTGTACTAAATAATCACTGAAGTTATTCCCACTTTCTATGAGCCTATGAAATTAGCAGTTGAGGCAGGTTTACAATTCATGTCAAGCAATGGCAGTTATTGCATCTCCAAAGTTCACCCGCTTTCCTGATCTTAGATTCAGCACCATACTCATGAATATCCCAAGCTTTGAGGCACATGACATGATACAAAGACAAGGGGAAAATGTTTTTCCCTCTGTGATGATGCCATATTACCTTAGGAAAACATTTCTCTGTGCACACTCCCATTTCTCTAGCACTGTAAAACTCACTTTTCTTATAGCTCTTCTGTGAGGAAGATCATGTTAAGAAGACTATATCTTCCCATTAGACAGTCAGACAGACAGAGACCGAAGAAATAGACAAATCAGTGAAAAAGGAAGGGGAAGATGGCAAACAGAAAGGCAAAAATAGATAGACAAAGATAAAGGTAGAGATAATCAGCTGAAGATAGAATAGCAAAAGAGCATGCATTGAGTGCTTACTATTTACCTGGCATTGTGCCAAGTCTAGAAAATATAAATGAAAGCAAACAAAAGAGACCTTGCCCTCAAGGAGCTTACATTCTAACAGGGAAAGACAACATATAAAGGGGTGATGGGAAAGGGTGGGGATCTGGAGAGGATACTGCAGGAGGAGACAGTCATAGAGACCTGGTTCCAGAAAAGAAGCAAGATTAACAGGTAAAATTATCAAAATCTGATCACAAGAAAACTGACTCAGAGAGGTTATGTCTGATCAAGTTCGCATAGCTAATTTTTGAGCAAGATTTGAACTCAGACCTCCTAAATCCAAGACCACTCTTTTTTCCAAGACACTTTCTTTTTTCATGCATGTCTGCATGTTTGTTATGTCTTTCCCCCTTTTTCCTATTTCAAAAACCCTTTGGAAGAAAAGGGGCTAAGTAAGAGAGACAGTCTTCAGGTGGGTGAAGGAATCCTTCTCCAGAGCATGGGACCATTTATTCTCCCCCAAATTCAGAAAAAGAATAACTAGAAGCAAATTTAATTTGGAAAAAGAACATCCAGGCTGGGAAGGTTTTGAAATACGAAAGTTGTATAGTTTTGCTTTGTCATAACGGTTTCCAGATATCCAAAAATAAGCCCGAAAAGTCTGGGTATGCTCAACTCTTGTCTGACAGCAAGGGCCATGGCCGAGATGGCCCCTTTTAGTTCCATGAGATTAGGAAAGGCTGAAATTATTTTTATTTCACACCTTTCTCTGAAGATCTAATCTCTGAATCATGTGCCCAATTGATATGGGCAGATGTTCCAAAAAGCTGGTCTCATTTACATGAGCTGGTCTCTTATCAGGGAGGGAGAAAAACTAGATGGAAACTCACAATATTTGAAGTTCATCTTTAGGAAGCTGAGGTACCAACCTCATAGGCTAAGCCAAATTATGGGGTAAAATGACGAAGCAGAGATAATGGCAGCGTAATAAGCACTGACAAGAAAAGGAGAGGGTCACAATCTTTCCCCGTGTTTTTTTTTTTTTTTCCTTCCTTCTTCTTCCTCATTTTTGTTTTCTGCCACAGACAAGCCAACTGGCCCAATTGTGGGAAGGAGGGAGGTGTCTGGGTCAATCAGCATGGTGGTTCAAGCTATTAGTATTCCAGTGTGGTGCTAGACCTGCTTTTAGCAAGCTCCAGCTGGGATTCTCAATTGGGGCAGCAGTTTCATTAGCAGATTTGCTGCTGTCAGAAATATGTTGCCGTGAGGATGCAGCAGAGCCAGGTGGCTCAGCCCTCTGAGGTGAGATGAGGTGGAAGGCCTTGGCTGCAAGAAGATTCTGCCTCCCTGAACTCCCACTGAGGCAGCACTCGCTGGGCTGTTAAGGACTGGGCAATCTTGCAGACGCTTCAATCTGTTCAGCATTCCAGCTGAGACCCCAATAAAGCCAAAGAATAATGAAATGTAGCAAAGAAGAGAGAGTAGGAAGCATCAAAGCATGGGACTCTGAACAGCATTTGTCAACAAAAGAGACTTGACCCATTTTACCAATGGAAAGGAACCATCCCATGCAAATACTTCATCATCTCTATTGTCACTGCTATTTCTTTCTTTCTTTCTTTCTTTTTTCCTGAGGCAATTGGGGTTAAGTGACTTGTCCAGGGTCACACAGCTAGGAAGTGGTAAGTGTCTGAGACCAGATTTGAACTCAGGTACTCCTGATTTCAGGGCTGGTACTCTAACTACTGCACCACCTAGCTGTCCCTATTATTTATTTCTTTACCAACTTCTTTTACCTTGTCCCTAAACCTTACCCCCTTTCTTTCCATCTCTCTCTCTCTCTGTCTCTGTCTCTCTCTCTCTCTCTCTCTCTCTCTCTCTCTCTCTGTTTCTCTGTCTCTCTGTTTCTGTCTCTCTCCTATTTTTCTTTTTTTTACTATTTTTTACTATTTTCTATTCTTGTTCTTCTTCCTCCTTCCCTTCCTTAGTCCCTGATCAACAAGTATTATCAGATCATAAATCTAAGACTGGATGGGAACCCAGAAGCCATCTTGTCTAAACTCCTCATTTTATTGATAAAAAGACTAGGTCTATGGGAGATGAATTGACTTGCTGAGATTACATGGATCATATGTATCAGAATGAAGATTGGAGAATATAGAGAAAAGAAAATTAGTAAAATAAGATTGAGACATTTGTCCAAGCATTTTGTATAATCTTTGTTTAAACGTTTATGTGTATTTTAGAGGAAGGATAGTATAATAAAAACAATAACAATAAAAAAACAAGCTAAGTCCCAGATACATATTAGCTGTGTGACTGTGGATAAACTGCTTAAGCTCTTCCGAGTCTCAGTGATCCTATCTGTTAAAAGGGAATAAGAATATCTCCCAGGTTGTAACAAAGATAAAATGAAATACTGGATGCAAAACACTTTGCAAACCTTGATACTTCTATATACAAGTGAGTTAGTATCATCATTTACATGTCTAATTCACAAATACATATATTTTGACATGTTTGCTATGACACTTAGCACTCAGAAAATTATAGGTTCCATGGCTAGGAATATGGAGCTACCCAACATGAATTCTCTTTAACAAGCCCCTACTCTGACACCCCACCACAACACAGATGTAACTCTAGGCTCTCAAAAACTATGCCATGAAATACAGGCTCTAGCTGGTCGAACCAAAATGGAAAAGCTACCGAGTCCCAGCTCAGTGACAATCTACATCTCCTGAAAGGAAGTCTACCTAAATCCAAAGATGCTCTTTACTAGAGCAGAGGTAACTCAAAAATGAATATTTTAGCCACAGTAAGTCTTCCTGCCTTTGCACAAACTGCCTGCCCCCCATGCCTGGAATACATACTCCCCACCGTCTCCCTTTTAGATTTTCTAGCTCTCTTATAAGCTCCAATTGAATTCCACAGACAACATTAAGGTTTTCCTGATCTCCCACCTACAGTTGCTTCACCTCCATCCATCTTGAACATCTTTAGGCATCTTTCCATCTGCCCTAATATTCCCAATTGGATCATCACCAATATGGCTCAGAGACCTTGACTCCCTCCCTTAATAAGTAAATCCATTTATCTTGGAACTTCACTTGTGGTCGAACATCTTTCCACTCCTTTCTATGTCTTGCCTTTGGAACAGTAATCAAATCAACCCTACAATATAATCTAGAAAGAGTATGAAAGCATCTGTTCTATAGGTCCACCACTGCCCCCTCCCTTTACTTTCTTTGCCTGTCAAGACAAAAACACCCTTTCTGGCCACCAATCTCCCTAATGCACAGTCTCCTCCCATAAAAGTATAAGTTCTTCCATGAATTAGGACAACCATTCTGGAAAGGAATTTGAAATGATGCTAATAATGTGGTAAACTTGTTCCTACCTTTAATAGAGAGTTTACTCCCAGACATATACCCCAAAGAGGTGGTTGTCAAAAAGAAATCATTAGAACATTTTTTTTTAATGTAATGAAATGTAATGTAATGAAATTGGAAACAATTTCATCAGTTGGAGAATAGTTAAATAAATTGGGAATATAATAGAATATTTCTATGCTGTCAAACATAGAAGATATAACAAACACAGGGAAGCATGGAAAAATTGATATGAACTGATGCAAAATAAAGTAAGCAAAACCAGGAAAACAATATATACAATGTAATACACAATATACGACAATGCAACATGGAGGAAGCCACGAAACAAAGAAGAATGTTGCAAAAACAAACAAGCAAAACTAAAACTAGCTTGACCCCAAGAAGAGATATGAGAAAATACCTCTTCTTCTCCTTTACAGAGGTTAAAGGATAGGGTGTGGGGTGGGGAGCAGGCCAGGACCATGGAACACAGAATATAATTTCAGAATCTTTTTTTCACATATTAGTTTTGCTGAATTTTTTCTCTTCTTTCTCATTTCTTTTCTTTAAAAAATAATTTGCTACAAAGGATGCCTGGGAGAAAAAAGAGGAAGGGGGAAAATATTGAATATGTAAAAACAAAAAATATCAATAAATAAATTCGTCAAGGGCAAAAACTCACTTTTTTCTTTGTAATCCCATTATCTGACAGTATCTGACACATAATAAACACTTACAAATGCTTTTTATAACACTCATTTGTAACTATGACTGGGGATAGATAGCTTGACAGAAAACAATCTATTCCTGCTTAATGAGCCCCCCATGTTCAAGGGGGCAGAACCACACATTCCAGGCTTTTTCCTTTCTCATTAGGAACAACTTTCTTTTAGTCAGTGCCCTTCACTCTGACTCTTTCTTACTCAGGATCATTTGGAGCAAGTGATTCTGCCAGGATAGAAAAATGAGATTAAATTGCTAGTGGCTAATTGAGGAAAATCCTTCTGCTTCCCGGTCTTTCCTTCCTTCCCCCAAAATCATTGTTTTAGTTCAATTATGACCAGGAGAACTGGGAGGTCTGGATTAAGTGGTATCTTATTATTAAGTTCAGGAAGTTTTCTAAAATATAACACTCAAGAGACTCTCTCATACAACTCAGAAGCCCCCAGCT
This sequence comes from Sarcophilus harrisii, assembly GCF_902635505.1. Lineage (NCBI taxonomy): Eukaryota > Metazoa > Chordata > Mammalia > Dasyuromorphia > Dasyuridae > Sarcophilus > Sarcophilus harrisii. The sequence goes on along the minus strand of NC_045426.1, from coordinate 64,580,649 downwards.
GAGAACTCTTCCAACAACAGCAAAAACAATAATACCTAGTATCTACAGAGTAAAGGTTTGCAAAGCACTTTGCAAATATTATCTCACACCATCCTGGGAGATAAGTGATGTTGTTATGCTCATTTTGCAAATGCGGAACACCAACACCGTCAGAGTTTAAGTGACCTGCTCAGAATCATACAGCCAGTAAAAGTGTAAGACTGAATTTAAATCCCAGACTTCCTGATTTTAGAACTGGTACTCTTATCTACTGTACCACCTGGCTACCAAACATAGTGGCATCCTGTCTTTCTCTATATATACCATGCCTCTCTGTATCTCTTTATGACTCCCTATTAAGAGCTAACAATTACATGTTTCTTTGAGTTTGTTTTGAGATATAATGAGAAAATATTTATAAAACACTTTGTAAACCTTAAAGCATCATATAAATGCTAGCTATTGTTAAGATTTGCAAATCATTACTGTTGTCCAATTTAATTGCAATAAAGGTAATTAATATTCCCATTAAACAGATAAGGAAACTGAGGTTGAGATACCTTGCACAGGGTTCACAACTCATAGATATCTGAAACTGGATTTGAACTCAGATCTTTCTGCCTCTAATTCCAGCTCTCTTAGCTACAATGCCACTTAGCTGCACCCTCATTCACAAATGTGCAAACATAATAACCAAAAGTGATTATAGATGGATCAAAACACAATGCTGGTAGACAAACCAATTAAACAGAAAATAAAAGCAAAAGTTAAAGAACAGGAAAACTTTGGAATTAACATCCACATTCACCATCCCAAAACCAAAACAGGGAAGGGACAAGGAGAGACAGGCACATTATCATCCTTTAACAGCTCTCTTTTTGAAAGAAACTTGTGCAACGATCAATTTATTTCAGACACAGTCCTCAACTGTTGCATTAGGCTGAAGCCTGACTCCATGGTATGGTGTTCAAATACCAGCCATGGAAGCCACCTCTCTCAAATCAACCCCAAATGCTAATCACTCACCCAGCATCCTCACTCACTCATGTTCCAGTTTTTCCAATGTTTTTTTCCTCCAGGGTGAAGGAAATAAGCATAGCAAAAACCAATCAATGTCATCTCTTTAAAATTCACTCAATCAATACCTCTTCAGTTCACTGGTCCTGACAAGTCAAAGAATCCTATTTTTGCCAAGAGAACTTAATTTCTCAGTACACATTACTCTTCATCAGAGAAAGATACCAAGTTATACATTCATTCATCCATTAAGAGAAATTCTAACATTGATCACATCATGGATCCATTGAAATACTGAAGCATCTGAAAAAACAACATGGCTGAGTGAAAAGATGCTGGATTTGCAGTCAACAGATCCAGATTCAAATCTCAGCTTTGCCACTTTTTAACCTATATGGCCTGGGGCAAACCATTAACTTCTCTGGGGTTTTAGTTTGCTTATGTGTAAAATGCAGAGTTTTAACTAAGATCTCAAAAAAAAAAAACCCAAAAAAACAAACAAAAAAAACTTTCGGTTTGAAATTTACACTCAAATAAGTAAGCACTTAGAGACATAATGAAATTACTTTGAAGAATTCACTATAATTGATCAAAATGTTGTAGAGAAAACAGAAAATTTGGCACCATGTCCAAGTCAAACCCAATTTAGATTAAAGTTCAAGATCCACAACTCACCATTTAGTTCATCTTGAGGAATTCACTTAAATCTCTGCAGGCTTCTCTTTCAGGAAGGTAGTGGTAAGTATTTAACAACCAGTTCTCTGGAAAAGAAATACAACCATAAAATACTTTTAAGTTTAATCTATATTATTCATATTTTCTCCCTCACTTTCTCAAGTCTAGATAATCAGATTGTTTTAATCAACTCTGATTTTTAGCACATACTGATTTCCAATGGTAACACTGACAATAAAAATTTAACATTCTCATTAATCATTTCAAGCTGGTTCTAGCACACCCTTGTGTAAAATGCCAGAGAAACTGAGCAAGACAGATTAGAGAATAATTTAGTAGTTTATTAAATGGAGAGATTTACTAGTACCAAATGATCCATGTTTGGTCCCAGGGCTGAAGGAGACTATAGTCTCAAAGAATCCAGCCCTGAATATCAGATAACAAGGTTTTTTTTATAGGATAACAAGAACAATGACATAATGGGGGAGGTACCTGGATGGGGATGACCTAATGGGGGGAGGCACCTAGGATGATATAATGGGAGGTACTGGAGAGGTTCCTGATATGTCTAAAATGGATAAAGACCTTTATCCCATTAAACATTAAGAGGGAATAAGCATAGCCTAAAGTCTAAGACAGGGGTCCTCAAACTTTTTAAATAGGGGGCCAGTTCACTGTCCCCCAGACTGTTGGAGGGCCGGACTATAGTAAAAACGAAACCTTTGTTTTGTGGGCCTTTAAATAAAGAAACTTCATAGCCCTGGGTGAGGGGGATAAACGTCCTCAGCTGCGCATCTGGCCCTCAGCCATAGTTTGAGGACCCCTGGAGATATAAGATCTTTATCCTATCAAACATTAAGAGGGAATGGTTATAACCTGAGGCAGAGTAACTAAATAGGACAATTAGGGAAACTGAGTCACACATTAAAAGGGAACTGTGGCACAACACTTGTTCCATTTCCTCACTTTCAAAATGGGAATAATAATGCCTCATGGACTTCATAAGGCAGCTACGAGCTTCAAAGGAGATATGATACCTACAAATGTGTGGCAGTTCATTCAAAATATGTCTTTTTTTAAATCTCAAGTTCATGCAGTTGTCTGCATTATAGACCTGCAAAATATTGCCTCTTTCCATTTTTTTCCTGGTTCTGATTTAAAGCCAAAACAGGACAAAATACAATACTTTCAGACATCATGCACAATTGCATGTGAAAAATCTTTCCTCAAATTATCTAAAATAATATTGTAAGTGGAATCTTACTTGGATTTTGGGAACGACTTTCACTTGAATTCAGAGCAAATATGTACTGTCACCCCTGGATGAGCTGTGCTAGATACCTAATAATCACCTTGTTAATTGCTTACTCAAAGTGCAGAAAATCTTGTTTTATATTTGAAAAGCGTTTCCAACTTTATACGGTAACATTAATATTAATGGATCAATGGTAATTCTAACAGTGCAAGTGATGTATAATTGCACCACTTGTATTCTCAGCATGTCTTTATAAGCATATAATAATGTTCTAACAATCATCATCATCAATAAACATTTACCAGGAGTAAACTCTAACTCTGTGTAGAGCACTGTTCTGGGGCATCACAATGCTTATTAATTACTAGATGAAATAAGCCATGTGGTCTTGTGGTTAGGACTGTGGCCTGGAGGTCAGCAGGATTTGGCTCTCTCCCCAGATTTCCACCGACTCACAAAAGTGACCACAGAAAGGCTCTGAGGTTGCCAACATCTGTTTTGCCTACATTAAGTTGATCTTGATTCTCCCCTACTTTAAAGAGTACATTAATTCAGCTCTGGGATATTACTTAGGTCCAAAAACAGAGTCATAACTAGGAATTCTTGTGCCTGTGACAAGTCCCACAAATGTGACCCAAGACAAAAGGCACCCAAGTTGAGTACATGGAAGGAGGAGTTGGATAACCTGGTATAATAGGAGGAGATTGACACAGTAGGGAAGGAGCTCATCCCATCTGACATATGGTAGCTTCCTATTTTAACTACCATTTTGCTAATTAGCCATTTCCCCCTATTCAGCTAACAGAATATAGAGATTATTAAAGACCTCTAAATTTAACACCTTACAGTTTTTTGATTCTACATTCCTTTTAATAAAAATTTTAAAATAAAAAAATAAAAAATTATGAGTTCACATAAATTTAGAAATTAACTTATTTATGAGTTATATATACATACCATTGTCTCAATAATTATTTACATTCTTCTATCTACTCTTGATACAGGCAAAGGACTAGTGCAGAATGAGACAACTTTGTTAGACAATGGCCATTGATAAAATTTCCTTTTTCTATGATATGTTTATAACAGGGGTTTTGTTTTTCTTTCCCATTTCAAAATGAAGGAGTGGACTTTGAGGGGAAAGAAAGAAGGAAGATTATGTTGATTGAAAAAATTAGATATCTGTCTATCTCTATATATCATATGTATTTATACAAATTCTAAAAACACATTATAATTCTCCTGAGGTGCTGTTGCTTGGCTCGAAACAGAACTGGAAGCTTGCACAGGGAAGGGCAGGTATGTAGGTGTGACTGTATTGGAGATAAGGTGGGAGGTGAGATGTGACTCATCTTCCCACACTCCCTTGAGGTCTATGCCTTTGACTATCCTTCTTGCCAGGAATGCACTTCTTGACCTCTACCTTTTAGAATCTCTGGATGATCCTGAGTGAGTAACTTAACTTAACTTCTCAGTGACCCAGATAATTCTCTCGAACTATGAGTCTCACAGTAGTTGCTGACTTGCCATGGAAAAGGGAATTTCCTCACCAGAATTTCCCCACATCAGTGAAATTCTAGATCTGAACAAAAATCAGTCAATTGACAAGCACTTAGTAATTAAGCATCAGGAGAGATACTATATTGGAATAGAGAGAGTTGGCCCTGAAGTCTTGAAAACTTCAGTTCAAGTTCCATCTTTGGCACATAATGTCCCTCTGAGTAAAGTCACTCAACTCCTCAGTGCCCTAGGAAACATTAAACTACAAACTGCAGAAAAAGTGCTGATCTGTACTGGTGGAGAGTTCTTCCCTCATCCTGGGCCTCCCATACCAGTGAAATCAGAGGTCCAGATACTATCCCCATTTCTTTGTACAGTGTTAGAGTACTAGGGGATACAAAGGCAAAAGTGATGCAAAGAACTCGCAGTCTAATAGGTAAAACAATATGACATATTAGTGTGTCTCATGGCCCACAATGGGGAAGATAACACAAACATATATGTATATAATATACATAGCATCTGTATATCTATATATACATATGCATATATCTGTGTGCATGTGCATTCATATACATATGTATTTACTCATATATAAACACCCATATACACATACAGTTCCTGCCTACAAAGATATAATACTATAATAGGGAAGATATTTATATATATATATATATGTATACATGTGGGTATACCATATATAGTCGCTGCCCACAAAGTGATAATCTAACAGAGAACATAAAACCATGTACACATGGAAATGTACACACACACACACACACATATATATAAATTATAGTTATATATAACTATGTACAGCTAGTACTTAGATTACAGATGGTGTTTGCCTTATCAACTTTTTACTCCTCACTTATCTCCTCAGAGAATTCAAAAGGCAGATTGAATTCTCACATGAAGCAGCAAGTATCACAGTTCAAATCCAGCCTCAGACACTTGTACTTAACTGCTGTCTGTCTCAGTTTCCTCACCTGTAACATGAGGAGAATGATAGCACCTACCTCAGGAGTGTGGTGAGGATCAAATGAGACCATAATGTAATTCGTAGCATAGTCTTTGGCGCATAGAAGGTATCAGATAAATGTTGGTTATTTTCATTCTATGCAATAGTTTCTTTTGCCCCCCAAAGGCTACAGCTTCCTTTATCTCTTCACTCTTTCTTTTCTCTTTCCCTTCTGACTGCTATCAACTTCCATAACAGATGATAAACTTAACTCTCTAAATACCTCTTTAATCATAAATCTCAAGCAGTCCACTACACATGGACAATGAGCTGGTCTTTTGTTTTAAACAAAGAGTGGCCTGCATCGTATTTAGGAAATGATGCTGTGCTTTCTGTAATCCCAATTTGCTCTCTGCCACCAAAGTTGATATTTTTAAAAACCAGTATTTTCTTATTGGCGATACATGGAATGCAACAGATCTCAGAGGAATCAAAATCTGAAGGATCCAAAGGACAGTAGAAGTATGTGTGGTGGGTATAGATTGGTCATAGCATATTGTCAATGATGACTGATAACTGAGAAGAAACACAAAAGTATACTGTTACCAACATGTAAAGCGGGTGGTTAGTTATGTGGCAAGAGTGTGGGATAGTAGGTGAATACACTTACTATTTATAATAGTATTCATGAAACATGAGAAGCACAGGAAGGCCCTTCAAGTACTTTAGTATCAATAAAGGATTTCTGGAGAGATATTTGCAAAACTCACATAATACAAGAAAATAGGAATGGATATCCAGAATATGCTGGAATCAATGTCAACCGACTTGAGAGAATTCCAAATTCCTTCACCTGGGAAACAACATAGAATTCTTACCAAAACAAACAGACTTGAGAAATATAACGGATATTATGGTACATATTTTACCTTATGTGGAAAAATTTTTTAACTTTGATTTTACACACCTTATATTCATTAAAACACAGCAAGCAACAGGAAGACAGAACTCATCTGTCTCCTGAATCTACACCAACTGTGTATGGTGGAAGATCATACCTGTGTCAAGATTTGACTTACAACCGACCATCTGTGCAATCCTGCACAAGGTATTTCTCTTCTTTGGGCCTCCATTTTTTTTTTCCCTCATGTGTCAAATAAGTAAGATTAGATTTCATTGATCCCTTTCAGTTTTCTGATACCTTGATGATACTTAAATGACCTCTTGCCTTTAAGCTACTCTGACATTTTATTTATACCATTCTTTTACTTAGGTATATAATTATATTATAATTATATACCTAATTATATTATATTATAATTACTTGTGTACAGGTCTTCCCACAACTATCACATTGAAAATCTTGTGTCTTTTAAATCCTTGTGTTTGTTTCACAAAATCATGTTCATACTGGTCACTCGATATTCATTGGATGAATAAATGAAAAACCAGAAGTGATTTCCAATATTTTCTTCAAAAGGTAGATTGGTACAATGGAAAGGTCAATATTTTGGAATCAGGAGATGGATTCAAATCCTGTCCCCAATATCTACTAATTGCATGACTTTGGACAAATCAGATCACTTCTCTGGGTAACAGTTTGACCAACCTTAAAATGCGAGGTTTGGATTATATGGTCTAAGGATCCTATTAGCTCTAAATCTTGGGACCCAATTGGAACTGACCAGTTGAGCAACATAGCTCTTTTCTTTCTTCCTTCCTTCCCTTCCTTCCTTCCTCTCTCCTTCCCTTCCCATCTTCTTCCCTTCCTTCCTTCCTTCTCTTCCTCCTTTTTTCCCTTTTTCTCTTCTTCCTTATCTCTCTCCTTTTCTTCCTTCTCTCCTTCTCTTTCTTCCTTCCTTTTCTTACTCCTTCCCTCTCTTCCTTTTCTTTCTCCTTCCCTCCTTTTCTTCCTCCCTTCCCCCCTCCTCTTCCTTCCTTCCTTCTCTCCTTCCTTTTTTCTTCTTTTCTTTCTGATTCCTTCTTTTCTCTCCCTTCCTTTGTCTATGTAGGGAATAATACCCTTACCTGCAAGTGTTCTGTCCAAAGGACATTACTGAAACCTCACAAAATATCTTGGAGTTTATGTCTAGATTTCTTTCCTCAAGGACCATGCCTTAAACCCAAATCTCTCTGGGTCTCATAGACTGGCCAACAATAAGTGCCAGGTCAAGTCCCACTGGTCATTGTTTGGATTCTGATTAGCTCAGAGTGAATTTTAATAGCATTTTTTTTCCTGTTTTGGTTAGAAATCCTGAGGATCTCCTGAATTGATTTTTTTTTTCTAGGTAAAAGAGATCATTCTCTGCCTTATTTCTTACCCAACGTTAATCACTGACTGGGCATAGTCTCAGATGCACTAAGACCTCTTAAAGACCTTAGCTTAAAAAGATCAGTCTCCCACTGAATTCAGGATCTATATTTTGCCACTGGACCCAGATAGCTCCAGAGGAGAAAGTGAGGCTGGTGATTTTGTAAAGTTCTTCCTCACTTAAATCCAATTTACTTGCATATCATAGAACCATTTCCCTAATATTATGGTCCTTTTTGAGAATGAAAGACAAACAAGAACAACAACAAATTTTAAGTTACTATGACTCAAATTCTTACTCATTTAAATATTTCACATTAAATAATCATTGCATTGCAGTCACTTTCAGTTGGAATGAATTCATTGTGTTAATCGTGCTTTTATTGAATATGATTTGAATTTTCACTCAGTGGGGAGACATGTACAGATAAAAATATATGGAGAATAAATATACACAGAATAAATGCTAAATAAATACAAGGTAGGGAGGGAAGATGGCAATGGATTCCTGTAGAAGATGGTTATTAAACTGTCTTTAAAGAAGTGATGGTTTCTGGGAAGTAGATATTGGGAAGGAGTCCATTCCTCTTTAAAAATGGGGGAGTGGAAAATATCCAAATAAGAATAATTTTGCCCTTGCTTTGTATCCTATCCTAATGGAATCTGTAAAAAAGATCATTGTTTCTAATCAGGCTCTAAAGAATTATCTCCTGGGCAAACATATGATGATAATAAAAATAATAAGAGTACCTTAACAGGTTAGTAGAAAGTAGAAAAATAAGGTACTTTATGAAGATTCTACTCCCTTCAGATACTACAGTGTTTAGTTAAAGAATACATGCAATTTCTTTTTTTTTTTGTCATTTGAGAGAGCTATGTTAATATGTCTTCCCTAAAAAGGAGGTGGCTCTCTTTTATCTTTACAACAAAATATTTGGTTTCTAAAACCCTTCACATCCTGGCTCGTCCATCTTATATTCATATTATTTCCTCTAAAGTCCAGCCCAACTGGTCTTTCTCTCGGTTTCTCACACATGGCACATGGCACTCCTCATCACTCTTCAATGCCTTTACATTAACCATGTTGGAAGCAGACTCCTTCCCAATATCTATTTCCTAGTACCCCTCACTCCTTTAAAAATACAGTTTAATCACCATCTTTTACAGGAATCCATTGTTAGTATCTTCCTTGCCTACCATATATTTATTTAGCATTTATTCTGCGTATATTTATTTTCCATATACTTTCATTTATATATGTCTCCCCATTGAATGAATATAAGCTTTTTGAGAATGCAGTTTTAGGGGGCAGCTAGGTGGTTCAGTGGATAGAGCATCAGCCCTGAACTGGAAGACCTGAGTTCAAATCTGGTCTCAGACACTTAACACTTCCTGGCTGTGAGACCTTGGGCAAGTCGTTTAACCCCAATTGCCCCAGCCAAAAAAAGAGAGAGAGAGAGAATGCACAGTTTTATTCTTTCACATTTATATCCCAGTGCTGATATATATCACAATTCTGATACATAGTAGGCCATTCATAAATGCTGGCTGATTGAGTGTTTGAGCTTAGATCTAAAAACCTTTCTTGTCACCCATATAACAATAATAAATACTTGCTGACTAATTGATTGAAGCCAATCCTAAAACCCTTCCTCTCTTCAATATAAGACTCTCCAATTATAATAGAAAATATGAAAATAATACAAAAATAAAGGTGATTCCAGGAAGAAAAGCTCATAAGAGCATTTTCACAGGCCTCTTAACTGGTAACTAAGATGAAATTTAAAGAGATGATTATTAAGTCTTATACCTGAGTTTAGAAAATTAACAAATATAAATTGGTAGAAGTATTTCAGAAGTTCCATCTGAAAAAGATCTGGGGACTTTTGCCACTATAAGCACTATATGAATCTCCAGGGTGGTGACATGAGAGTCAAGACTTACCATGGTATATGCTATATTAATGAAAGCATAACATTCAGAAACATTGTGATCCTGAAACTTCCATTGTGTTCTGTGCTGTTTAGATCACATCTGGAATATTCTGGACGCTATATTTTAAGAAGAATCTCAATAAGAAAGAAACAGGCATTTATTAAACACCTACTACGTGTCAGGCATTGTGTTACAAACACTTTACACTTATATTATTTGATCCTCATAACAATCCTAGTAAGTAGGTGCCATTGTTATATCCACATTTCATAGCTGACAAAATGGAGGCAGACAGCACTTAAGTGACTTGCTTAGGGTCCCATAGCTAGGAAATGCCTGAGTCTACATTTGTCCTCAAGGACTCTAGGGGCATGTTGTGTGTATTGTCCTTTCTAGCTTCCTTAATAAGCTGGAAAATATCTAAAGAAGGGCAATTAGCTTAGGGAAAAGTCTCAAGTGAATACCATTTGCATTTGGCAGTTGAAGAAACTAGGTGTGTTTCACCTGAATAAAGGAATATTTATAGGGGACACATAGCTCTACTCAAGTATTTGAAGGGCTGCCATGTGGAAAAGGGATTAGATTTTGTTCTGATTGGCACCAGAGGGCAAAACCAGGAGCTATGGGTGGATACTGGAAAAGGCAGGTTTAGGCTTGATATAAGAGAAAAACTTCCAGAATATCGGAACTATCCCTCACAGATTGTTGGAGGATCAACTGAGAACATGGATTGTGAAAGCAGTTTGTGAACTATAAAGGACTGTCCACATAAATATCCATGAGAGGAAGGAATTGTTATGATCACAGTGTGAGCCCAGCCCACATTCTTGTGGCAATCAAGAGTATGAGAGATTCTCCCCTTAAGGGCCAGAATATGAATGATTCTCCCTTCCATAAATCCCATGAACCGATGAAGCACCCTGGGTCTCACAGCATCTACATATGTATGAGCAAAAGTGCTGGAGGAAGGAATTAAACTTTGTGATTTCTTTTTTAAACTGAGATATTAAAGTTCTGAAGGAGAAAATAGATACACTACAGAGAAGTGACAGAAGACAACTGTTTGAATTTCTTCTATATGGTAAAATGATGTGGTTAATGTTGTTCCTTCTTTGTTTTCAAAGAAGCCCAATGGCATTACCATGTTGGCATGAGGGTTTAGCTATGACATTACCATGGGTCAGTTCCAAGTGGTCCAATAGAACATTTAGAGTGGATGCAACTCTGGATTTGCACAGTTCATTTTTCTTTGGTGCTTCTTCAATTCTGCTTTATTCATGGAGTATAGAGCACTTTCTTGGATGCAGACATACCAGGTTGGGCTGTCTTGGGCTAGCATTTCCCATGTCTTACAGGCAATACTAAAGTTCTTCAGAGATATCTTGAGAGTATCTTTATATGCTTATTCTGACCATCATGTGAACTTTTTGTGTGGTTTTTTTGTTTTGTTTTGTTTTGTGAATTAATAAAATAGTCTTTTGGGTAAGTGTGAGTGAATTTGGTTTTTGGGCCACTAGTTAGTCCACTGGAGTTGCACTATCTGCATTAGAAATTAAATGTTTAGCAGTTCAATTCTAAAGAGCACTTTGGTACCTTATCTTGCCAGGTAATTTCCAGGATCTTCCTGAGATAATTCAAGTGGAAGCAATTTGGTTTTTTGAACTGATAATCAAGACCAAAAAAACAAAAACAAAAAAAAAAACCCAAAACAAAAAAAACAAAAAAAAAAAAAAATCCAGAAGTCTTCCACCAGCCAGCAACCATACCATCAATATGTGGAGTCAATGGTCACAATAAATGGAGAAATTTCCAAGGCTGTGAATAAGTTCAATTATGTTTGCAGTATATGCTCCAGGGCATCATCACATAGATGATGAAGTTAATATACATATGGCCAGAACTAGCTCAGTGTTTGGGAGCCTTTGAAAAAAAGTGTGAGAAAAAGTCAAATTTATAAAAATACAAATTATTCTCCAATTGATAAATGTTCAAAGAAATGAACAGGTGGGTTTTCAAATGAAGAAATCAAAAAAAAAAAAATCTATAGTCATGAAAAAGGTTCTCTAAATCACTATTAGAGATCCACATTAAAACAATTCTGAGGTTCCACCTTACACCAATCAGATTCATGAACATGACAGAAAAGGAAAATGCTGTGTGTTGGAGAAATTGTGGGAAAATTGGAACATGAATACATTATTGGTGGAGTTGTAAACTGATGCAAGCATTTTGGAGAGCAATTTGGAATTATGTCCAAAGGGCATTCAAACTGTGCATACTCTTTGATTCAGCAATACTATTGCTAAGTCTGTATTCCAAATAAATCAGCATAAGGGGAAAAGACCTACATGCAAAAATATATCTGTAACGGGTCTTTTTGTAGAGGCAAAGAATTAGAAATTGAGGGATTGTTCATCAGTTGAGGAGAGGCTGAACAAATTGCATTATATGAATGCAATGAAATACTATTGTACTATAACAAATGTCTGAGCAAGTAGATTTCTGGGGAAAAAAACTGGAAAGGCTTATATGAATTGATACAAAGTGAAATGGGCAGAACCAGGAAACCATTGTAATAGCAACATCATGTGATGATATACTATGAATGATTTAGCTCCTTGCAGCAACACAAATTCTAAGGATCCATGATGGAAAACACTATCTATATCCAGAGAAAGAATTGATGGAGTCTGAATACAGATCAAAGCATACTATTTTTACCTTTTTTGAGCTTTTTTCCTTTTGATCTGTTTCTTTTTTTCATAACATAACTAACATGTAAATATATTTTAAATGACTGCATATATAACCCATGTCGAACCATTTTAGGGAAGAGGGAAAGGAGGAAAAAGGGAGAGAATATTAAATTCAAAAATATTTTTAAATGACTGTTTAAAATTGTCTTTACATGTAATTTGAAAAAAATAAAGTACTATTTAAGAAAGGAAGGAATGAAGGAAGAAATGAAGGAGGGAGGGAAAGAGTAGAAGAGGAAAGGCATCAGTCTATCAAACTGATGGTCTACAGATCCACTGTGCTAATCTTATCATTGTGTGCCTGTGAAACCTGAACAGTCTACCAGTGCCATGACAGAAAAATAATCCACTTCCACTTGAATTGTCTCAGGAAGTTCCCAAAGATTACCTAGCAAGATAAGGTATTGGACACCGAGGTCCTCTTTAGAGCTAAATTGTCAAGCATGGTATAAGGATCCATAAAGTTTGGAGGATAGAAATGAATAATCCTCCCCATTTCTATGCAAGCTGATCTATTCTTCATATTATATCCAGAATAATCTTTCTGTAATCAGATATACAACTCTTGGCTTAAATTATCTTTGAAATAACATCACGAAGTTGGACACTGTCTTAGAGAGCAGGGGCATGTGAAGGCTATGAATAGTTTTTTTTTTAAAGAAAATGCAAAAAGTAAAAAAATTTAAAAGACCTTAAGACAATAGTAGAACTCAAAGTAGATGAGATGGAAAGTGAGGTGAACACTTACTAAGGAAAGGATAAAGAAAGGATAAACTCTTTAAAAAAACATCATCAGAGTGAAGAATATTAAAAGAGAATGGACTGCTCTTCTGGATAAGGACATCTCATAGGATCTGCTCTAGAGTTCATGAACATTAATTTAGTTATCTATTGATCACTGCATCTGAATCAGAAGGCACATATTATCAGACATCTCATCCCCTAAACCCTAGATTCATTAGATGTTTTTGAGAACTAAGATATCCCTATTTCTACATTTGCAAATAAAAGACCTTAACTGAGAAAAGAGAAAAATCCTGTTGGCATTAGGCTCTTGGATTCAAAGTTCAAAGATAGAAATATAAGTGATGATAGCTTAATTACTGCATCTATGACAAATAAGTGATGCCCTAAGAACATGATATTGAGAACTACCTCCAGATACTACAGTGGTATATAGTTTTTTGCCACGCTGTGACAGGGATACAAGATCTTAATATCACACAGCTTCTGGTGTGGTGGTCTCTCTCATTTCTCAACTGTTGAAGACCAAGCCATCTTCTGCAGGATTTAAAGGAAACATCTATATTTGGGAATACACCAAACCAGGAAATAACATAATAGGCAAAGGGGAGAAGAAACTCATGTTGATCTAGGTAAAAATTCTTACAGTAAAAACTCAGAAAATTATACTGCTAAATCAATCAACAAGCATTTTAATGTATTGATAGCTATCTCAGAGAATGTTAGAGAGTCAAAGGGATAAACTCTGAAATTTAAAAATTTCCAGTTAATGTGAATTAGACTAGAAGTTTTACCGATTTTAAAAAATGAAGTTGTTCTGTGGGAGCAATGTTGTTATGGTTACCATGAAACCTGACATGGATTGGTTCCAATCCATTATGACCCACTCCTACAACCTACATTTGTTTGTTTTGCTTTGCCATATGACTTCAAAATGACTAAGCATGTATGTTTTCTACATCACTAATGTTTGAGGTGGTCATTTTGCATTTATTTATTCTGCAAAGATAATCAGTATACAGCCTCTTTTTCTCAGGTCAGTAAAGAACATTGTGGAAGAAAAGTAGCATCACAGTCTCACAGTTACACTCATCAATGTTGAATATTTTAGTCAATAGCCGGGTAAGAATTTGTTTTTAACCATCTTTTAACCAAGCCTTCTGCTGAATGGAGCCCTTCTCAAAACTCCACTGACTTCTCAGACTTTTTCCTATATCTATTTTTGCTTTTTTGTCTCTTCTAAAGACCACCTGAGTTCATCTTCCTGATGTTCATCTTTCTGAGTTCAAATCTGATCCCAGACACTTATTAGCTATATGAATCTGGGAAAGTTAACCCTATATTCCTGTTTCCTCATTTGTAAAATGAGAAAGAAATAGCAAATCACTATAGTATCTTCAAAAAAAAAAATCCAAATGGGGTCACAAAGAGTTGAACATGATAAAAATGACTGCATAACAACACTTCCTACTATATCATAAATTTTGTGGAAAGCTTCACCCTATCTCATGTTCTCAATTCATGTCTATCATTTCTTCATTTTTATCCTTCCATCCTTTAGTCATTTCTTCTCTTTCCTTAGGAAACTCCTGCTGCCAAACCATGTCCTTTACAGCCTTTGGCCATCCTGCACTAAAATTACCACAATCATATATGACAACTTCCCCCAATTAATGGGCATCCTCTCAATTTCTAATTTTTAGGCACCACAAAAAGTGCTGCTATAAATATTTTTATATATGTAGGTCTTTCCCCCCAGGTTTTGTTTTTTTTTAATAATTCACTGTTTGGAATATAGAACTAGCAGTGGTACTGCTGGATAAAAGAGTACCCACAGTTTTAGAGCCCTTTGGAAATAGTTCCAAATTGCTCTCCAGAATGGTTGAATCAATTCACAATACTACCAACATGATGTTAGTGTCCCAGTTTTCCTATATCCCTTCTAGCATTTTTCATTTTTCTTTTCTGCTATTTTAGCTAACCCGAAAGGGGTAGATTTGTTTTATAAAAGTTTTAATTAAATTAAATTACATTTTTTATTCAAAAGAGGTTCAGAAGCCATAATGGAGTACTTACTGAGTATATGTCAATAAATAGTCAAACACTTGTAAATTTCAGGGGAAGAAATTCTACCAAAAAAATCACCATACACTTTATGATCTTTGCAATTTGCCTGGAGGAATTAAAGAGAAGAGGAAGAAGAGTACAAGCATTTATTAAGCACTTACTACATTCCAGGAACTATGCTAAGTGTTTTATAAATACTATTTCATTCTATCCTTATAATAATCCAGTTGAAAGATTGAGAGATTAAATATAACAGCTAGCTTTTCTTTCTGGTGGTCTGAAGTTTTAAAAAGTATCAAACAAATGTGATCTCATTTTATCTTTACAATGATCCAGGGAAGTAGGTTCTGTTCCTTATATTTTACAGATAAGGAAACTGAGATAGACAGAGGCTAAATGACTTGAACAGGATCACATAGTTATTAAAAGTCTGGAGCTGGATTTGAACTTAAGATTTTCCTGATTCTAGATATAGCATTCTTACTACTGCACCATCTAGTCACAGAGCAAGAATGTTTCAAAGAAAGAGAATGAATTCAGATTTTTTTTTTACACCATATCCTAGTTCTCTTTTTAAAAAATAGAACTATAGACAATTATACTTTATAAGCATGATACAAGCATGACATACCAAATTATAAAACTAATTCCTCTGTTATATTCTTTTTTTTTTTTTAAAGGTTTTTATTTTAAAATACAGGCATAAGTAATTTCCATCATTTACTCTTTTTTTTTTTTTAATTTTTTTTTATTTAATAGCCTTTTATTTACAGGATATATACATAGGTAACTTTACAGCATTAACAATTGCCAAACCTCTTGTTGCAATTTTTCACCTCTTACCCCCCCACCCCCTCCCCTAAATGTCAGGATGACCAGTAGATGTTAAAATATATTAAAATATAACTTAGATACACAATAGGTATACATGACCAAAACATTATTTTGCTGTACAAAAAGAATCAGACTCTGAATTATTGTACAATTAGCTTGTGAAGGAAATCAAAAATGCAGGTGTGCATAACTATAGGGATTGGGAATTCAATGTAATGGTTTTTAGTCATCTCCCAGAGTTCTTTTTCTGGGTATAGCTAGTTCAGTTCATTACTGCTCCATTAGAAATGATTTGGTTGATCTCGTTGCTGAGGATGGCCTGATCCATCAGAACTGGTCATCATCTAGTATTGTTGTAGAAGTATATAATGATCTCCTGGTCCTGCTCATTTCACTCAGCATCAGTTCGTGTAAGTCTCTCCAGGCCTTTCTGAAATCATCCTGTTGGTCATTTCTTACAGAACAGTAATATTCCATAATTTTCATATACCACAATTTATTCAGCCATTCTCCAACTGATGGACATCCATTCAGTTTCCAGTTTCTAGCCACTACAAAAAGGGCTGCCACAAACATTCGTGCACATACAGGTCCCTTTCCCTTCTTTATAATCTCTTTGGGATATAATCCCAGTAGTAACACTGCTGGATCAAAGGGTATGCACAGTTTGATAACTTTTTGAGCATAGATCCAAACTACTCTCCAAAATGGTTGGATTCGTTCACAACTCCACCAACAATGAATCAATGTCCCAGTTTTCCCACATCCCCTCCAACAATCATCATTATTTTTTCCTGTCATCTTAGCCAATCTGACAGGTGTGTAGTGGTATCTTAGAGTTGTCTTAATTTGCATTTCTCCTCTGTTATATTCTATAGCACAGTAAATTCTTATAGACTATATCCAGTTTGGATCTGCATATTTTAAAGAAATTTAGCTACTTGAGGATTGTGTCCTATATCTTTTTACCCAGTACTTAGAATACCATCTTATATAAAGTACATGCTTTATAAACTTTGGTTGTTGTAAAAATTTAAACCATCTAGAGAGAAGGCAAAATAAAGAAAAATTAATAGAGTATGAGAAATCTAAGTCCTATGAGAAAAACCAAAGGGATAAACCTATTGAAACATATGAACACCCACCATTGCCTGTGAAAACAGAGGAAAAATACTAAATTACCCACAGTGATCCATTATGCATTGGGATGATGGGGAAATGGGGAAAGCATATGGGTACTTAAGAGTTCATCCAGCATGCAATGAAAAAAAGAACAATGAGTTTATCTTAAAAAGAGTCTAGTCATTGAAAAAAGAATAATGGACAATAGATTGATCACCCAACAAACAGAAGGAATCCCACAAGATTAACAAATAGCTGAAGAAGAAGCCAAGAGTGGGGTGGAGAAAACCAGTTGGGTCTAGTTATTCAGATAGAAGCATATTTATGTACAAGATCATTAACTCTGTTATTTACTAAATCTGCTCTCTCATTGTGTCAAGCAGCAATCACACACATGAATGAGTATGAATGAAGAACATTGACTACTTGTTCTCCATCTCCATGGAGGATTACATGAAAGGATATAGGCTCAAATCCCATCAAAACAGAGTTTCATTAGATACAAAGAACAACTTCTTAAGCATACACGTGAACAAACACTAGATCAGGCTACCAAGAGAGATTCTGATATTTCTGGCACTTTTGCTATTTTAGTCACATATGTCATCCATATTCACCTGGCCAGAGGCAAGGAGGAAAACAGATGACTTCTTGAAAAGGTTCCTTGATGCTTCTGTTTCTGTAATTCCTTCAAGCAAAGTTTAAGGATGTCTTGACACATCTGTCATTTTGCTTAAACGAAAACAACAAAGCATGTCATGAAAGATCTCATTTGTTAGGGCATATAGTGAAATTTTCTCATTTTAACTTGATAAGAAAACAAAATTCTTTTATAGCTGTACCTAAAATGGAAATGCTTTCTATGCAGCACATCTATAAACCATGTCAAACAACCTGCCATCTTTGGAAGAGAGAAAGAGAGAGGGGGAGGGAAGAAAAAAAATTTGGAACTCAAAATTATAAAAATGAATGCTAAAAATTTTCTTGACATGTAACTGGGGGGGAAATAATATTCAAAATACTGTTCAAAACAAAACAAAGAGCTCAGCATAAAGAACTATAACCTTATTTTACCTTTATTTCAAAATAAAGACAACTTTATATCTTATTTTTCTATGAAAAATTGTGTTTTGCAGTATTGTGCAAATACTGTGCACATGTATTCTTATTTATGTGACTTCTTATTTATGGCTTGGTCTTATGTCTGCATGACAAGGCTCAAAGAAAGGAGATCTGAGGTCTCTACTTCTTGGGGCACTTATTTTAAAAAAGCTATGTCTTTTTGTTATTGCTGTTTGTTTTTTTTAAGTTGTGTCTTTTTTGTTGAATCAGGCTGCAGACCACATTTGATCAATTTTGCAAGTAAGGCAGTTACAAAAACCAGGAAGCAAAATTAGGACTAGAGTGAAGCCCAAGTCAGAAACACCAAAAACCAGAATCCTTAGAACATGCAAAAGTAATCACTTAGTTTAAGGATAGAGATCAAAATAGGGATCAATATCTTGATCATTAAGAAGGTAGAGAATCCCTGAGGACTTGAAAAATCCAATTGCAACTTGTAATATCTCTTGCATTTTACCACAAATTTAGGTTAATCCCTTATGACCAATCCAAGGATGCCTACAAGGAAAATGTGTATCTTTGAGTATAAATAATTTGAAAGACAAGAGTATGTGCTTATGAAATAAGATAAAAGAAAGACTACCTTTGACCATCCCCACTTCCAATAAATTAGAATAACAACAAATCTTTTCTAATCTTTAATCTATGTTTCAGGAACTGGAGAGTTCCTCCTTCAAATCCTTTACTTCCTTCCATAAGTAGTATCAGAAGGAATGAACAAACCAAGTACTTCACAGGTAAGCAAGAAGATAACTTTCTATTAAGGAAGTTTTTATTCTAAAAGACAAATAAAACACATTTTAGTCTATACTGAGCAGAGGGAAGGGAGGAAGAGATTAATGATTAAAATGAGATTAAACAAATGTGTTTGGGGATGGGTAATTCATTCTATTTCAGAATGACAGAGGTGATAGTTCCACTGTATTTTTTCTTGATCAAACTTCACTGGAAGATTGTATTCAGTTCTGGGCACCATATTTTGAGAAGAATATTGATAACCTGGGCAGTGTTCAGAAGAGTGGCTGTTAAAGGATATTACAGTGTCTACAATTCATGCTATTTAAGATAAATACAAAGAATCTGGCATGTTTTGGCCAGAGTAGAGAAGACTTAAGAGATCATCACGACCTCCCAGAATTTAAAGATTTATCATGGGAGATTAAGGACTAGTTTTATTTGGCCCAGGGGAGTAGAATGATAACCAATAGGTACAAATTATGAAAAGGAAATCCTTAAACTCAGATTGAGAGAAAAAAACTTTCCTAATAATTCAGTCTTTCCAGAAGTGAAATAAATTGCCTCCTATGATAATGAAATTTCCAGATATATTCAAATGAAGGCTGGGTGATCACTGGTTGGTAGGGTCACAGAGGAATTTTTGTGTTCTAGTTAGGGTTGGAATAGGTAACATCACTTGTCTCTTTCAGCTCTGAGATTCTATGATTCCATAAATTATTTCACTACTTATCCCAAGAATTATAAGGAAAATGCTTTTTTAAATTATAGAATTATTATTATTACCATTTATTGTGAATAGGAGAGAGTGTTCAGTACTGTGGATACAAATATCACTGAAAGGCAGCATAGTGTAGAACCAACCAAGCCCTAGATTTGGAGTCAGGAGAGAATGAGTTTGAATCCTATCTCTAACATTTACTGGTGAAAAAAAAATTTTTTTTTTAATGTTTTCAAGTAGCAAATATTTCAAACATACGGTATAATAAATCAAATTCCCATAATAGCTATGACTGAAAACTATTATTTCCTCCTGTATTTAAATTCATAACCTCTTTGTCAGAAGATGAAAAGGATGTTTTATCCTCATTTTTTTGAAACATAGTTTAGTTCTAAAGTCTTTCAAAGTTTTTACTCCCTCTATGTTATTACATAAATGTTCTTCTAGCTCTGTTCATTATGTTCTGCATCAATTTATAAAGACCTCCAAGTTTCTTCTGAAAGAGTACATTTCATCATTTCTTGTTACATAATGGTATGCCATTACATTCAGCCATTACAATTTGTTTAACATTCTCCTATAGAAGAATTCCCTCTTAATTTTCAATTCTTAGATGCCACAAAAATTTTGCAGTAAATATTTCTGTACATATAGATCCTTTTTTTCTTTCTTTGATTTCTTTGGTGTTATGAGCTTAGTACCGTTATACCTGGGTCACATGTTATGAAAACTTTTGTAACTTTCTGGGCACAGTTCGGAATGACTTTCCAAAATGACCCAACCAATTCATAGCTCCACCAACAGTTTACTAATGTATCTGATTTCACACAGCCCTTCCATTATTTGTCATTCTCTTGTGTTGTTTTTTGTTTTTTTTTGATATATATATTTGGCAGATAGATATGAGGTAGAACCTCATTTCATTTTTATTTCTATTAGTGATTTAGAGCATGTTTTTCATATGGTTCTTAATATTTGTTAGCATGTTTGTTATTGTGATGTTGAATTTCTCCCTTTGAAATGGCCTGTTCATATTTTTTGATCACTTAGCTACTGAGAAATGAATAGCTTTTTAATCTTAAAAGTTTGAATGATTTCCTTATATACCTTAGAAATCAAAATTGTATAAGACAAACTTGGAGAAGAGTTATGTTTCCTTTCTAATTTTTACTAGATTTGTTTGAACAAAAATGTTTAAATTTTATGTAATCAAAATTATTGTCCATTTTATCTTGTGTGATTTTCTCTCACTAGTTTACTCATGAACTCTTCCCTGTCCATAGATCTGAAAGGTAATTTCTTCCATGCTCTTCTCCTTTATTTATAATGTAACTTTTAAAAACCTAAGTCATATATTCATTTGGAGCTTAGTATTGTAGTATTAGATGTTAATCTAAACCTGATTTTTACCAGATTGTTACTTTTTCCCAGAAGTTTTTATCAAATAGTCCCCTTCCTCAGTAATTAATAAATCCAAAGACATCATTCACTGTGCTGGAGTTTTGTTTTGCTTTGTAGAACAGTTTGAGATCTGTTACTGTGAGATCCCCTTTCTTCCATTTTTCTCTCTTTATTACCCTTAAGATTCCTCACCTATTGATTTCTCCATAAGAATTTTGTTATTATTTTTCTCTATAAAATATTCTTCTGGTGAAGACCCTCAGAGCCTTAGTTTCCTTATCTCTAAAATTGGGATAATAATCGTTTTTGTTGTGAAAAACATTTCACTGAATAAATTTGTGTTGTTACTACTAGTAGTAGAATAAGTGTGAAATGAAAAAGGACTAGACAAGATTAAACTAGTCCAGATGATGGCAGAAGGAATGGAAAAGGAACTAAAATAAAGGAATTTACCATGTGCAGAGGACTGGAGTGAGAATCATTATATCACACATCTCTGACAAAATGCTGATCCAAAATCAGTAGAGGAAGTAATATTCAAAGGATATGTTGAACCTATGTCATTTAACATTTTTACCAATGATTTGGATCAAGTTATAGATAACATGTTTATCAAATCTCTCTCTCTCTCTCTCTCTCTCTCTCACACACACACACACACACACACACACCACCTAGCTGTCCCTCAAATCTCTTTAAATGCAATCTTCCAAATCAATCTTTCCAAAGATTGATACTGAAGCTTGGTTTTTCTTGATTTGGTAGATATGTAGTAATTCATGGATACAAAATGTTGCATTTGCTGCCAGATATGGTCACTGCGTTGGTTGGTTTTTCTAAAATGTTTTTATTGGTTATAAGGGAAAGTTCTACTGTGGACCAGGATTTATTGGTGTGGTATTTTATTTTTTTTAATCAATGGAACAATTTTTAAAAGAAAATATTTAGGATATATTTCAAAAGAAGAATCATCAGGACATAGACCATGCCTCGATAGAAGAAGCAAAGGAAAAGAAAGGATCAAAGATGATTTTAATGTTGCTGAAAAATATAATGCCAATAATAGAAGTAAAGAACTTCCTTCTGTGCCTTATCATTCTCCTAGTTATAAGTTATTTGGGGATAATCACTGTCATTTTTTCATCTTCATATACTCAACTCCTGCCTAAACAGTCTATTTTCTCTCTTATATTTAATAGAATTTAATGTTTATATAATTGAATTGAATCTGTGGGAGATAGTATGCTGCAGTGAGATGTTAATTGAACTTAGATTCTTAGGGTCTGGATTCAAATGATAGATCTGAGACTATTTGTGTGACTAGACAAATCACATAATCTCTTTAAAGCTCAGTTGCAAAGGAGTTGGGTCTTTAGATTCATAGAATCTGGATTCAAATGACAGATCTGAGACTATTTATGTGACTTTAGACAAATCACATAATCTCTTTAAAGCTCAGTTGCAAAGGGGTTGGGTCTTTTGATCTCTTAAGGTTTTTCCAGCTTCAAATCTATGATCTTGTGATTTGAATTTAATTGAATTGTTAGCTATTATTATTGAACTGGAGAAATCTAGGCAGAAGCTAATTTGAAGAATCTTGTTTATCCATCAGGACACTAAAGGTAAAGTATTAGAATTTGGGGGGAAAGTCAGAGCTGGAGATGAAGATTTAGGTATATCATTTATGTAGAGGAGTTAAATCTTTGAGAGCATATGAGTTCTTTGAGAGAAAGAATATAAAAAGAAAAAATAAATCAATTATCAAATAATGGAACATATCCACATTTAGGAGCATAAAGGGGGAGTCCACAAGAGTCATAGAAAAGAAATTGTCTGAAAGATAGAGCTATAATAGTGTAGAATTATAGGATCTAATAATAGCTGGAAAGGGCTCTCAGTCATCAGAGTCCAACTTCCCACTCATTGTCAGATCTCAATCTATAATACCCTTGTGAATGGAAATTCAGAAACTAGAATTTCAAAGAATGGCTAGAGGTAGCATGGTATTAAGGAAGGAGAAAAAACAAAAAGTACTCACTCTGGAGGTAAAATCCAAATTTATGATTTTGAACTATTCACTTAACCTCTCTGGATCTTATTTTCCATACCTCTAAAATGAAGTAATGAACAAAGTGATTTCTGAAGTACTTTCCTACACTAGTTCAAAGAGTTTTAATGCAATATTGATAGACTCTGATTTTAAGAGAATCCATGAATTTGAATGGAAAAAATTTGCATTTTCCCTATTCTAATTAGAATATTGCTTTTCCTTTGATTATGAATTTACAATAAATAAATAAAACAATTCTGAAAAGGGGGTCCATAGATTCTACAAGACTGACAAAAACATTCACGATATGGAAGGAAGGAAGGAAGGACAGAGGGAAGGAGGGAGGGAGAGAGGGCTTAGAAAGGGAAAGAGGAAAGGAGGAAAGGAGGAAGGAAGGAAAGGAGGGAGGGAAGGAAGAAGGGAAGGAAAGAGGAAGAAGGAAGGAAAGGAAACGAGAGAAAGAAATAGAGAGAGAGAGAAAGAGAGAGAGAGAGAGAGAGAGAGAGAGAGAGAGAGAGAGAGAGAGAGAGAGAGAGAGAGAAAGTCAGACTATGATCCTGAGAGGAACCTAGTGCAAGATGGAGGACTGGGAACAAAAATATGCTCCTTTACTCCCGCCTGGTGGTCGCCTGTTCAAAATACATCAGGGGTGGAAGGAAAGCTGAGTTTTGATTACATTTAAACAACTACATAGTAAACAATAGCAACAACAAAAAAAAAAAAGCAAGATGATAGGCTAATTAAAAGAAATAAGGGATGCAACTAAACATACAATGAAGGAAATTATCAGACTTTTTCTTAACTAGGTTTTTTGCCCTTTTTTTTTTTTTGAGACATTGTGAGAGAGCTGCTGAGAGAATGGTGAGGAATAAAGAACAAAAACATAGACAGAGTGATCCGTAAATATAGTCCATCATTATTTGTCTGTTAATAAAAGGTGTTGTATCTTGTCTTAGGAAGAGCTTCGGATTTTGAGTTGGAAAAACCAGGGTTTTGCTTCTTACTGACTCTGTAACCTTGGACAAGTCACCCTCAAGTCTGTTTCCTCTCCAAATGATTCCCAAATTTGGCAGCATATGAAAACTAGCCAGAAATGAACATCATAATATTCACAACATTATTTATAATAGTATTTTATTTTTTCTGATTACATGTGAAAACAAGTTTAACATGCTTTTAAAACATTTTGAATTCCAAATTTTTTCTTTCACTCACTCCCTTACCCCAAGACAATAAGCAATTTTATAACTTTCTGATTGAAGATTTTATGAACCTGCAATAATTAAATACCTATTAAGCATCTATTATAGGTTCTGGATGATAGAGAAATTTTCAGAGATAAAAGAGTCCCTAATTTAATAGAGCCTATAGCCTAGTGCTCAATGAACTCTAGTAGTTTCCTATTGCCTCTAGGAATGGACAAGATGCTCATTAAAGGGATATTTAAACCCTTTTATAACCTAGCCTCACCTACCTTATTCCCCAACAGGCACCTTTGATGGGAGACCCCTATTTTCTCATTTGTAAGATAAGCAAACTGGTCTAGCTATTC
Organism: Sarcophilus harrisii; assembly: GCF_902635505.1. Lineage (NCBI taxonomy): Eukaryota > Metazoa > Chordata > Mammalia > Dasyuromorphia > Dasyuridae > Sarcophilus > Sarcophilus harrisii. The sequence continues at coordinate 64,555,912 of NC_045426.1, read as the reverse complement.
TGTAAACTGTAATTCATCTTTTGCCTCACTTTAGTCATACCAAAGAGTTCAGAGTTTATGTCGATATAATTAAGACACAAAGGTGGGCTGTGTGGCTTTCAGGGAACTCAACCCTCATTGACACTCTTCCTGTATAAATCCAGTCCTTCTCGACTGTCCCCCATTCCAATGATGCTTTTCTTCCTCACCAATGATGCTTTTTTTCTTCACCTCTAGCTCTTAACTTCAAGTGGTCTCCTTCAAGATTCAACTGAAATTGGTTTGTAAAAGATCTCACCCAGGTCTCCTCACTTCTAGCTTTTTCCTAAGATTACCTGTCATTTACATTGCACCTCTATGTCAATAGGTACAATGTTTTGTACTTTCTATGTCTTATGTTTGATTGTTTCAGTGATGTCCAATTCTTCATGAACCCATTTGGGGTTTTCTTGGCAGAGACATTGGAGTGGTTTGCCATTTCTTTCTCCAGCTCATTTTACAGATCAGGAAACTAAGTCAAGCAAGGTGAAATGACTTGGCCAGAGTCATACAGCTAGTAAGCAGCTGAGGTCAGATTTGAATTCAGGAAGATGACAGGTCTGGCACTCTACCCATTATACCACTCAGCTCCCTGTTTTGCATTTTCCCTCCTATTAGAATGTGAACTTCTTGAGGACAACGACCTCATTTCTTTCTTCATTCCCCTAGTTCTTAGCAGTGTCTGGCATATAGTAAGCCTTAATAAATGCTATTTGGCTAACTGAATTGTACCTCTAGAATGATATTGTTTGACACCAGAGTCTTAATTTATCATTTTCAAGTTGGTTGGTTTTTTCCAAGATACAGCACCTACACATATACAGTTACTATTTCCTTTTGGGGGGTGGGGTGGGGTGGAAAGCAGGGTATTTCGAGCTGTGATGTCACTAGCATAGGGTACTTTTCCAGTGAGGAAATTCCTTTTTCTAATACAGATCAGCAACTGTTCTATAGTCTGTAATCCTAAAGGATTGCTGGTACACAGAGATTAAGTGATTTGTTCACAGTCATACCATCAGTATGAATCAGAGATTCACCATGAATCTACTTTTTGCAAGACTCCCAAGTCCTTTCAGTAACTATCCTTAAGAGATATGATTATAATCTAATCTTTATACCCAGTAGAGGCTTAATAAATATTTCTGAATTTATACTGAATAGAATTGCATCAGCTATTTATTTAGTATTGGATATGAGAACAAGGGGGTGAGTTAACCCCCCTGGAGGGGATGAGTTAACCCCCCCTGGAGGGGATAACCTTCATTACTCAAAATACATGAATTCTTTACTTCAGAAGATACCCATCCTATCACTCAAAGTCAGCACCAGAAGAAAGACCACAATGTTTCTATCACTCTGCATGGTTTGAGGAATGAAACTCCAGAACATGGTGGGAGAAAAGGACTTGCTTTGGAATCAGGAACACCTGGACTAAAGCTTTGCCTCTGACACAAATTAGCCAATATGACAAGTCACTTTAACTTTTCAGACAAACTCAGACACCATCTATCTTCATAGAGGGGTAAAATGTCCTACATTAAGTCCAAATTGGGGGAGGGGAGGAAGTTTGGTAAATGACAAACTGATGAAAATTTAGTACCGATTAAAACAAACTTTAAAGCTCCAAAACATGTACTGAAAAGAGCTCTCAGCTCTAAATATGACTCTTTCACATATAAGTTGTGTGAATCTGGGTAAATCACTTTCACTGATTCTCATTTTCCTCATTTGTAAATCAAAGAAAAGAAATCAACTGATCTCAAAGGGTTTCTTCCAGTTCTAAATTAATTGAGATTATTAGGTAAACTAAAAGTGACAATATATTTGCATCAAGCGCTCTGAAGAAACTATCAGCCTTTGCCCTCTGATAGAATCAGTTTTTTCCCCTTTATTTCAGGAGGTCCAGCTGATCAGGATCTCTTCTAAATTAATTGGGGTTAATAATCAAGGCAATAAAGTGACAATGTATTTGCAGGAAGAAATTATCAGTCTTTACCCACTGATAGAATAATTTTTTCCCCTTTATTTCAGGGGGTGGAATAGAAAGGTAGGATATGGAAGAATTAGTCCAGATTTCATTTTATTTCCTCATTTTAGGGAACTTCTAGTGTGAAAACACCCTCTATACAAGCAGATAAGAAATTGGTAAGTATAGTCTTATTGGCACCAAGAGGTAAAGACTAACATTCTGGTGGGGCAGAGGGCTGTGGAGTAAGGGAGCTGTTACTCTGGTACCCATTTCTTTGTACTCATCTTACCCACTGCCAGGGGAGGTGGGCCAGTTCATTTTTTGTCTCATTAATTATGGGACTACCCTCTATAATGCAATGCTCTCTCCCCTTCCCTATTGTTTTTGCCTAGGAAGCAACATGTAGTTATGGTTCTGTTGAAAAGTTTAACCCAGGGTCTTCCCAGTTCCAAGATAGCTATTGATCTACCACATTCTTAACCTTTTTATCTACATCAATACATACCACTATTATTACTTATTTTTTGTGTAAAATGATTGATTTTAAATATTTTACCTTCCAGGGCCTCAAAAAAAGTCATTCTTTAAATAGCAATAAGAATAATCTACAATTCAAGAGAATTGATTCACAAACATCTTTGGAAGACTTGTTTACACTCTCTTTTCCAAAATCTGAACCTTGGGAAGAAGATGAAGAGAAGAATTATCAGAAACTGGACAGATTCTCTATCCCCTGTATAATTCTATTGCTCTTAATTTTAACGTTTTTCATTTTTGTCATTATTGTTATGACATATTTATATTAAACATGTGATTCATACTCATACCTGACCATTATCCCACCTTCCACAGTCATTAGTTGGGTGGCAATGGGCAAATCAGTGAATCTGCACCTCACTTTTATTATCTGTAAAATGAAAACAATGCTGCTCATAGATTTTATTTCATAGAGTTTTTGAGAAGCTCAAAAAAGATAGTATACTTTGCATTTCTTCAAACCTATACAGAGTGGCCCAAAAGTGTCTCATGAAATTTTAGGTTATTAAAGCCTTAATAGCTTATACATTTTAATAGTTCAAAACTGCCTTGAGACTTTAGAACTATCCTATATAAATTCAGTTATTTTTACTATTATTAACAAGTTATACAGAAGGTTGCCATTTTGACACAAGCTAGGATGACCCAGAAGGCAGCTAGATGGAATAATGGATAGATTTTATTTCATAAGTTTGAGAGTCTGAAAGACTATATCTTGTTGAGTTCTTCAAACCTTAGGCCTAAAGCACTAAATGTGATCCTAGACAATTCTTAGTTATTAAGCTTGTAGCTCTCAGTCATTTTCTCAGTCTCAAAATGACTTGAGATTAGGAATATGCCTATAAATGATTCAATTATATCTTGCTAAAAGTTAACAGAAGGCTGCTTGCCAATAAGATCTAGATGACCAGAATGACTAGAGGAATAACTGAACAATCAAAGACTTTGAGTTGAGGTACTGTTGAGTAAATCTATGCGTCAAAGACACTAGTGTGATCCGACAATCATTAACTACTAGCTACACCTACAGCCTTTCTCATCTGAACAAGAGCTAATGGAACTGCCAAATGATCAATTCCTTGTAAGAAGACTAATAGGATCAGGACAGAATCAGGATCATGTGAATTCAACTTGTAAAAGGAACTTTCATTGGGATAGAAATTTCTCTATGACAGGCTATAATGTACCTCCTTTCCTACTGCTCAACTTGCTCAGCTCTCAGAAACAGAGCAATGCTCCCATGTCAATTGGTGTAGATTATGACAGGAGATTTGATCCTGGTGAATTCATTGAATCAATTTCCAGCCCAAGAAATTTCTCATTCATCACTATCATCTCAGAATGTGAGAATAATGAAAGTTCAACATTTAAGAATTTAAGGATTTGTCTGGTCACAAATCAGTTGTCAGCCTAATCCTCAAATATTATCCACTAATCATCAAAGAAATAATGAAAATAAATAAAGAAATTAAGTAATGTAACAAAATTTGTTAAACCTTCAAAGTATTAAATCACAGAAAGTAAAAAAAAGTTCTAAAGTGTCAAATTTTGAAACTTCAAAACTATAAGATAGCCAAAAGGTCCATTAAAATGAAAAGTGCACTAGGGATTTGGCATAACTTGAATTTGTCTCCTGATTCTTCTGTTAGCTATGTGGGCCTGGTTACATCACTTAATCTCATGAAATAAGGAATTTGAACTAAACCTCTAATGTCCACATATAATCTATGCTATATATCCCTAGCCTTGGCTTTTCTTGATCTAAACCTAGTTCATTTTTAGTGCTTGATAAATATACCTAGATATCCCACTAATGTGCCAAATTCAATATATCCAAAAATAAATCCAATATATCCACCACTTTGACTTTGTCCAAAACATCATCTTTGCTAGACTAACCTATATTTCTTAATGGCATCTCCATTTTCCCACTCACTTGGGTTCAGAATCTCTTAGCCATCTTGAATTTCTCCCAATCACTGAAAATCACATCCAGTAAGTTACTAAAGACTTTATCTCAGACATTAAAATATTTCCACAGTTTCATTTCTCCTTTTCATTCTCACTATCCGCACCTAGATCTGGTCTGGTTATCTTTCACATAAAAAAACTTCCACTGGGAACATGGGAGAAAATCACTTAAAAACTTGGATTGTCACATCTGTTTGCTTCTGTATTTTTAGAGTTCATCTATATGGATAAATGGGAAAGATTTAGGATTTAATTTGGGCATCTCCAAACTCCTAGAACTATTTCATAATTATGAGACAAAGATTAACCTGGAGTAAAGCCTACTCCTCAGAAATGAAAATATATCATTACAAATGATAGTGAGGTCTTTGCCTGAACAGCTCCAACCTTCACATTAGGAAGATAAGCCAAATGAACAAAATAAACCAAAAGGCATTGACTAGTTGGGATGATCCTGCTATTCTAAAAAGCTTGGTACATGGAGCTGAAAATCTCCCTCTGGGGAAATGAGACTTCTGAGTTCATACTTCAGCAGCATTCAAGAGTGCACTGTCCTACATTTCAGTGTTATCTAGGAAGATTATGGGGGAGTAGACTCATCCAACAGAGACTTGGAGAATTCTCAAAGTGGCATCAGAAAAATGACATCCCCATAGCATCAAAGACATGACACCCTCTGGGTCATCCATACATGTGCCTAGGCACATGTGATATCTATATATTCATTTCCCTGTGTGCAGATACTAACCACATTTGTTTGCTCTGTATTATATATTTTGACTACATGTATATATCTACATTTGTGCTCTCTACACATGGCCACTGATGCTATATGTATTTTCCAGTGAGAGCCGCCACAATTTTGTTGATTTTTTTCTTACTTTGCTCATTTCATTAACATTTGAACTCATGTCTTCTGACTGACTATTAAAGATGTATGAATTAGTAGGGGCTCATGAGTTAAGAGTTTTAGGAGTTTTAACACACAGAATATCTCAAACTTTGAGTAGATACTTCTTGGATGATCTGCCCTGAGATTTAGGGAGCTTAGCTTTAGGTACTACATTCCTAATTTATGTCCTTATCTGAATTCTCCTGCAAATCTAGATTCTCATTCAACCTATTCATTTTTTGGCCATGTCACTTCCCATTCAAAACATTCAGTACAACCTCATAAAAGACCAATCTTCTCAACTTGACATTGTTTATCTTCAACAACTTAAATCACATTCTTTCCTCCTTTGTTCACTGTGGTTCCTTCCACCTAGAATATCCTCCTCCTCATTTCCTCTTATGCAAATCTTATCTTTTGAGATACATCTTCCTCCATAAAGTCTTCTCCACTCTCTTAAGCTAATAAAAATCTTACCTCCTACTTAAGCCTCCTTTTGTTTAGAACGCAGCAATATTCTTCCCAAAAATATATTATTTGTGTACTTGACTATCTCCTATTATAAAATACTCAAAGGCAAGTATTGTATTTTATTTTAACATCTTCTGAAATACCTAGTCAGTGATACGGTGGAACCAATTCAAATCGGTAATTTGAGTGTGAGCATTTATAACTCAAATTGTCAAACTACAAATCAGGGCTTGATTCATTATTTTGTCAATTGTTTAGAATAAAAAAAGCAATGGAGAAAATATTAATAATGCAAATTAATATGTGTATCATGAGTACTTTTTCTCCTCAGAGAGTCTATTGTTAAATATTAATGAGGGGCAGCTAGGTGGCACAGTGGATAGAGCACCAGCCCTGAAGTTAGGAGGATCTGAGTTAAAATCTGATCTCAGACACTTAATACTTCCTAGCTGTATGATCCTGGACAAGTCACTTAACCTCAATTGCCTCAGCGCAAAAACAAAAAGCAAACATTAATGAACACATTCCTGCACCTAGCAGAATCTACCACATAATGAACATCCATATATTTGCTGAATTGAGTAAATGCAAATATAAGAGTCCAAATTTATTCAAAGGATAAATCAGAGGGCAGTTATATGCTTTGTTTTATGAGGAAATTCACCCTATGGATCTTTTTTTCTTGTTGCTTTTGTTACTATGGCCTTTCATTAAGTGTTTAAAAAAATAGTAACCTCCCTTGCCTTTGGGCAGTGGATAGAATGCTGGCTTTGGAATCTGGAGAACCAGAGTTCATATCACTCCTTAGATACTTACCAGCCATATGACCCTGTTTGTGTCAGTGTCTTCATCTGCAAAATAAGCTGGAGAAGGAAATGGCAAACCCCTCTAGTCTTTTTACCATGAAAATCCCACAAGGAATCATGGAAAGTAAGACGTGACTGAGAAAAATGACTCAACAACAACTCAACAAAACTCTTTCCCTTAGACATTAAAAATGAATTTTATTCCTCATTTGAAAACTGGAAAGGAAGAGCTCTTTAAACTTCTAATTTATCTTTCCCTTAGACAACAGATAAAACCACCTCAGTCTCAATTTCCTCAGATGTCAAAATAAGCAGATTAGACAGGATCTTTAAGGAGCCTTATACTCTTTTAAATTTTTTTATGCTTTTTTATTATTATAGCTTTTTATTTACCAGATATATGCATGGGTAATTTTTCGGCATTGACCCTTGCAAAACTTCCTGTTCTAACTTTTCCCTTCCTTCCCCCACCCCCTCCCCAAGATGAGCCTTATAGTCTTAAAAATTCTGTGACTATGATTCTTAATCAATTAAACCAAAAAAAGTAAAAGGTCTGGGAGAAGAGGAGAGGATTAACTCTAGGAAAAGGAAAGGCCAAAAGGGAAACTGATCAAGTGATCTTCGTCCCATAGCATGAATGTCCCAGGTAGGGTAAGAAATACTGGAATCTGGCTTCCAGAGCTTAATTCGGCTTGAAAGGTCAGCATTGGAGGCAGCTCCTTTATTCTTCCTTTTGTTACTAATTGAGCTAATAAATGTTAAAAAAATCAAATAAAAATGAAGTCCTTTAAATGAGTAAAACGAATAAGGCTCTATACAATTCCAATAGGATCCTTGAGGCAGGGAGACTTTTTTGTTTTTGTCTGTGGCCACAGCGCCAAGACATTAATAGATACTTAACATATGCTTGTTTTGAATCCAGTTTGTTTGAATTGCCTCTTTCCACCACTTTATCTAATCTTCCCTGCAAATTTGGAACCAACTCAATCAGGATCAATAATTCATTGATTCATTCACTCATTCTACAAACATTTATTACTCTTGTGCCAAGCATACTACTTGGTGCTAGAAATGCAAAAATATAAAATAAAAACTGTCTCTGCTATTAAACTTATATTATTCTAGAGGAAATGATGTGTACATCGATAAATACAAAAAATATCAAAATAAAGCACAAAGGATGACACTTTTCTTGTTGCTTCCACGATTCCATGAAATCCACTCTACCTGGAGTTTTGCTTTCCATGACCTCATGTGGGATTGATTTTCTTAGTAAAAATACTAGAGTGGTTTGCCATTTCCTTCTCCATTTTACAGATGAGGACACTGACACAAACAGGGTCATACAATAAGTATCTGAGGACTAATTTGAACTCTGGTCCTCCTAACTCCAAAGCCAGCATTCTATCCACTGCCCAAAAGGAAGGGAGGTTACTAATTTTTTTAAAAGCATTTAATGAAAGGCCATAGTAACAAAAACAACAAGAAAAGGAGTGGTGGATGAGGAGGGAGGGAATCCACATAGTCCTAGTTTCAGAGTCATCTTGGTATTGAAGATCATCACACTAGACCTAGATGAGATCAGGGGAATGAATATGTTTTAACCAAAGTTCTTTGTACTTATTAAAATCCCACATAGAATCAATCAAAGGAACCTAGAGAATCAAAGAACCGTGGTGACATCATGAATACTTGTGGAATCTTAAGGTAAAAAAAAAAAATGAGTTTGTTAAGCAGAGCAGGTTGGACCAGATCACCTTTCATCTCTCATTCAAATGTTATTTCCTGAAAGGGGGTGGGGATGAGGGTGGGGACTGAAAAGGAATAGAGAAACTAAGTGGTTACACACACACACATACACACACACACACACACACACACACACACACACCCTACACACAAATGTTAAAATTCAGTACACTGAAATATACCACTTTGGCTTAAGTAATCCTAACCTGTCCATAAATTGTTGGTCTGTGGACATGGGCACAGGAGATTAGCAGAGGGAAGGACTAGCATTTCCACATAAAAATTGTCCACAAGCAAATCTGACTCATCTGGACATGCAAATCTTAGTTATCAACAGTGATAAGAGTCCCATGCTCAGATTCTTTTAAGCTCTAATTTCTCCATTCCTCAACATGCTCAGATTCTTTTAAGACCTAATTTCTCCATTCCTCAGCATGAAGATTCAGAACCACAGGACCTGGATTCAAATTTTACCTTTATGATTTAGTTAATTTGTATATTCAACCTTGATAGGATTCACTTTATTCTTCTGTAAAATGAGAAGGCTAGATTAGAAAACTGGCAGCAAAGTGGCCCATTGGTTAGAATACTAGGCCTGAAGTCAAGAAGATCTGAGTTCAAATCCAGAAGCGAATATTACTACCAATGTGACATTAGATAAGTCACCTAAATCTGTTTACTTCAGTTTCTTCATCTGTAAAATGGGCATAATAATAGCATTTTCCTCTTCCCTCACAGGTTGTGAGGATCATATAAGATCCTGGCACACAATGGGTACAATTTAAATGTTGTTGGTATTTATAGAGCTAGATCTCTGACTCTGTGACCGCAGTGTTCCAGTTCCTACTGTCATAGATCTCATAAAATCCTCTGGCTTGCCCTAATCCTCTCTGATCTCCTTCTCCCTCTAGACAGATCTCCAGGTATGATAGGGCTTATAAAACCCTATCCTTGTGCTTGATCTGCCAATGCTTTTCAAATCACCATATCTTAGCCACAAATTTTTTTCTCCACCAGACTGGAAAACTCTTATGAGTCTCCTAAGATTACAACTCACTAAATTTCCCAAACATTCAAGCCCCAAAGCAGTCCTCCCTTCCATTGTGTAACATTTCCTAATGGGAAGTTCCAGCCTTTGATCTTAGGTAGAAATAGAATGCTTGTGGTGGAAGCTGTTTGGACATGCTTCCCAACTGTGGGCTAGCTGTTTTCAGTGGCCAAGAGCCTTGTGAGCCAATCAGGAGAGTTGGACGGGTTCCTGGCCTAAATCAACTCTGCTCCCATAAATTCCTCAATGACCAAGTCATGGTTGCTCACATAATCTCCCACCCTTCAGGTTAGGTTCCCATATAGGTGACATGGTAAGAGAGCCCCCTGGTGGACACATCTTTTTGAATTTTAGAATTTAGAATTTGGAAATATTTGGAATTTGATACTGAGGGAGATGGTGACCAATGTGGGAACTTACACAGTCAAGATTCAGTCATAGACTCATTATTCACTGCTTTCCAGACAATGAATCAACATTTAGCATAGAACAAAGGCATTCTGATGCCCAAGTTTGTCCAGGGATTACAGACTTATGTATATATTTGTGAGAGGGGGAACCAGCCATCTTCTGATTAAGCAGATTGTCAGAATTAACACTAGGCTCATAGGGATTCATAGTAGGAGTCTGTGAATTTGGGTTTTTTTTTTTTTTTCTTTTCAATTGCTAACTACCTTTCAGTATAGTTGGTTTGTTTGTAATTCCATATACTTTTTTTTTTTTAATTTAAAAAATCATTCTGAAAAGGCATTCAAAGCTTCAACAGGGTGCCAAAAAGGGGTCCTGATACATAAAAAAGGTTAAGAGCAACCCTGCCACATCTAGATTAGTATTTACAAGCTCTCTGATCCTGCTTAGACCTCCATGGCATAGCCAAAGAAGTTACTTGAAACTAAGTGGATCCTGGTATTACTTGGACGGGTGAAATGGGATTGTAGAAGGGCAATAACTGTAGGTTATTGTATGTGGGGTATCTTTCCAGGTTACTTTTCTAATTCATAAATAGAAGACACCATAAGCATCAACAAGGACAAGAAGCAAAGGAAGGAGGTCAAAGAGAGCCCAGTACTGAAATCATTTCCTTCTGCCCCTCCGCCCGGATCTGGGACTAGCTGGTAATTTATTCCTTATATTTTGTTCTGATGCCTGGGATTGCTCCAACCACTAAAATGGATCTCCAGAGACCAAGCCTAAAAAGAGCTAAGTACCGGCTCAGCACTCCCTTGGACCACAGCCTCCAAACAGCCCATTTCCTGCTCTGGCCCCAATGAGCACTGATCCCCTTCTTGTCTCTAGCACTGGCAAACCCATTTACATTCACATGGATCCTATTCTATTCTCCAATAGATTGCCCTTTTTAATCATCCCCACCATCTCAGTAATTTTCAATCTTAATCTATTTACTGGATGTCTCTCTGCTTCCTATAAAATGTCCATGTGTCTTCTCCATGCTCAAAAAAATGATCTCTGCTTCATCCTTCCATCAGTGCCATCTATCGTGCTACATCTTTCCTCTCTTTTGTGGCTAAACTCCTTGAGAAAGTCATCTACAATCGTTTCCACTTCCTTTCCTCTCACTCTCTTTTTAACTCTCAGAAATCTGACTTCCAACCGCTCTCTCCAAAGTTACTAATGATCTCTTAACTGACAAAGCTAATGACATTGTCTGCAGCCTTTGACACTATTGACTGGGACTAGCTTTTCTTTTCTTTTTTTTTTTTTTTAATAGCTTTTTATTTTCAAAATATATACACAGATAATTTTCAACATTCCCTCCCACAAAACGCTGTGTTCTAATTTTTCTTTCCCTTCCCCCAACCCCCTTTCCCAGTTGGCAAGTGATTCAATATATGTTAAACATATGCATTCCTCTGTACATATTTCCACAAATATTATGTTGCACAAGAAAAATCTGATAAAAAAAGGGGAAAAATGAGAAAGAAAACAAAATTCAAGCAAACAACAAAAAAAAAAAGGAGTGAAATACTATCCTGTGGTCCACATTCAGTTCCTACTGTTCTCTCTCTGGGTGTACATGGCTTTCTTCATCACACGACCATTGGAACTAGTCTGAATTACCTCATTGTTGACAAGAGCCATATCCATCAGAATTGATCATCACATATAATCTTGCTGGTTCCATATATAATTGATGTCCCTTTTCTTAAAGAAATTCTTTGCAGGTTTTTGTGAAACTGCTCTCTGGTTCGCTCATTTGTCTGACACCAGCTTCCTTTGTTGAATCTTTATCACTAATAGGCTGCACAAGTATCCCTCAAGATTCTCTCTCCTTTTTTCTTTTTTTAATACAACTTCCCATGGCAAGACCTGAGAAAAATCTTAGTTTAAGAAGGCCAAGGTCTCCCACTGCATCTAGGGGCACTTCCAGTCTTCCTGACCTGTTTTGCCACTGGGCTCAGATGACTCTGGAGGAGTGACTGAGGCCGATGCCTTTGAGGATAGAGAAGACATATGGACACATTTATAAGAAGCAGAGACGTCCAATAAATAGATTAAGATTGAAAATCCTCCTGATTGACATCCTCCTGATGTCACTGGTTCTCTTTGAGAATGAATGACAATCAGCATTCTTATATATCACTAACAAAATCCAACAGTCAGAGTTACAAAGAGAAATTCCATTTAAAGTAACTACTGATAATATAAAATATTTAGGAATCTATCTGCCAAGGGAAAATCAGAAACTTTATGAGCAAAATTACAGACCACTTTTCACACAAATTAAGTCTGATCTAACCAATTGGAAAAATATTAAATGCTCTTGGATAGGGCGAGCAAATATAATAAAGATGACAATATTACCTAAACTAATCTATTTATTTAGCGCTATACCAATCAGACTCCCAAAAAACTATTTTAATGACCTAGAAAAAATAACAACAAAGTTCATATGGAAAAACAAAAGGTCAAGAATTTCAAGGGAATTAATGAAAAAAAAATCAAATGATGGTGGCTTAGCTGTACCAGATCTAAAATTATATTATAGAGCAGCAGTTACCAAAACTATTTGGTATTGGCTAAGGAATAGATTAGTTGATCAGTGGAATAGATTAGGTTCAAGGGATAAAACAGTCAACAAATATAGCAACCTAGTCTTTGACAAACCCAAAGACCCCAGCTTTTGGGATAAGAACTTACTGTTTGATAAAAATTGCTGGGAAAATTGGAAACTAATATGGCAGAAACTAGGCATTGATCCATACTTAACGCCGTACACCAAGATAAGGTCAAAATGGGTTCATGACCTAGGCATAAAGAATGAAATTATTAATAAATTAGAGGAACATAGGATAGTTTACCTCTCAGACCTGTGGAAGGGGAAGGACTTTATGACCAAAGCAGAACTAGAGATCATTACTGATCACAAAATAGAAAATTTCGATTATACCAAACTGAAAAGTTTGCAGACTGAACTGAACTGAAAACTAATGCAGACAAGATTAGAAGGGAAGCAATAAACTGGGAAAATATTTTTACAGTCAAAGGTTCTGATAAAGGCCTCATTTCCAAAATATATAGAGAATTAACTCTAATTTATAAAAAATCAAGCCATTCTCCAATTGAAAAATGGTCAAAGGATATGAACAGACAATTCTCAGATGAAGAAATTGAAACTATTTCTAGTCATATGAAAAGATGCTCCAAGTCATTATTAATCAGAGAAATGCAAATTAAGACAACTCTAAGATACCACTACACACCTGTCAGATTGGCTAAGATGACAGGAAAAAATAATGATGATTGTTGGAGGGGATGCGGGAAAACTGGGACATTGATGCATTGTTGGTGGAGTTGTGAACGAATCCAACCATTTTGGAGAGTAGTTTGGAACTATGCTCAAAAAGTTATCAAACTGTGCATACCCTTTGATCCAGCAGTGTTACTACTGGGATTATATCCCAAAGAGATTATAAAGAAGGGAAAGGGACCTGTATGTGCACGAATGTTTGTGGCAGCCCTTTTTGTAGTGGCTAGAAACTGGAAACTGAATGGATGTCCATCAGTTGGAGAATGGCTGAATAAATTGTGGTATATGAATATTATGGAATATTACTGTTCTGTAAGAAATGACCAACAGGAGGATTTCAGAAAGGCCTGGAGAGACTTACACGAACTGATGCTGAGTGAAATGAGCAGGACCAGAAGATCATTATATACTTCAACAACAATACTATATGATGACCAGTTTTGATGGACCTGGCCATCCTCAGCAACGAGATCAACCAAATCATTTCCAATGGAGCAGTAATGAACTGAACCAACTACGCCCAGAGAAAGAACTCTGGGAGATGACTAAAAACCATTACATTGAATTCCCAATCCCTATATGCCCACCTGCATATTTGATTTCCTTCACAAGCTAATTGTACAATATTTCAGAGTCTGATTCTTTTTATACAGCAAAATAATGTTTTGGTCATGTATACTTATTGTGTATCTAATTTATATTTTAATGTATTTAACATCTACTGGTCATCCTGCCATCTAGGGGAAGGGGTGGGGGGTAAGAGGTGAAAAATTGGAACAAGAGGTTTGGCAATTGTTAACACTGTAAAGTTACCCATGCATATAACCTGTAAATAAAAGGCTATTAAATTAAAAAAAAAAAAAAGAATGAATGACAAACAACAGTCTATATGATTTCCCTTGGTGATCTCATCAACTCTCATGGATTAAATTGTCATCTTTATATAAATGGTTTTTATCCATTTATCCCATTCTATCTATTCTCTATTTCATTCTATCTGCCCTCTTTTATGACCTTCTGTCCTACATCCTCAACTAGATGCCCCAAAGAAATCTTAAAGTCAACATGTCTGACAGTGAATTCATAATCTCTCCTCTAAAATTATTCTCTTCCTAACTTCCATAAAATTAATGTTGAGGGCACCACCGAAACTCACACGCTGTCATATTCATCCCTCATATTCTCTTACTTCCCTTATTTAATCTGCAGCCAAGTCCTGTTTGATTCTACTTTCACAAAATATCTCCAGCATATGCCCTTTTCTATTCTCTTATACCACTTTTTTGGTATAGGCTTTCATCACCCTGTACTTAGCCTTTTGGTTGGTCCCCCTGCCTTAAGTCTCTCCATTCCAAACTATCCTCCCAGCATCTATCAAAGCACAAATAAAAGCAGAGAATTAGCCATGTTACTCCCCTACACATTTAAGTCCAATGGCCCCATATTCCTCCCAGGATCAAATTAAAATAACCCTGTTCAATTTTTAAAACTCTTTGCAGAATCTTCTTTTACCCTTTCTGTCTTCTAATACTTTACTCTCCTTTGGGTACTCTATAATTTAGTGACATTGAGTTCTTTGTTGTTCCTCAAACAAGATACCCCATCTCCTGACTCTACATTTTTACTATTTCTCTCCTATACTTGGAATTCTCTCTTTCCTCATCTCAGCCTTCAGGCATCTCTGCCTTTCTTCAACTTAATCAATTAAATTTATAAATAATTTATAAATCAATTACCTTCCACAAGAAGCCTTGACATTAGTATGGCTTTACTCTGAGATTATCTCCAATTTATCACATTTATGTATGATATATGCATGTGTGTATATATGTTTGTACATGTTTATATATTGTTTCTCCTATTTGATTGGGAACTCCTTGAGGGCATGGACTATTTTTGCCCCTTTTATTTGTATTCCCAAAACTTTGGAGTATCCAGCATAGTAGAAACTTAATAAATGTTAGTCAATGTAACTGTTGCTTCTGAAAAAGGCATGTTAATCAAATGCAATATTGACCATCTTTGTGACTTCCCTGACAACAATTCTTTTACTTGGCTACCATTTCTCTAGATACGTAGTCTCCCTCATTAGAATGTAGGCTTCTTACAGAAAGGGACTGTTTCATTTTTGTCTTAATGTTCCTTGCACCTAGTCCAGTACCTGGTATAGAGTGTTTAATGTTGTTTGTTCTTTATTTTCAAAGAGGACCAATGGCATCATGAGGTGATGTCTTGACTTGTGTGAATTGGATTTAAGTGACACAGAGTTGCACAAAGTCATCAGCCTCACTCTCTCTTCCAGTCATCAGAAGTCCACTGGCAAGACAAAAGTCAAGATGACTGATGATGGCCCAGATATAGTGGATGACCTTTGCATCTTCAATGTTTGACCAAGCTCTAAGCCCTCCATGGTACCTATTTCTTTCACCTCAATGGCTGTTAAAATAAATTGTTCTCATTTGTCCATTCGGCATGGGAAGTATTCACAAACTTGGGGTAGACATCCCCCTAACTCATTGATGGGTTTGAGCATGTTGGTAACTTGCTATTGGATTTAGTCCATCTGCTGATAGTTTTACCAGGGTCACTGTACAGGTTATAGATTCTTAAAGCCACAGATAAAAGTTGAGTGTCAGGTGGACACCACAGGTAGATGAACAGCCCTGGAATGCTCTCAGCAAGCCCTCACACCAGAAGTGCTAGGGGCAGTGTCCTCTCTGACACAAAAATTGTTTTGGGAGTGAGGCACATTGGAAAAGGGGAATCCAGGGGTAAAGGCTTACAAGGCAGAAAGCACCTGGAGGGAAGAACCTAGAATGGAGATCTTATAAGCTTTCACTGCATGAAAAAATACAAAGAAAAGAGAGAGACTTGAAGGTGTTGCAAATCAGAAAACAAGAGTCTAGAGTAAAGTGAAAGAGAAGATGAATAATGAAGAGAAATCCTTTTTAGAAAGGAGCACAAAAAATAATCGAAAACAAGCCTAGTGAATAGGACTAGCTAAAGGGGAGGGAAAGAGATCTACTTAAGTAGCATGGGGTGGAGGGAAGGGGGAAAAATAGATCACCACATAAAAGCAGGTGAGAAAGAGAAACCAATATACAAAATCTTAAGGGGAAAAGGATAACAAGCAGGGAATATGGGTGAGGGGAAGAGAGACAGTGGTCATCTTCAAAAAATATTTACTTTAAACAGAACATAAAGTGTATATAGTAGAAAAGGAAGAAAAAAAATCTCAACTTGAAAAAAAATAGACACAGAGTTTGCAAATCTAACTCTTCTAACTTTAAATGTGAATGGATTAAAAAACCCAGTAAAGTGGGGGGAAGGGAGGAAGTGACAGATTGGATTAAAAAAAAACCAATTCCCACAATCTGTTGCTTACCCAAAACCACACATTTAAAAAGACAGACATATGCAAAATAAAAATAGGGATTTTGGGGGGAAAATTGCTATGTATCAAATCCAAAAAAGGAGTTTTTGCTATTGGACAAAGAAGTACTTAATGAATGATTGTTGATTATTTGCCTAAACAGAAAGTCATAAACTAGATCCAAGAGCTAAGAAATCCAATGTTCACAAGTATAAAACCAAACAAAATCAGAGAAATACTAGAGAGGAAAATTGTGACCATTGGCAATTGATGATTTGTCTTCTGGGAGGAAACAGTCAGATACATATGTCACTGTATTATCTGCTCATTGAGCTCTGGATACTCATCTCTATGTCTAGGCACTTACAAAAACTTCTTTTGTTCCTTTTTGCATCTCCCTAGGAGTTTTCCCTATTTATTTTTTTTCTTAGGGGGAGAGAGTCATATTTGAAGGAATACCATGATCCTGTGAAGGTGTTTTCCTGGTATCTGACATGATAAACTAAGAGAATGTCTCTCACTAAAAAAATATCTACTCAGCTATTTTCTCTAAAGGCAAAACCACCCCTGAGAACAGAACTCACATGCTCTGGTTCCTGAGGCAAGATCCTATAATCATCAGTCTCTCAATGCCTGAAGACCGTTTGCTCCTCCAGAGATAGGTGATCTTGCGTTGATGACAACTCATTGAAACAATGATTATGAATGAATTGTCCCAAAAGGGAGTGTATTCAAGCAAGATCTGAAATACCAGTTCTTTCTAATTTCTAAGCCACCAAATCATCTCCTGCAAAGAGGAATGAGGAATAAAAGCAAAGCATAAAGAGAGGTGAGAAGGTGAGACAAGATGTAGGGATGCAGAAATAGAAGATGGAAGACAGAAAGAAACAAGCAAATAAAGATGGAGGAAAAAAATAAAAATTGGGAAAGAGAAAAAAGAAGGATGGTATGACAAGCTTTGCTAAAGTAAGGTTAAAAGTGTGGCAAAATCTGGGGCAGCTAGATGACACAATGGATATAGCATCAGTCCTGAAGTCAGCACCAGACCTGAATTCAAATCAGATCTCAGATACTTAAGACTTCCTAGTTGTGTGACCCTGAGCAAGTCACTTAACCCTAATTGCCCCCTGGCGGGGGGGGGGGGGGGGGGGGGGGGGGGGAAGGAGCATGGCAAAATCTGTTTCTACCAGGGTCATCAGGATCTCTAGCAAAAATTCTCCAGCATCCCTATTGACAATTTTAGCTGCTTATTTTGGTAGTCTCACACTGTCAACTATCCATGCTTAATTTGGACTGTTAAAAGAGAGAACATTTCTAAAGAACATCAAATCTTTCTCAGTATGTGTGTTGTTGATATGGTATCCTCAGATGTTTAATATATGGTCTGGCACATAATTTATAAATACTTGGTGATTGATTACAGATGAGGAAACTGGGAAATTAAATGACTTACCCACCATTCATCATTGGATAAAGAATTAGAGTTGGAACATGGGTTCATGATAAATAATGGAAATATTCACTTATTTCTAAACTGCAAGTATTTCCTACACAATTTAAAAGGTGTCAACTTATTTCTAAACTGCAAATAGTTCTTGCACAATTTAAAAGGCACAAGGGAATTGGACCCCTAGATAGACCCTAGATGTCTAGGCAGAGATGTCCTAGAGCCCACTCAAACTAGCTATGGTTAAATTTTATTCTTTTTTTTTTTCTCAATAGTATTTTATTTTTCTAAATACACAAAAAACTAATTTTCAACATTCATTTTTATAAGATTTTGTTTTCCACATTTTTCTCTCTCCCTTTCTTATCTCCTCCCTCTTCCCCAACACAGCAAGCAATCTGATATAGGTTAAACATGTATAATCCTTCAAAATATATTTCCATATTTGTCATGTTGTGCAAGAAAAATCAGCCAAAAGGGGGGAAACCACAAGAAAGAAAAAGCAAGCAAACAAACAAAAAAAGGTGAAAAAACTATACTTCAAACCACATTCAGTCTAATGGTAAATATGAGTATTTAACACCAGAAATTGGTGAATGCTACAAACTGGAATACGAATTGTTTTGCTGATTGCCTAGTCTTTTTTTTTTTTTTTTTTTTTAATAGCCTTTTATTTACAGGATTTATACATGGGTAACTTTACAGCATTAACAATTGCCAAACCTCTTGTTCCAATTTTTCACCTCTTACCCCCCCACCCCCTCCCCTAAATGGCAGGATGACCAGTAGATGTTAAATATATTAAAATATAACTTAAGATACACAATAAGTATACATGACCAAAACATTATTTTGCTGTACAAAAAGAATCAGACTCTGAATTATTGTACAATTAGCTTGTGAAGGAAATCAAAAATGCATGTGTGCATAAATATAGGGATTGGGGATTTAATGTAATGGTTTTTAGTCATCTCCCAGAGTTATTTTTCTGGGCATAGCTAGTTCAGTTCATTACTGCTCCATTAGAAATGATTTGGTTGATCTCGTTGCTGAGGATGGCCTGATCCATCAGAACTGGTCATCATCTAGTATTGTTGTTGAAGTATATAATGATCCCCTGGTCCTGCTCATTTCACTCAGCATCAGTTCGTGTAAGTCTCTCCAGGTCTTTCTGAAATCATCCTGTTGGTCATTTCTTACAGAACAGTAATATTCCATAATTTTCATATACCACAATTTATTCAGCCATTCTCCAACTGATGGACATCCATTCAGTTTCCAGTTTCTAGCCACTACAAAAAGGGCTGCCGCAAACATTCGTGCATATACAGGTCCCTTTCCCTTCTTTATAATCTCTTTGGGATATAATCCCAGTAGTAACACTTGATTGCCTAGTCTTAAGAAGCAATGGAGAAAATGTTAATAATAAGGCAGATTAAATTTAAAAGTTTGTCTAATTTCAACTTTGTTTTTCAACTGTTAAACATTTACCCACATACTAGCAGCTCTTGGAAATTGTTCTTGTTTATTCAATTGATAATTTGACTTTTGGGCCTCTCTAAAGAGCTTGTAGGTCCCTTTCATGGTGACCTTGTCAACACCATGCTGACAGGATGGGAGATGGCAAGCTTGATCTTTAGAGAAAGTTGTATGAGGAATCTTGAATCTCAAGTTTAAGCCTGAGGATAATAGCAGCTTTCAGTTGATTTCTATTGTTCGGTGACAGTGTGGGAACATGAAGGAGGTTAAGCTCAGACTAGAGCTGAGTGATTGATTTCAGATGTGCATTTTTGGCTACAGGCAGGAATGGCACCTTTCCAAAATCCTTGGGGTCTCTTTAACCCCACAGCTGCTTTGGATTCTAGCTATAGAATTAAATTCTCATGTCCCAGTCTTCAATAATGACAGCATCTCAGAGTTAGGAGCAACCTTGGGGACCATCGAGTTTAGGGGATCTTGGTTGTTTTCTGTATTCTGGGACTCTTTGGCAATCTGGTGAAGCCTTTGGACCCCTTCTCAAGATGATATTTTATTGCATACATTTAAAATTAAAGGAAATACCAAATTTCAGCTAAAAATGAGGGAAAACAAAAATGTAACTTTTCCCACCGAAGTTCACAGACCCCCTGAAATGTATCCATGGACTCTTGTGAGATTCATGATCCCCTTTTTAATCCAACCCACATTGGAGCAGGCGCTTCCTTTATAATACAAATGGCAAGTGGCCCATCTTAAAACACTTGATCGGTGAGCTCCCCTGAGAGAGAGCCCACTGCCTCCACAAATACCCATTCCATTTTAGAATGTCAGTCTTAGGAAACTATACCTTATGTCAAAATGAAATACTTATCTCTGCAATTTCTACTCAATAGTTATAGTTCTGATCCCTGCGACCAAGACATCTAATCTATTTTATATAGATTAATCTACAGAAGGCATTTAATCTGTCTTGTCTTGTTCCTGTTTAGTCGTTTCAGTCATGTCCAATTCTATGGCTACATTTAGGGTTTTCTTGGCAAAGATACAGGAGTGGTGGGCCATTTCTTTCTCCAAATTTATTTTATACAAAGAACTAGCTTCAAAGTCAGAGAGATCTGGATTCAAGACTTAATTCTGTCACTTTCTGGCTTTGTGATTCTGGACTATTCACTTAACTTCCCAGTCAATTCTCTGAAGACTATAATTTGCAAGAAAAAAACAAAAACAAGTACCTGCATTGGTTGTGGGAGCTTCCTAACCAGCAAATTCCCTTTTTACCAATGAAATCACAGATCCAGTCCCTAAATCTATCATATTTTTCTTCTCCAGAGTTTTCTTGGCAAAGGCACTGAAGTAGTTTGCCATTTCCTTCTCCAGCTCATTTTACAGCTAAGGAAACTGAGGCAAACATAGTGAAATCACGTCACATAGCCAGTAAGTGTCTGAGATCAGATTTGAACTCAGGGAGATAAGTATCCCTGACTCCAGACCTGGCACGCTATATACTGCACCACCTAGTTGCCCCAAGGACATAGTAGGTGCTTTATAAATGCTTGTTCCCTTTCCCTTACCAACATCTTTTTTTTTTTTTAAAGAGAAGTACCCAATTACCACAAATCAAGGTTTGATTTATTGTTTTGTTAATTGTCTAGACTTCACTGCTATCGGTGAAGATTAAACTTAAAAAGTGTGTATCCATACCCGAGAGTCTGGTTGTTAAACATTTACCATCATACCCCTATATTATCCTATATACATTTCTTGAGCTCAGTTAAGATTGCAATGTAGTTCAGAAAACGAAGTCATTACCAGACTGGAAACCTCATGATTGTAAAATGCTGCAGCAGCAGCTAATAGCCTTTAGAAATTATTTGAAGATTTACAAAGGACTTTGCATCCATTATCTCATTTTAATGTCACAACACCCCTGGCAATACTCCAGGTGTATTCTGACCCAGACAGAATAAAGCCAGATTATGGGTACTTTGTGCCTTTTGATTAAGTCATTGACCTCTGAACAGCTGCCATTCAGACACTATTACTTTCATTGATAAATTTTTTTTTCTGTCCTTCCCATTTCTATCCTCCATAAAAACAAAACCCAAAAAACTAATTTCAGAGAAACCTGGAAAGAAAATTTGACTTTTCAAATATCTAAATCTTGTTTTGTAATCTAGATTGTGAACTCTTTAAGGATAAGCACTAGTTGTAAATACTTGTTAAGGGTAACAACAACAACAATTACTACTACTACTACTACTACTACTACTACTACTACTACTACTACTACTACTACTACTACTACTACTATTATACTACTTCTAACACCATCATTCATTAGAAGTTTCAGGTTTGCACAAATTTTTTTTTTTTACCTCACCCTCTGAAGATGGCACAATTGACATTACTTTTCAGTCA
The DNA here is from genome assembly GCF_902635505.1 of Sarcophilus harrisii. NCBI lineage: Eukaryota > Metazoa > Chordata > Mammalia > Dasyuromorphia > Dasyuridae > Sarcophilus > Sarcophilus harrisii. Next base: position 64,533,965 of record NC_045426.1, on the reverse strand, counting down.
TTTCCAATCATGCCCAACTCTTGGTGATCCTATTTGGGGTTTTCTTGGCAAAGATACTGAAGCTCTTTTCTTCTTTTCTTTCTTTCTTCTTTTCTAGTTCATTTTATAGACGAGGAAACTGAGAAGAACAGGGCTAAGTGACTTGCCCAGATAATGTCAGAGTTTGGATTTGAACTCAAGTTTTCCTAAATTCAGGCCAGGCACTCTATCCACTAAGCCACCTAGCTGTCTCTTAGGTGCTATTACTGTCCTCATGAGGATAATAAAGTTAAGCAATTTCTTCTGGGTCACAGAATTAGTAAATGTTTGAAGAATATTGTATTATGAATTTAAAAAATATTTATTTTAAACATTTAAAATAAATTCTGAGTTCCATATTATCTCACTTTAATTGCCCCTGTGTTATGCACTTCTATAAATCATGAGAGTACAGGATTGTACTTTGTATATAGCTGGTTCCTAATGCATATTTATTGATCTTTGTAGGTGATTTAATCGTCACCCATTCCCAAGTTCTTCCCCGTACAGCAATTTCTTCTAAACTAGTACAGCACTGATTTGATGATTCTGCCTTGGCTACATGGCACAGAGGAGAATAAATCTAGATTTGGATCCCTGATTTACTATTTCCTATCAATGTGCTCTAGGAGAAATTATTTAAAATCCTTAAATCCCTGATGCCTTATCTATCTAATGAAAAGACCCCTGATCGACAAGATATAGAGGGCAAGGAAGAGTCAACGATGATTCAATGATTTCAAATTTGGGTGACAAGGAAGACATCAGTAGTATCATCAATAGGAACAGAGCAATTGAAAGGGGAACTGGTTTGGGTAAGGGTAGAGATGTGGAATTGGGAATCTTTTGAAGAGGGAAACATCTGAATCTGAGATAAGAGAAAAAATTTGTATAGAGAAGGAAGAGCAGAAGGCCATTGGGAAATACTATAGGCAAAGATGTGGGATGGGAACCGAAAGAGAGAAAAGAAATTGACAACATTTGTATATACATTTGGTACACACAAATTTCCATATTTATAGTGGACATTGGGGTATAATGGGAAGACCACTAGATTTAGAGTCCAAGTATGTATTTGTTATTATCTATAGTCCACTTGTTTAATCTCAATGGCCTTGGTTTTCTCATCCATAAAATAAAAGATTATTTTATTAAAATAAAAGTGTTAATTTTTTTAAATAAAAAAAAAAAACTCATACCCAATTTCAGACTCAATATGTCTCAAAATATTATACCAAAGGATCCATCAAATATCAAAACTGGTGGCTATATGCTGATATTCCCATTTCTGTCCAATAACCACCAATCAACAAACATTTGTCAAGGGTCTACAAGTGCCAGGGATTGTACTGGGTGCTATGAATATGAATCCAAAAAATGAAATTATCCTTACTCTCAAAGAACTTCTATTCTAAAAAGGGTGCTGAACAGATGGGAATCATAGACCATACTCTAAGATCCCCCTCAACTATAGAACTAAATAAGGTGAAGATGTTGACGTTTGAATAATTATCTCAAAAACAACCTCAGACTTACTTTCCATTTTGTTCTGAGTTGAGTAGAGGTGTTGTTGAAAAGGTGGATCATATCTAGGTTAAAAGCAGGGAAGAACAGACCTTATTTCTTCTTAGGTAAGTGTTAATTACTTCCAGTTCTGAAGTGACAGCGTGGGAATCAAGGGAGATAGGACTATGGCTAGAATGAATGTGATTAGTTTCAGATGTCTGTGTTTAATTCAAACAAGAAATGGAATCCTTCCAGAGTCCTTGGGGCCTTTAACACTATAGCTGCTGGTTTTTTCTAAGCAGTCATTTATTTAGCTATTCCCCTTCATCCTTTAGAATGACTATGCCCCAAAGCACTAGTTAGTGGTATCCCATAATGCAGTAGACCCCAAGGATATTATAGAAGCTATTACCACAATCAAATATATATGGCAATTGAGCTGATAGAGTAGGAAGAGGGCAGTTTTATCAATAGTCCTAATGGCAGCATTGACTCTCCCATTTTGAAGCTGCCACTACCTACAAGCAGAAAATAAAATTGGAGATCTAGGCCTCCAGGCTGATATTTAGGCTTACTTTTTATGCTCCAAAACAGTTGAGCTATGGAGGGAGTGAAAGGAAGGAAAGCAGGGGGCTCAGGTGAGACCCTTTCATTATGATTCTGAGAGTGAGGTTATCCTGAAAGTCCTGGGAAGTTTTCCCTATATCTTCGTTCCCTCATGTTGTTCTATGTGTGCCTGCAAAAATATTAGGCATTGGACTGTATTGCAAGCCACAGAAGAGGTTGTTGATATGGAAAAAGAAAAATCCCAAAGATTTTGACTATCACAAGATCTCACCTTCAAAGTCCTTTCCTATAGAGCTGGGGACGATCTTCTACAAAATCAATAGTCACTTCTATTCCTTTAAAATTCATTTCTTTGTAATTTTGCTAAAGATGTGACTCCAATGTGCATATTCTTTGACCTAGAGATCCCACTGCTGTAAATATATCCAAAGGAGTCAAAGACAGAAAAATGGGACCTAGATATGTCAAAATATTCATAGTGGCAAAGATGTAGCTGTTCTTCATCTTTTTTGAGTAACTATACCCTAAGCACTGCTTAGCTGTATCCTATAATGTACTTTTTGTGGTAATAAAGAATTGGAGATTTCCCCAGTCAATGGGGAAATGGTTGAACAAATTATGATATGTGAAGGTAATGGAATATTTCTATGTAAACAATGGTAAATATAAAGAAATCAAAGTACAAATTAAATCCTAGAAGACTTTTATGAGCTGATGCAGAGTGAAAGAAAACATAACCAGGAAAATTATATATGCAGTGACTACAACCACATAAATGGAATAAACAATAACAATAAAAAGAAACTAAACACTGTATGATTATAATAATTAAATTTTGCCCCAGAGAAAAGTTTAGAATATGTACCTTCTTCCCTTCTTTGAAAAGATGGAGGAAGCATGAGTATAGAATATCAGATATAATTACTCATTTTAGTTATGGCCAACTTTTTATGACCCTAATTGACGTTTTCTTGGCAAAGACTCTGGTATGGTTTGTCATTTCCTTCTCATTTTACAGGTAAAGATACTGAGACAAACAGGATTAAGTGGCTTGCCAGGATCACACAGCTAGTAAGTATCTGAGGTCAGATTTGAATTTAGATCTTAGAAATTCCAGGCCAGGAACTCTATTTGCTCTACTACCTAAGTGCCCACTATGGAAGACAGCATACTGTCCTTCATATCTAACTGTTGGCTGGTTTGGCTGAACTTTAATTTCTTTCTTTGTCTTCTTTGTTATAAGGGATGACCTACTAACAAAGGATATATTTGGAAGGAATATATATCAATATTGATACAGATATAGAAAGGGAGGAAGATTATATATATATATATATATATATATAGAGAGAGAGAGAGAGAGAGAGAGAGAGATTTGGAAATAAAAGTAATTTTTAAAAAAGATATCCTTGAAAATAAGATTATAAAAAAATGAAGATGACTTATTCCCATCCAGAGTTCACAGAGAATGTTAGAGAATGGTAGGGGCTAACTCCCCTCTGCTCCTGTGCTCAGATTACTAGGGTTCTAACCTTCTAACCTTTTTCACGACTTAGGTTTTGAGGTACTTTTGCTAAGTTGACTGTCTTAAATAAATATTAAAGATGATGAAAGTGTCAGATTATTTACAAAAATGCAATGCCCCTAAAGAAGAGTGAGAATTAGTCATGTTCTGGATGGGAAGAAGTGGGGGAAGATTCAGATGATTATTACTAAATTATTGAGAAGCATCCAAAAGTGAAACCTTGACTTGTGTCTGCCAGATGCTTCAGTAATGACCAACATATGGAAAAATGTAAGGCAGAGTGGTAATTTCTCCATTGCCTGCACTTTGATGACTGATAGCTGAGATATTTGAGTAGCAGTGGTTGAGTTAATGAAAATTTTGCTTCAGCTCTGGAAATTTCCCTGGTTTGATTTATGGAAGTCTTATTGGTAATGTATTGCCTATAATAGTGCCTTGCACTGTAGCCTAAGAAAGATGACCACTGCTGGCTAAGGTCAAGAAATGGATCTGAAGACATGTCTAACCTATATCATATTGCTTCCTATCTTGGGGAGGGAAAGAGAATAATCTAAAACACAAGGTTTTGCAAAGGTGAATGCTGAAAACTATCTCTGCATGTATTTAGAGAAATAAAATACTACTAAAATTTAATGGATAACATATGTATAGAATGATTTTTAAACACACACACACACACACACACACACACACACACACACACACTGGTAGCCATGAGTAGGGGGAGAAAGAAAAAAGGGAAAAAAAAACAAGAAAGTGTTATTTGAAGAGTATGGAATGTAGAGCACAGGACAGGGTGTGGAAACTCTTGAAGGACATAGTAACCAAGAAGGAACAGTCACTCTCCCTTGCCCCCAATACTATTTTACTAAAATTAATTAACATTTATTAAAAAACAACAACAACAAATAAGGTTATCTTGGGTTGAGAAAGTTGTAGTGAGGCACAACTTCAGAAGAGCCTTTTGGATATATTCCTGTTTTTCCTATTTTTATTTGCCTTTCCTAAATCTTCCTGTCTTGCCAGAAATGGGCCTATGACTCTTCAGAAGGGTTTTAGAGTTATACCTTCAGGCGATAAAATACTCTGGACTACATTTTGGAACTAAGTCACTTAATGTCTGTCTTCCCCAGTTTCCTCAACAGTAAAATAGCTCCTACTTCTGAGGGTTGTTATGTGGATTAAATGTTATAATATTTATAAAGTACTTGGCACATGGTAAGCACTTAATGTTTGTTCTCTCACTCTTCTTTGTCACAAATTAGCACTATAATTTTGGACAAATATTTTTATGCTTCTGAGCCTCAGTTTCCATATATATGAAAAAAGATCTCTCATAAAAATCAGAAAAGACAATAAATGTGAAAGTACTCTATAAAAGGGTTAATAGAGGAAGGGGAAACAATGCAGGAGAACTAATTTCTAACCCAGCTTCTTTCACTAACATATGTGACTCTGGGGTCAGACAAGTCACTTTGCTCATCAGGGAAATAGTCTCTGAATTGTTAGCCAGCCCCAACATCTCTGGTCCTATGTAAAATATTGCAAATGTGAAGAGATACCCTAAGGTATTTTCTAGGCACTGGAATCCACCTGTGAATGAGAACTGTGTCTGTCCCCCTATGGGCATAATGATGGCAGATGTCCAGATCTGGCATTACAAGGCCAAAGGGAAGAATGCCAGCATAGTTAGTAGATTAGCGTGCCAGTTCCACTATTTACTGTAAGTTCTTCAGAGCCTCTGGGTCTGTTGTGTCTTCATCTAGAAAGAGGAAATAATGTTATTTGTTCTAACTCACAGTGTTGTTTTTAAGGAAAGTATGGTCATAAATTGGAAAGCATTGTATAAATGTGAGTTACTTTCCCTGACAATTATGCGAAGTTTGCCAAAATGAAACCCCCAAAGTTTCAGAAGAAAATCTAAAATTGCTCAGGTCTTTGGACGTACACACAGGTATCTGGACATCCATGAAACAGAGCCTGTTACAAGGCTGTACGGTTCTGCTCCCAACTTCCCACAGTACGTCTCTGAAAGCTTTTACTATTCCTTTTTCTGAATCTTAGTTTCTTCTTATTTTGAATTTCCTATATGGAGCAATGAGAGATGGGGAAAGAGATGGTAGTGAAAGGGCCCAATATACTGTCTCCTCTAGGACTCAAGAATTAGCATCTCCCCAGTCATGGTGATAAGTGGTGAATTTCTAGATATGAAGAATTTCCAGGAGTTCTTTTTTTTTTTTCTCTCCTGAAATATAGGCCTTAGCTGACCAAGCCAGCAGGATAAAGAGCAAAGCCAACCAAATTTAGCACAACAAGAAAGGGAAGATCAACATTGGTCAACCAAAAAAAAATTTTTTTAAGCACCTATTACATGTCAGACACTGTGTTACGTGCTAGGGGTACAAATTTCTTTAAAGTAAACAAGAAAATCCTTCTTCTCAAGGAACTATGTGGGGGAAAACAACATATAAAAGGAAAGTAGAAGAAGAAATGGGGACATGGTGGAGAAGTCAGAGATATTCCAGAGTAGTGCAGCCAGGAGAGAAATGAGTTGTTCCGATCTGAGCTCTCTTCTTAAATGGAGGTTTTAGAACTCATGGTTCCATGCTTCAGTCAGATAGAAAGTAATGATAGGATGAAATAACAACCAAAGTTGATGAGTTCTTTCAGAATGATGAGGGTTTTTTCCAACAATGAGCTTCTTGGGGAATGTTGGAGAAATGAATGACACCCAGAGGAGGGACAACTGAGACCGAGGCAAGAGACTAGACCTGGAAGCAGGGTAATGTCAGCTTTCCTCTCTGCACCCCTGTCTACCTTACATGTAGGAGGTAAATGATGAATAATGGAACCTAGAATAAACTTGAATGTTCAACAGTGCTGTGGTGGCTAAAAACCAACAGCAGATGGCAGCGAACACTCCCTTATGCTGCTTCATTTACTGATGTCTGCTTTTTCTCTCATAAACTGGCCTCTGGGCCAAGTGTTTTATCAGGGAGACAAATTCCAAATGATTTCTGATCCAGGTCCCATACTGGATGGAGATATAATTGGTAATCCAACACATCAGGGAATTGGTTGAGCAAATAGTCTTGAGGGACAGGCCATATCCAGCCAAAGTGGCTGGATTTACTGTTCCTCAAACTCTACATCTCATCCCTTTCTCCATGATTTTGCAAGTCTATCACTTAGGCCAGACTGTAGTTCTTCTTGATTTCTACTGGAGAATTCTTAGCTACTTTTTAGCTCTCATCTCAGGGGCCACTTTTTGAAGGAAGCTCTTTTTAATCTCCTAATCATTTGAGCTTTCTCTCTCCTTAAAAGATCTTGTACTTCACCTTTTCACTGAGAAAACTGGGACCATTCAATTTGAGTTCTCTTTTCCCCTCCTTTCATCTTTAATCCCTTTTACAACTTCCATTCTTTTTCTCTCTTCTAGTGTCTCCTTGACATTTCTACCTTGACTATGTCTGTCTTTAAAAAAAAAAAAAAGATTTTTTTCAATTGCAAGTAGAGATAATTTTAAATTTTCATCTTAAATATTTTTGAATTTCAAATTTTCTCCCTCCCTCTTTCTCTACCTTCCTTAAAATGGTAAGCAATGCAATCAAGTAAAATACATTTCCACATCAATCATGTTGTAAAAGAAAAAACAACAATTACAACAGATAAAGTGAAAAATATTGTGCTTTGATTTTCATTCAGACTCCATCAGTTCTTTCCCTGGATGTAGATATAATTTTCCTCACGAGTGTATAGGAATAGTCTTGATTCATTGTATTGTTGAGAAGAACAAAATCCAGAACTAAGCAAACAATGTTGCTGATACTGTGTACAATGTACTCCTGGGTTCTGCTCATTTTACTGCTACAATATCTTTCAAATTCTATCTGTTCTCTCCATTCTCACAGTCACTACTTTGCTCTTTTTCTGATATTATTTTGTATGCCCTATGTATTTATTTATCTGTATGCCCTTTATATTGATTTTATACTTATAATTATATTCCCTAGTAGATTGTTAAATTCCTTGAGGCCAGTACTTAGCACATCAGGATAGGCCACAGGGAGAGAATCTGGAATTCCTTTATCAACGGGAATTCCCTCTGCTAATAAAGTTAATCAATCAATCAATAAGAAGTTATTATGTAACAGGCACTATGCTCAGCACTGGAGAGACAAAGAAAGGTAAAAGACATTTCTTGCTCTTGAGTTCACTATCTAATAAAGGCTGACATCTTCTAAACTTAGTAAGTTGCCTAAAGCAACTTAAGAGGCCTTAAATGGCTTGCCCAGGGTTGCACAGCCAATATGTGTCAGAAACAAGACTTGAGGACAAGTTATCTTAGACTCTAGACTAGCTCTTTATTCGCTGTGCCATATTAAGAATATCCACTATGTTTGACAGTTTTTTAATTTACTTCTTGTAGTGATATTATATTACTTCTCAAATCTATTTATCCAGCTCTAACCTCTCAACCTCCAGACTTGCATCTTCAACTGCCTTTTGGATGTCTTGAACTTTATTTTCATTACTTCTGAAAACTGAATGTATACAAAATTAAAATCATCATCTTTCCCCATCTCCTCCTCTTCCCAACTTCCCTATTATTGTCAAGGACATCACTATCTTTGAATTCACCCAGGCTTGAAAACCTAGTTATCATCCTCAACTTCTCACTCTCTCATTCCCCATATGCAATCTATTGCCAGGTCCTTCATATTTTCTCTCCAATTCTCTTCCCCTTCTCTCCAGTGGTTTCCAAGTTTAGCTGGTGGTTAGCAATGCCAAAATTGTTATACAAAGTCAGCATAACAGCAAAATCAGCATGGGACAGCAAAAATACAAGGGAATGAGAGTCAAGTTTTATGTTTTGTTTTTTGTTTTTGTTTGTTTTTTTCCATTTAACCTAAAGCTTCTGCAGGGTCCACAACTTTCTTACATGTGCCACTAGGAGACTCAATCAATCAACATTTATTAAGTTTATTAATTAGGCACTGGGGATCAAAAAATTGGGGAAGGCAAAAAACATCCTCTTCCCTCAAGGAGCTTATAATCTAACAGAGGAAGTGAGCAAAACAACATGCACAAATAATCTATATACAGGATATATAGAAAAAAATTAACAGAAGGAAGACACTTGAATCAAGAAGGGTTAGAAAAGGCTTCCAGGTAAAAATTATAGTTGGGACTTAAATGAAGTATGCCTTCTTTTTGGTAAACTTTTAAGCATTAATTAATTAATCTCAGAATAATGTCTGTAAGTAATTGAAAATACTAAATTGCAGTTAGAGGTTAATGTAAATAACGATATAATTTCTTTTTCCATCCACGTTCACAGACCCTTTGAAACTTATCTCCAGAATCCCCAGATTAAGAACTCCTCCATTAGAGACACCTTCTTCATTTTGCTCTCTATCCTCCCCAAATGCTCCTTGAGTGTTCTAAGATGAAGCAAATACTGCTAATAGATCATTTGCATTTTTTCCCCCAAAGGAAGGACCTGTGGGTTGTGGATTTGGGAAGAGCTAAAACTTATAAAACTTAGTCTTTTGTCTTACAAAGTAATGATATGGCTCTTCACCTTGGGCCAGGCAGGAACAATTTCAGAAAAGGCTTTTTTTACTTTTTAATTGCAAAGCAAATAGATTTCTAGGTCACTCCCATCAACAAAGCAATGATTAGTTGAATGGCACGAAGGAAAAAAGGATATTCTGTCAACTTCACTAAAAGTACCACATTCCAAGATCTCTGATCTCTCTTATTTGTCTTTAGAATTTCTTCCTTGCAAACCACAGTCATCTATTCAGAAAATTTAAAGTTAGAAAGAATTGTAAAGATCATCATATGGATGAGGAGACTAAGGTCTAGCAACATTAAGTTCCTTAGCAGATAGCATAACAAACAACATTTAGTGGCCCGCAGCAAGAACCCAGGAGGGTTCCTGACTACAAGTCCAGTGCTCTATCCACTAGATCTTTTGAATCTTTATTCTCTGGCTCCAAATTTAGTACCCATTTGAATACATAAAAATAGCATTTTAAATTATATAACTTCTCAAAATTTAAGCTGAATTATAGATAATGATTTATAAACAGTTCTCATATAATCGGCAGAATCCTCCCAATGATCTTTTAAAATTCCAGAAGTCTCTGAACCTGTAAGTTTTATAAGTGAAAGGTTTGGATGGAAACTATCCCTATGACTCAGCATCCAGCTGGGAAAGTGTCACCTGGCCTACGCAAAAATGCTTTTATTAAGACAGAGAATGTATTGTAATTTATTGTCAGAAAAATTGTCACCAGTGATGGAAACAAAATAGGAGGCAAAGGGATATGATGGAGAATCTCAGAAATAAAAAATCTTAGAGTAGATTCAAGGGGAATTAAATACCATTTAGAACTAATCCCTCATTTTATATGTAAGGAAACTGAGGCCCAAGGAGATCATGTGACTTGCTCTCCAAATCCAACAGGTTATAAAACAGCTAAGTGACATGATGTATAGAGTGCTGGAATAAGGAAGACCTGAGTTCACATCAGCTACTTACCAGCTATGTGAGTCTAGCCAAGGCAGGCCCTGTTTACTTTGGTAAAATGAGAATAATATTCACACCTCTCTCCCAGGGTTGTTGTGAGAATTATATAGGATCACATTTGTAAAGTGCTTTGGGGACCTTACAAGCTGCTATGAGTAAATGACTAGTAAGTGGCAAAGATGGACCTCTGACTCTTTCCTCTGCACCAGGGAATAATAGTAAAAATATAATTAAATAGTAAAATGCTTATAAGATTTAGTACTAGGATGGACTTTAGAATTCTATTTCAATATCCTAATTTTCCAGAGGGCTGAGGGGAAGGCAAAAAAAAAAAAAAAAAAAAAAAAAAAAAGACAAAAGGAGCATTGCTCAGAGTGAATGGTATGATAATAATGGAAAATCATGGCTGAGAGATGGAAAAACTAGCCAGGTCTAACTACTTTCTTTCTTCTGTTTTATCTTCCAAGGAGTAATATCCTTAGACTTGAAAAGACATGTCAAAAACAACTGACTGTAGTCAAACTTTAAGATAAGTAAGGGGGTTACTAAGAGCCTAATTGCCCTTGATGAATTCAAGTCATCGGAACTGGATAATCTTTGTTGTTTAATCATTTCAGTCCTGTCTGACTCTTTGGGACCCTATTTGAGTTTTCTTGGCAAAAAACTGTACAGTTAGATATACTGAAAATAGGTTGAATGCTTGGGACCAAAGAGTAGTCTCTGAGAGGTTGATGTAAACTTAGATGATGGTCTTTAGTAATGTACACCAAAGTAACTTGTCCTATAATGTTCAATATTTTTATCAATGATATAGAAGAAAACATAGACAGAATGCTTTCCAGCTTCACAGATCTAAATGACAGCTAACATAAATAACAGAAACCAATAGGATCCATAAAAAGACTTAAAGAGATAGAACACTGGAATGAACTTTTAAAAAATAAGTGTAATAGGAATAAATATAAATTCTTATACTTGTGTTTAAAAAATCAGCTTTAGAAGTATAAAATAGTAAATGTTTGGTTGGGTTCCTATGAGAAAATTCTAATGATTTTCACAGAATCTGAGGCCAACAAAGCAGTATGGAAGATTATACATCTATGCCATAAGTTTACTCCTGACATAAAAGACCTAGGTGCCTTTGGGTATCTTTTGTTTTTCTCTCAGCTATTTGCCCAATCTATACAGCACCTATAGCTTCCTCCAAGGGTAGCCATCATTAGCTTCTTCTTACAAGCACTCAAACTCAAAAGCTATAAAACATAAAACAGATTTTCTATACACAATGAAATGCACATGTATCAAATCAAGAAGGTTCCACCTGTCATTTCCTGGGAGAAAACATCCTTAATCAAAACTGTAGATTCCTATTGACTTAAAATACTACCATAGGTGGGGCACCTAGCAAAGAAAAGGACTCAATATTTGTTGGAAGGTTAAAAGGTCTACCATCACCACCATTTCCTTCCTCAAGGACATTGGAATAGTTCTCTTGATTCCCCCCACCAAAGTAACTCCATTTTGTAACTGATCTTCACTTTAATCTCATCAATACCCCTGTTCTAAAGTATAGCTTGTCCAAGTTTGGTGAATTGAACTCATACAGGACATCTAGAGGCTGTCTTACCATGTTTCAGTTATCTTAAGTTTCCACTCCCTGCTTAACATTTTTGTTCTATCCTTTCCAATCCAAAGAACATTCTCCTTGGAAGAAAAAAACAAAGTAAAATAATTGTTTAATTCTGCATTGTCATCGTTGCCTATTATGAAACTGATTTTTTCCCTCAGTACTGTGCTATTCATCGTATTCATCCCTGATTACTTCTATGGTCTTATTTTCCAATGAGTCAGATAGGCTGGGTAAACTTTCCTAAAGTTACATAGACAGCCTCAGAAGTGAGATTTAAACCTAGGTCATGGAACTCCAGGATGCAGCTAAGTGGAGCCATAGTGGATAGAGCACCAGACATGGATTCAGGAAGACTAATCTTCTTGAGTTCAAAAATGGCCTCAAACAATAGCTCTGTGACTATGAGCAAATACCCTAACTCTGTTTGTTTCAGTTTCCTTGTCTGTAAAATGAGCTGGAGAAGGAACTGGCAGACCTTTGCCACAAAAACCGCAATGGAATCACAAAGATGAAAATGATTGAACAACTGAATCTGACTCTGGAATTAGTGTTCTTTCCACTGCATAACACTTCCCTATTTATCTTTTGAATCTTATGAACCCCTTGAAATCTGCCCTTCCCAATCAAGACTTTATATCAGACTCAGAAATGTTCTTCTTTTTCACATTCCAATTATTTATTTTTTAACATTCTTTTCTTTTTAAATTTTGTCCAAATTTCTACCTCCCTCCCACATCTTCCCACACCCACATCATATTGTATGATATCAATTATACATGTCTGCAAAATTTTCTTATTATTCTCCTCAGACTCTATAATGGAGCCATCATCTTTCTCCTCCCTTATAGTTTCCCCCATCTCTACCAGTTTCTGTCCTTTTTCCTTCAGCATCCAGGTTCTCTTTGCTGGTCCAGGATAGCAGTTGTCTTTGCTGCTCCCTATTAAGACAATTCACACATCTATGAACTGCTTTGCTCTTAGCAAAGAGAGACCACTAATAAATGTCTGGATAGTTGAAGTTTCTCATCATCACTATATAACATATTTGCATCAGGTTTACACTCTAATTTCCTAAACTCATCTCATTCCTCTCTGTCTAGTTGGCCATCATGAAAAATTTTGCTTCTACTTTCACCTCCATTTAACTTCACCCAGATTTTTATGTTTCTCCTCTCAGGTTCCTGGTTTTCTTCATTAGTGTATATTCTCCATATACAATTCTATACCACCCTTTTTTAGATGAGTTCCTTTCAAATAAAGCATAGTATTCCAGAACCAGATTTCTGACATGCGTCCTATCCCTCCAAGTCTTTTGAAGTCAAATTGACTTCCTTGTCTTAGCACCGTTAACTTTAATTCATGCTGTTTCTTACCCATATTTTATAGATTTATATATTACTAACTCTCATTTTAGTCAATGTTCTCTATGAATTAGTTAATGGTCCTGCCCTTTGCCCTTCTATTTTTCTGATTTATGTGGGTAATTTTTTCTATCCTCAATTTGGAGCTTAAAAACCTATCTCTTGGTAACATTTAAAAGATGTGGAAAGACTGTAGCCAAATATGTATTTATAGGCCCCTATTACACCCACTTTCCCCCTTCTGAACAATGTAATAAATATTTCTTTATTTTAAACAGAAGTCCAAAAATTCAAATCTCATTCTCAGACATCATTTCCTTGACCAACTGTTCGCTTTCCAAATTTGCCTTTCTTTTCCTGAATTCCCTCCTTTAATTGTCAGTAATGATTTAAAAAAAACCTGCTTGCATCTTCAAGATCATCAGTGCCTTGCCTGGGGCCTTTATAATCTTAGCATGCTGTGAAGGCAACTAGCTGGGTAGAGTTATGGGCTTGGAATCAGAAAGACCTGAGTTTTGATGCTTCCTAGCTGTATGGCTCCTTGGCATATTCTTAACCTTTAGTCTCAGTTTCCCCAATTGTAAAATAAGGATAATAACAGTACCTACCTCCCAAGATAAAAGAAATAAGAATGAAAAATTCTCATTTAAATGAAAATGAGAAATTCTCAGTCAATAAGAAAACATACTTAAAAGTATTCTGTAAATCTTAAAGCACCTTATAGACATAGGGTATTATTTATCATTCCTTTGTTTCTACTTCTGGTGTTATCAATATACTTGTTTGGTTCTTCAGCAAGGAGAAAGGTTACAAAATTCAAGAGAGTTCAGAGTCTTATCTCCCTTTTCCAAGGGACTATTCCCTGGGCTTGTACATAAATCACAACTTAGCCTGTTGTCCCCAGAAGACCTCACAAGAGGAAAGGATTCAGAGCTTACTGCTTTTGGTCAGAGCTCTGGTCTTCAATGCCCCCTCCTCAGCTGATGCTCTATTCTTCCCTGCAAGAAATGGTTTTCTTGCCATTGTTACCTTCCTTTTCTCTCAGTCAGCATCACCACCCTCCTCAGTGCTGATTAACCCTCCCTTCCAGTTGCTCATTGCTCCAATGCCTTCCTTCTGTTGATGTTCCCTGGCAGTTTCTAATTCTTCCCAGAAGATGGTGCCAATTCTCAAGCAGCTGGATGGATGAGGGGAACATCTAATACTATTAGTTCTTCCACTCCCTGGGGAGGAGTGATTTAAGGCTGTTTAAAATGCTTTGCTGTCTCAAACAGTTCCCACAGCCCTGCCCATCACACAAAGGGTCTCTTGGGGTGGCTGTGGATCTTTTTTTGGATGGCTCCAGGACAGCTACTTTTTCTAGTCCTGGTTTACTCATCATGAGTCAGTCCTATTTACCTCCTTCTTCCTCCAGCTCTTGGGCCAGTGTCCAACTTACTGAGTAAGCTTCTCCTATTTAATCTAAGAGTTCAAATGGATTCCTTCATTCGTGCTCCTACTTCTGGTCAACTGATCAATCATACAGGTGCACTCCTTGATACTTCCTACATGTTATCCTTGCCTTATCTCTATGCTGGACCAATTTAAAAAACTAAAAAAGCTGAAACATCCCATTTTTCTGACAATCTAGCCCATAATCTGGTCCCTCCGTAGGCTGGGAAGACTTTATCATAGTGCTAATTCAAAACAATAATTGCTAGTGGACCCAGCAGTTGATTCAGCATGTGTCTAAGAAATGTGTAGCAATGTCACTGTGGAAGACAGTTGCTTTAGTTTTGTTCCTACTATTGACTTGCTCTCCTTCCCTCCATATCTTTGAAAAATACTGTTTTTTAATTTTAATAACCACAGATTACTATTGGAGTACTGGACACTGAGAGGTAAATAAGCTCCCTTTACCTCTTAGTCTTTTACATGGTCCAAGAAAAGCAGGAGAAATCACATTGTTTCAATGGTAGAAGAAAAAAAATTCACTTAATGGTATCAGAGAGGCTTTAATATATATATATATATATATATATTTTAATGCTGAGGAAATTGGGGTTAAGTGACTTGCCCAGGGTCACATGGCTAAGAAGTATTAAGTGTCTGAGACCAGATTTGAATTCAGGTCCTCCTGACTTCAGGGCTAGTGGAGGCTTTAATAATTAAGTCAACATTATAGATGAGGATTGGCCAGTAAATGGATATAAGTATCTAAGCACTCATTATATTAACTGATCAGATCTGATGGACATCAGAGATGGGATTATATCTACAAGCATGCAAAATGTTTCTTACATTAATTGGCATGTTTTCAGCTAACTGCTATCCAGATAGGCAAGGCAATTTTTTTTGTGAATCCATAATTTCATTAATGTGGATACTCCTTTTATTATTGTATACATTAAAACCTGATGTCTAAATGCTCCAGAATTAGAGGATGAAAGAGTTGAAAGAAATCTCTTTAAAAATCTAGTCCAACCCCAATCTAAAAGGAGTCCCCACTATAACATCTCCAATAAATTGCTGGTTGGCCAACTTCTGTTTGAAATTGGCAAGGAAGTAGAACCCATCATTTATCACAGCAGCTCATTCCATACAAATACAAGGCATAAGAGTAACTTCCATAGGCAAATATGTGGTTATTATCTGGAGAAACTATGCTTTTAAATTTAATGTACTACACATGATTTTGCAATAAAACTTAATTTTCTCTACAGTCACAAAGTGATTATAGACATGCAAAGAGTGCTTTTCTCAGAAGTACTCACACTTCAGACAAGTGAACTATTAAGGATCACTCTTACAATTAGATGGTTTCTGAGCTTCATAGCTCTAAGATCTTCATATGAGCTTTGGCCTTTCTTTTTAAAGACTTCCCCATCACATTCAACATCTTTTAGTTATTATCCTGGAAAGTAGTTTCAATATATTGTAATCTAAGAGAATTTCCCCCAATCCTTTCTTACTAGTAACCATAGTCTTCAAACCCTCTTTCATGTAAGATAAATCTTCACACTCCTATGTCTTTATGCTTCAGGCTGGAAATGCCCCTTTTGAAATTCTTAGCTGTATTCAAAGCTTCCTCCTACATGAAGACTTCCTGATCCATTACACTTGTTAGAGCAACCTTCCTCTTCCAGTTCAAATTATATTTACTTTCTATTTTTTTGTTCATATTCTATGCCCTCCCCAATGGAATATATAAGTTCAAGGACAGGGATTCTTTCATTTATTGTCCTTATATCCTTAACGCCTTGTACAAAGTAGGTACTTTATGAAATAGAATCAAATTAAATTGAACTGTGGCATTCTGTATGGATTCTAGTCTATATTTTTCCATACATCCTCCACAAAGGATTTATCTACCATTCTGAAGTTTTCCTGGTTCAGGCCCCCATCACTTCATGTTTGACCTATTACAGTAGGCTGCTGGCTATTCTCTCTACTTCGTCTCTCAATACTCTAATCTGTCCTCTACTCAGATATCAAATTGATCTTTCTAAAGCACAGGTCTCACCATGACAACCTCCTTATTCAATCAATTCCAATGACTCCCTATGAACTCCAGTATTAAATATAAAATGTTCCATTTGGTCTTTAAAGCCCTTTATTACCAGAGACTTTTCCACTTTTCCAATCTTTTGATACTTTATACTTCTGCACATGCTCTGCAATCTGGTGATATTGTCCTCCTTGCTGTTCCTCTAGCAATGATCCTCCATCTCTCCACTCTAGTGTTTTCAGTGGTTGTCCCCCAAGCCTGGAATGCTCTCCCTTCTTATTTTTACTCCTTGGGTTTTCTGTTTTCCTTTAAGCTCAGCCAAAATCCTATCTTCTACAAGAAAGTTTTCCCAGTTTTCCTTAATTTTGATGCCTTCCCTCTGAGACCTCCAAGTTATCTTGTCTAGATTTTGTTTGAAACACAGTTGTTTGAAAGTTGTTCCCCCCAATATTCTGCAAACTTCTTGAGAACATGAATTGAGTTTCCCCCCCCGTTTTTTCTCTCTTTGTATCCTTAGTGCTTAGCACAGTGCCTGGCATATAGTAGGAGTTTAATAAGTGTTTGTCAACTTGTCTTCTCTTTTTTTTTAAATCTCTCATCAACAACAGTGTGCCATCTATTAGCCTCACAATGGGAGTGGCCCACCTCCTCAGATAATTACTACATTTGGACAAGTCACCCAAATCCTTTGAATCTCAGCTGAGATTTAAATTCATATTGACTGACTCCAAACAAAGTGAATTTTCTACTACTATCATGTTGCCTCACGAAGAAATAAATTAAATAAGAAGTAGATTAAAAATGGGTCCAAAGTTGCCCTCTTTTAAAATAGGACTTTATTTGTAGAAATTATGTGTATAACATGTTTACCACTAAAAATTTCTCCATGCCATTTATTATCATTATGATTTGTCAGTCAATAAACATTTATCAAATGCCTACTATGTGCCAGGCACAGTGCTAAGTTCTAGGGATACAAAGAAAGACAAAAAACAGTTCCTGCTCTCAGGAAGCTCACAGAATAATGGGGAAGACAATATGTAAACAATGATGTGTAAGCAAGATACACACTGGATAAATTGGAGATAATCAAAAGAAGGGAGGCACTAGGATTTAGGGGGAGCAGGAAAGGCTTTTTGTAGAAGACAGAATTTTAGTTAGGACATGAAGAAAACTAGAGAAGGCAGGATACAAAGATGAGGATAAAGAATTCCAAGCATGGGAGATAGTCATTGAAAATGCTGAGAGTTCAAATCCAGCTTCCAATACTTAACACACACCAGCTGTGTGACCCTGAGCAAGTCACTTAACCCCAATTGCCAGGCCCAAAAAAAAATAAATAAAAAGCTTTGAGATAGAAAGCAGAGTGGAAGCCATTGTCACTGGTCTAAAAAGTACATGGCATTATTGACTAGAAAGATAGGGAGAGTCTAAGTTATAAAGGGCTTTGAACATCAAACATAGAAAATCCTATGTTTTATCTTGAGGGTGACAGTGGAGTTTTTTGACTGGAAGAGGGAGGATGACAGCTTTAAAAAAGATCCTTTGTCAGTAGAATGGAGGATGGGACAGATTTGTGGCAGGAAGACCCATCATTATTGTACATTATATATCAAACTATTTAAATTTATATGTATATACACATACACAATACATATATACATGTATACATATAGTACATGCATATACATATACATATATACATACAGTCAGTGGCCTGCTATGCATTATATAACAAACTATTTAAATTTATGTTAGATTCCTAAATGTAGTCTTGGAATAAAATGATTGATGATGAAGTAAACTACCTACCTCCGGATGGAGGGGTGACATGCTCTTTATGTGGAATGAGACATACATTTCTGGACATAGTCAATGTGGGAATATGTTTTATATATTTGTATACAAGGACATGATTTATCTTTCTTGGTGGAAAATAGAAAGAAGAGAAAATATGATCATATTAAATCTTTATTGGAGAAATAATATATACTTGACATATTTTTTTTATTCTGAATTGCTATTTTCATTAAATTTTAGATCTTATAACTATCCAATGAAACAATGTATGTGAAGAACTTTGTAATTTGTTTCAAGAAACATGTTGCATTATTTCTTTGATTCATTATTCTTACCATGACATTTCCAGCATTTAATGAATGTCACCAGTATTTAGTTCCTAAATAGAATCTGGCTTTGCCTTCTGTGGAAACTGATCCAAGTAACAAAAAGTTTCTAAAACAGAGCATAATCTTACAATTATCGAAAAAAGCATTCAACCATTAACTAATCCAATTTGATTCAATAATCATTTAAATACCTGCTAAATTTGCTAATGCTGGTGAAGTGATACAAAGCTGTTCCTAAGCTCAAGTTGCTACCAGTCCATTGAAAATAGGGAGATAAGGCAGTGTGGGAAAGGAAGGATTCAGCCAAAATATTCTAAACCTTTTGAGAGATATTAGTGGGGCAGGGCTGAGGAGTCTGAATTTTAACCTATAAGCAATAGGGAGTAACTGAAGGATTTAAACAGGGAAGTGGTATAGTCAGACATGCATTAGGAGATACTGGAAGAAGGATTATGAGTTGGTTAAAAAAACTAATACAATGATTCATATGAGAAATCATGAGGATTAGACACTCTTATTATGAAGCATTGACCAATTATTTCACTGATACAGGGATGTATGAGGAAATCCCCTCTAGCAACGCAGGTGAGCACCTGCTTTTCAATTTCTAGTTGCCCAGAGCACTTAAAATAGGTTAAATAGCTTGCACAGGTCCCAGAAGTCAGTATGTGTCAGAGACAGGACTAGACCATAGGATTAGAGAATCATACCGATAGAACTAGAAGAGATTTTCGAGATAATTTCATTTTACACATTAAGAAGGGGAAGCTAGGTGGCGGCATAGTGCACAGAGTGCTGGGTTTGAAGTCAGGAAGATTCATCTTCCTGATGTTAAATCTGCCCTCAAACATTTACTATCTGTGTGACCTTGGGCAAGACATTTAACCCTGTTTGTTTCAGTTTCTTCCTCTGTAAAATGAGTTAGAGGAGGAAATGAAACCCTACTTTTCAAAAGGGATTAAAAAATAAAGCTATTTGGGCAATTTCATGCTTGTGGATTAGTAGAAGTTACATAACCATTTTCATTATCTATCTATCTATCTATCTATCATGCTTGAATCGGATTATTTTTAAAGAAATGTAAAAATAATGTTTTAACAATCTTCAAAAATCACTATTTATCATGTATGTTTATATATCTTTTTATTCAGAAGGAAATCACATGCTTTCTTTTCAAGTAGCAAAGAAATTCTTAAAATAGTTGTGAATTTTCATCTCTAGAAGAAGTATACTATGTGTAGTGAGAGACATTGTGGTATCATGGAAAGATCATGAGCTCTGGAATGCCAACTCTGCTTTTTATTGCCTGTGGTACTTTGATTATATTTTAATAGATAGTAAAATCATTCCTGGGTTTGCATTTCTTTTTTTAAAAAGTATTTTGTTTTTCCAAATACATGCAAAGAAAGTTTTTTTTTTTTTTTACATTTTACATTTTACAAAACCTTGTGCTCCGAATTTCCCCCTTCCCAAGATAGCAAGTAATCTGATATAGATAAAACATGTGCAGTTCTTCTAAATATATATCCATATCCGCCATGCTGCACAAGAAAAATCAGATCAAAAGGGAAAAAACACCAAAAAAGAGGAAAAAATATCAACAACAAGAACAAAAAAGGTGAAAATTCTATACTTTGATCTATATTTAGTCTCTCTCTGTATGGAGATGGCACTTTCCATCATGAGTCTATTAGAATTGTCACACCTCATTGTTGAAAAGAGTCAAGTTTATCACATTTGATGATCACATAATCTTCTTGTTGCTGTGTACAATATTCTCTTAGTTCTACTTGCTTCACTTAGCATCAGTTCATGCAAGTCTCTCCAGGCCTCTCTGAGATCATCCTGCTGATGGTTTCTTATAGAACAATAATATTCCATAACATTCAGATACCATAACTTATTCAGCCATTCCCCAACTCATGACATCCAATCAGTTTCCAGTTTCTTGTCACTACAAAAAGTGACAATGCTTTCTGGGAAACAGGTTTTTTATAAGGCATTTTCCACAGTAGATCCCATTTTTACCATTAAACAATTGACTGATGTAGAGAAAATAAAAATCTCAGTCTGCTGATTTATTGATCATCATCAAAAAAAAAAAAAAAAGACATTTGGTACAGTAGAAAAGATCACCTTGAAACATCTTTTCTCATAAGGGATTTAACACTGAAATTATGCAAGATTCCTAAAAGCTACAATAATAGGGATGATGTTGTTTGACGATCTTCCGATGATATCAGGAAAAGTATATTTGTAAAGGGCTTAGCACAGGGCTTGACACATGGTAGAGCTTAATAAATATTTGTTCTTCTTACCCTCCCCTTACCTGCCTATTTTAATATGGCACTGTATTGATTGCACTAAGTTCCCCCAAATTGCAAAGCCTCCTGGGTATGATCCATAAGCACTGACAAGAGTTTGGCCTAGCTGTTTGCAGAAGAGAAAACAAGTGGGTGAAGAATGCATATTGCCTAAATGATGTCATATAGTTAGATCAGAGGTTCTTGATTTAGGATCCTTGGAATTTAAAAAAATTGATAACATTATTTTAATTGGTTTCCTTTGTAATATTATGTGTTTTATTTTATGCATTTAAAGATATTATTCTGAGAAAGGATTTATCAGCTTTACCAGACTGCCACAGGGATTCATGATATAAAAAAAAAAGTTTAAAACCCCTGAGTTAGATGGACAACATAAAAAATTTGCCCACTAGCATGTAATCATCCATATAAAACATCATACATATAAAATACATTTGTGTGAATGTATGTGTATTTATGTATTTGTATTGTGTTCAGTTGTTTTCAGTAATGTGTGACTCTTCCTGACCCCATTTGGAATTTTCTTGACAATGATACTGGAGGAATTTGCCATTTTCTTCCTAAGTCTTTCTACAGATAAAGAAACTGAGGTAAACAGGATGAAGTGATTTGCCCAGAATTACAAAGATAGTAAATGTCTAAGTCTAGATTTGAATTTAAGAAGATGAGTCTTCCCTGCTCAAAGTCCAGTGCTCTATCAACTGTGCCATATGTGTGTGTGTGTATGTGTGTGAGCCCTATTAAACTAATGAGTTGAGCCCAGAATTGAATAGACTGAGACAAGCATGCTAGATTGCTTTTAAGTAATTCCAGAGTCCCATTAATGATCCCAAACTTCTTTTTTAAACAAAGGTCCATCTTTTTAATACTAATACTCTTCCAGTGTTTTGTAATTGTGAGTTATGGTATACCACAATCCCTGAAGAATTAAAATGAATAATGTCCAAAGGATCAAGGAGGATCATGTGGCAGATGTGAGCAGAGCACAATATGTTATAAGTAACTATAAAAAAGACCTGACGGAAATACATCATTAGAGAAACAAATGACCCAAAAAGAAGATATTCTGTTCAGATGGAGAGGTCAAGGGATGATGTGTTTGTTGGATATCCTTGTGTACCACTGATGTCATCATGTCAAAAGAAACCAAGGAAGGTATGTGGAGGGAACCACCTGTGGTGAACTCTGGGAAGACATGGCTAGTTTGCAATCACATCACAGAGCCATATGTGTAATGAACTGCTTTTTAAATACCTTGACATTCACTTGTAAGTCTAACTGGACCTATGGTACATTAACTGAGGTACATTCATCCTTTGGTTTAATTAGCTGAATTACAGCATAGTACCTAAGAGCACCTAGGAGTTACTAAGGGGAGTGTTTTATAGATTTAGAAGTAGTTGGTGAAATTGCTAGGGTGCTGCCATTAGAATTAGGGATGTGTTTTCAAAGACTGCTTCCGACACTTACTAGCAGTGTGATCCAGGGCAAGCCACTTAACTGTAAGTTTCCTCATTTGAAAAATGGGAGCAAAAATAGCACCTACCTCATCAGATTGTTGTAAGGATCAAAGTAGATCATCCATGTAAAAGGCTTGTAAATTTTAAGCTATATAGAAAAGTTCATCATTAATATTCTCAATATTTGCTTTCAGGGGAAGTTTTTAGTTATTTTCAGTCATGTCTGCCTTTATGATTCCATCTGAGGTTTTCTTAACAGAGATACTGGAGTGGTTTGTCATTTCCTTCTCCAGCTTATTTTAGAGATGAGAAAACGGAGTTAATAAAGTAAAGTGACTTCCCCAGAGTCACACGGCTAAGGCCAAATTTGAACTGAGGAAGATATATCTTCCTGACTCCAGGTCTAGCACTCATCCCCTGCACTGCATAGCTACCCAGTAATTACATTTAAAACCTAAGGTAGGAGCCAAAACACAACCCTGCATCTGAATTAACAAAAATTCAAATAGGCTTTAATCTAAATAAAGTTCAGAAGTACATACACCTCATCTGAATAAGAAAGATTGAAGTAGTCTTTATGCTGCTTCTGGCCTGATAGTCTAAGTCCAAAACATCACGCTATTCTGGGAGAGATTTCTTTATTGTTTCCCTCCTGGAGTCAGTACATTTATAATGACAAATAAAGGTGTTAATCATACTTATTCACTACCTGGATGCTGTTGGCATTTTCTCCAAGGCTCTGATTACAGATTGTAAATTTAGATCCTTCTCTGACTCATAAGAAATAATTACAGTTATCAGCCACACTTAACTTTCCAGTTTTCCTCATACTTAATTCCATTGCTTTGTGATATGCGTAAGCATTCTTGAGGGTTTTGCCTACAGATAGATTTATGTGACAAGATTCCCCATTATGATCCTCTTAAAAAGTCTTGATGTTCCCAAGGAACCCCAGGCAAGAAATTGCAAGGGGAAGTTGGGAACAGGCAAAATGTCATGATCCAGCAGTCCATATTTGACATTCTCTAGTGCAGGATGTTATTTTCTGCCTGTTCAGGAAAATGGCTAGAGGCAGACACAACAGAGATAAAAAATTAATCAAAAGTGTGCAGATAGTCCCTCTGGGGCTAGCTTGGGAGTCCCACTGGAGGAGTAGAAAGAGAAACTATAAGAGGATGTGTTTTACCTTAGCCAAAAAAATTAGGACAGTCTCATGAAATAGCCAAGTTGGCAATGGGTCTAGCAGCAAATCCATTGTACTTCCCAAGTAATGATTTTCTTTGATTGACTTCTAGGTAGAAGAAAGGCATTGGGTTTAGAGTTGAAAGACCTCATTTTGATGTTGGCTCTTCCATTAACTGACTAGATGACTCTAGGCAAGTTATAACTTCTCTACGCCTCTGTTTCTCATCTGTAAAATAATTAGTTGCTTCTAAGTCATCTCAAAAGTTCCTTCCAGTTCCTATTCTAAGTTTCATACTATTAACTGCCTATCTGAATTCAATTCCACAAAAGATTATCAACTACTTTTGTACAAAGCCCAGTGGTAAAGACAAGAACGAAAGGAGTTTGTGATCTAATGGAAGGCTTTTTATATGATAAATCTGCCTTTACTCTCTACATTCCCATTTCTTTCATAGATCATTCTCACACCTTTGGAAGAGATTTTTGAATGCTTTTTCTTTATTCTCTCTACTGTTATTAGTGACTGTTGTTCGTGTGTGAGGCTTTTTTTAGTGTGTGTGTGAAAGGTGAGATGTATGTGTGATAGAGTGAGGGATTTTTTTATAGAAATAGAAACAGGAAATAGTGTGATGAGTTTTCTCAGGGACTGACAAAGAATCTGAAACGAATCTTGCTAAGAGGTCTCTCCAAGGATCTCTCCCACCTCCACAGACTTTTTCTTGGCCCTCATCCTCTTTGGCCTTTCAGTAGCATTTAACACCCTTCCTTGACCATCCTATTTTTCTAAATACTCTTTCCTTGACTTCTTTGCCTTTACTTAACTTCTGGTTCTTGCTGCTATCTGGGGCTAAGTAGAAGAAATCCAATAATCCCTCTATCACATGACAGTCCTTCAAATAAAATACTTGAATATAGCTAACATATTCTACCTATTCTTCTTCTTCCAATTTTCTTTTCTCTAGATTATATATTTATCCTTGTATGTCATAAATTTAAGGCCTTTTACTCTCCTGATTAACATCTTCTGGATACACTCTAACTCATCAATGCCTGTCATTAC